>NW_023601543.1:77458255-77793344 GCF_014898055.3 Talpa occidentalis | reverse complement strand
AGCCTGGCTAGGGTTTGTCTATTTTATTGATTTTTTCAAAGAACCAGCTCTTGGTTTCATGACTTTGGATTGTTTTTTTTAGTTTCATTTCATTTATTTCTGCTTTGGTTTTATATTATTTCTTTCTTCTACTGGTTTTGGGTTTTTTTGTTGTTCTTTTTCTAGATCTTTGAGCTTCGAGATTAGGTTGTTCTTTGAGTTCTTTCTTGTTTCTTGATGGAGCTTCTATGCTATATATTTTCCTCTTATTACGGCTTTTGCTGCATCCCATACATTAGGATATTGGTGTCCTCCTTGTCGTTCAATTCAAAAATTTTTTAATTTCTTCTCTGATCTCCTCATTAGTTCAGTGGTCTTCCAGTAGTGTGGTTTTTAATCTCCATGAGGTGGAACGTTCTTGCCTTCTTTTTTATGGTTTAGTTCTAGTTTGATGCCTTCATGGTCAGAAAAGATGGTTGGTATGATTTCAATCTTGGTGTATCTGTTGATGTTTGTCTTGTGCCCCCTTTATGTGATCGATCCTGGAGAATGATCCGTGTGCGCTTGAAAAAATGTGTACTCCGTTTTTTTGGGGTTTAGTGTTCTATAGATGTCTGTTAAGCCCAATTGCTCTAGGTCTTATTTAGGCTTTGTTTTCTTACTTATTTTTGTCTTGGTTGATCTATCCATTGTTGATAGTGGTGTGTTGAAGTCTCCCACTACGTATGTGTTTTCTCTGATGTCTGTTTTCAGAGAAGACAACAGTTGTCTGATATATTTTGGTGCTCCTTGGTTTGGTGAGTATATGTTAATGAGTGTTATTTCTTCTTGAAGTATTGTCCCTTGATCATAAAATGTATGTGACCATTGGGGTCTCTTTTTATCTTTTTGAGTTTGAAATCTGTTTTATCTGATATAAGTATAGCTGTTCCTGCTTTCTTTTTTGGCCATTTGCTTGTCGGATTGTTTTCCATCCTTTGACTTTGCGCCTATTTTATCTTTTGTGCTAAATGTGTTTCCTGGAGACAGCAAAAGGTTGGGTTTTGTTTCTTAATCCAGGCTGCAACTCTGTGTCTTTTTTATTGAAGAGTTTAGTCCATTTACCTTTAGAGTTAATATTGCTATTTTAACATCTGTATTTGCATTGTGTTTGTTCTTTCCTTGATTTTATTTATTTATTCTTTAATAACTTTTTTTTTTTTTTGGCCTTCTTCATTGTTATTCGTCCCTCTGAGGTTCTGGCTTTAGGACTCCTTGTAGTATTTTTGGAGTGGGGGTTTAGTTGCAATGAAATTCCGGAGTTTGTCTGGGAAGGTCCATATTCTTTCTTCAAAGAGGAAGGGAGAGCTTTGCGGGATAGAGTATTCTTGGTTGGCATGCTGTTTCTTGGAGTCTGTTGACTATGTCCCTCCACTCTCTCCTTGCCCGTAGTAGTTTTCTTCGGAGAAGTCTGATGTCAGCCTGATTGGCTTTCCTTTGAATGTTATCTGTTTCTTCCCTCTTGCCAGCTTCATTATTTTTTTCCTTGTCCTGGATCTTGGGAGCTTTACTATTATGTGTGTCTTGCTCTATTTTTCTTTCGTCGTGGAAGTTTGGTGTTCTTCTGCTTCTGTATATCAATTTTCAGCTCCTTCTTCACATTTGGGAAGTTCTCTTCAATTTATCTCTTGAATATTTTCTCTGTTCTACTTCTCTCTCCTCTCCTTCTGGTATTCCTATAACTCTTATATTTCCTTTCCTCATGGAGTCAGATAGTTCCCGAAGTCTTTCTTCATTCTTTTTCCTTCGTACTTCTCTTTCCTTTTCTGTTTTTGTTCTTTTTATTTCTGTTTCTTCAAGAGCACTTATTCGTTCTTCCATTTCATCAATTCTGCTTTCATTGCTTTTCCCAGAATTCTTTAGTTCTTCCACTAATTCTTTGATCTCCTGCATTTCTTTTATTCCCTCTTTAGGGACTCAATTCATTCTTCTGATCGTTGATTATTTTTCCCTTATCATTGTTTTCCTTTATGACTTCTGTCAGTTTTTTAATCACGGCAATTTTAAATTCTCTTTCTGGAAGGCTCAGAAGTTCTTCCAAGTTACTGTCGTTGCAATCTGGGGGCTGGTTTTCTTTTTGTGTGTGCTTTTTTCTCTGGAGAGAGTTTGCAGGTGCGTGTTTCTTCTTCCCTACTGTCTGTTTTCTAATTTGCCGTATGCGTTGGGACACTGTGTTGTTGGGACTGGCCGGCATCTTGGGTGGGCTTCTCTTCTCCCCTCTGGTTCCTCCTGGAGTCATCTGTCAGTTTCAAGCAGTCTTTATTGGAGAAAGGTCCCTGTCCTAAATGTCGATGTGGGGACACACTCCCCTGTGCGCCTGGTCTGCCCCGGCGGTGGGTTCCTGCTCCCCCTCTGGGCTTCGGACTGCAGGCCAGAGGGGTCTGGCGTGGGCGAACTTCCCCCCCGCTCACCTCTGGCTCCTGAGGAAGCCTTCTGCAGGTAGTCTTTACTGAAGAAATGTCCCTGTTCAAAATGGTGATGTGGGACACACTCCCTGCGCGTCCGGTGTCAGGCACACTCTTCTGCGTGCCTGGTCTGCCCTGGCTGTGGGTGCTCGCTCTCCCTGTGGGCTCAGACTACTTGTTCGGAGGGGAGGCGGTGTGTGGCTAACTCCCAGCTGGCCACTAGTTCCTTCAGGAGCCTGTGCTGTCTACAAGTCGCTAGGTGGCGCCAAAGATCTCTCCTAGAGCACGCCGTGGGACAGGGAGCAAAGCGGGGATGGTAGGGTACACCTCAACGGCTTTGGGGTGCTGTGTCTGCTTGTGCCCACCGTCGTGGGGAACCCACGGAGGGCATGGATTCTTAACGAACCCTTTTGCATCTAGTAAAGCCTCTGAACCCCTTCTCAGAATAATGCTTTTAATGCATAAAATACACAGTGCCATAAAATATATCAGTTATATTGAAATAGTTATCAAAATATTAAAAATAAATCTCTGCCATAATTATATGTGTTTATTAGTGCATTACACAATCAATTCTAGAGATAGTTCTGTTAACTACCATCAGTTCCAAGTGATGAGCATAAATACTTCACAATTACAGTTATAATGTCCTCGGAAAATACCAGCTCTGTTGGTGGTAAAGTTACAGACCAATGCCTGATATTAATGTGGTCCATTGCCTATATTAATAATTGAAATAAATGCTAACTTTCAGTTGGAGTATAGTGAAAGAAAGACGTAAGTCCCTAAGCCCCTGAAATAACTGGAGATTTAAAAGCCAAGAGTAGATAGAATTTAGAAGATACCCATCATGCCAATCTAACAAACTGTGTAGTGGCTTGGACACATGCATACACAACAGACAGACAAACACACGTACACACACAACAGAAAAGACACATTTGTATCCCATCAATTCAAATGCCATGACTAGTGACGTGGCTCCCAAGAAGCCAAAGGGGTCCCTACCTGACTCGGGGCCAGGATCATCTCACAGTCCTCGGGAACAGGTCAGACACTAGAGAGATGCCTAGAATTTCCTTGAAATGTAAAAATAGAGCATTTGGTGGAACATTTACACCTAAAAGGCCCCACATATTTGGAATATGAAATTTCAGCAGTAGAACATCATTTGTCGACACAGTGTGAACTATGTGGCTTGCAAGATGTTAATTGCAACTGGCACTTCCAAGGCTGCTGTGAGATGTGTTGTCCTTCATCTCCACACTTGTTTCTGACCTGCTTTCTTCCTCACCATCCTGCCACAATAAAAGGAAAAAAATCATTGAATTTGCCTTACATGTTTTCCTGGGCACTTTTAATTAGAATATTTTGAAAGATAATTTGCTTTCATAAAAATTGTAATGGAAATTGTCTTTAGAGCTCACGCCTTATGTCAGCAAGCAATTTGACCTAGATTGAACAAAATTTGGGCCTAATACATTTTTCTATTAATAAGGTAATAATCCCTCATGAATATTCATAATCCCTCCATTCTTACTGTTTTTACACATCTCCCTTATATGAAACATCTTAAAATTTCCATTTTATCATGGAGGAAATGAGCATAATAAATTTCAAACAACTAAAGTAAATTTTTACCAAATTTGAGTGCTTTTTTTCATTGATTTTTGTGCATAGATATTCAATTCTCAAATGAAACACAAGTCAAATGAGCTCCAATCCTTAGACTATCTGATACCTCAAATTCTTTTTTCCCACTACATAAAGTCTCTCTTCCTCTAGAAAAAGTGTTGTTTCTTCAATCCTTAACTGCACAAATGTTCTAAACTTCAAGTTATTTGCTCAACTAATAAATCCTTCTCTATGATGGACATTGAACTAGACTTGGGGATATAATGACAATTAAGAAGTGTTCTAAGCCCTGAGACCATAATGAGGAAGACAGATAAACCTAGCCAGGCTGCCAGTGCAATAGAAGCAGAAACTGAATGCTGTGGGAATACTGAGAAACTCATCATTAATCTTCTTAAGGGTTAAGGAAAGACCTCAGAGAGAGAATGATGTCTGCATTGGGTCCTAAAGAAAGAGTAGGAGTTTTCCATATAGAAAGCCTGGAAGAAGATACTCCAGCATTAAAAATACAAGATGTACAAAGAATAAAAGTACAAAGAATAAAATTTAAAATGTGAAAAGTAAACTTAAAATTGAATGAGAAGGACACATATGAAATGTATGCAAATAATTGCCTCTAGGAAGGGGAGAAAAAAATGGAAGATTATTTCAAGTTTATCTATAATGCTTACTTCTATATAAAAAATTTGATAAGATGTTAACCATTAGCAATTATGGCTTATGGGTACAAAGGTATTTATTATATTAGTCTTTGTACTTTTCTATATTTCTAAAAATTTATCAAAATTTTAAAAAGACAACAAAAATACAAAAGGAATATGTTTTACTTAATCTAAAGTGGAGAAGAGTAAGGTAGCTAGTGAATGCAATTAGGAGAAAGACAGAGATTACCTTTTATTCATCCCTTATATAAAAAAATTTCCCAACTCATAAATTGCAGACCTACCAGGACACCCTGAAATTTTACTTGGTCCACCGCCAAACCATTTGCCAACCCAACAATTGCCTATGAACCCCTACCCCCACACCTCCAACTTCCACCTCCTGAATCAAGAATGTTGAAAACAAAATGTATAAAAATAGATTCCAACTTAAGCAAAATTATACCTCAGGGAAGAAAAGCATTATATAAAATTGCTAATGATTAAATCGGGGAGGTCAAATTCCATAGGCAAAATTATAGGACAAGACTGATATGAAAATAGCTTCATTTCAATGGAGAACCCGACTCAAATTATTTTCTAGGGTTTTCCTTTTATAGCATTCTTTCAGTGAAAGACACTTGACATCTCTCTCCGCCTTGTTGTACTACGGAAAGCTATTATGACTCGTGTACCTGGTGCCCCTTTGATAGATATTCTACTGTTTATCATGCAAATAAGAGTTCCCTGTGACAAAGATGCTAGAATTTAGAAGACATTAATAAATTAGAAATTAGAAGACCAGTAATAATGTTCTCATCATTTGTCCAAAATGTAGTTTAGCTAGATGTAATTGTATTTCCTCAAATTTCTGTCATTTCCTTTCATTATCATTCTTCAGGTAACAGGACAAATTCCCAAAACTCATTTCTGCTGAAAGCTTCTCTGACTAGATCCATTTGCTATGTCTTTCATGAATGTGTCTGCTAGCACACTTGTAAAACAATTTCCATATTCCAAAACCATCTTGAACTCAATATGAATTAGGTGTAATCCCACAGACATTTTTAGAACACATAACTTTGTGGAACATTCTACTTGGGGAAGGAATAGAAAGGAAGGAAAGAAAAAATAACTTCTGTTTTCCTAAAATTTATGTTCTGTGTGATGAAACCAGCATATAAATAAAGATAGAGTATGCTTTGTAATGATCACTACACTATAACTGAGGTTTACATGCAGCATTATGGCGGCATTGAAGAAGGAGGAATTCACTTGGCTTTGCGAGGTTTACAGAGGAAGTGATATTTGGACTAGGCATTGAAGGATGAGTTAGCCATGTGCAAAATTTGATAAGGGTGGGAAGGGGAGAAAAGCTAGATCTTGGGGGCAAAGAGTTGAGAAGGAGACATGGCCAAATACATGCATTGGGAGGCAGCTATGCTCACCACTACACCTCCAACGCCAAGTACGTGTTTTGGAAACACATCAGTGTTTATAGATCCAGCAGCAGCATGGATCATGCCCATTACCTCATTCTTTACAGTAACCCTAACCACTATGCATCATGCACATTTGCCCAGAAGAGAAATAATCATAGTCTTCAATCTCAAAGGAGAGTGACAGAGAAGAAAAGAGAAAATTATTAGGAAAGAGGGAGTATGAGGGCATCATGGAATAAAATAAGATGACATGAAAAAATAGAAGAAAGCTGAGGAGAACAGAGTAGATGCAGAAGATGTTAAGGTGCTGAGCCTGAATCTGTTAAACAGAGGTTGAGGCAAGCATGACGTAGCTTAACTCTGCCGCGTACTGGCCAGACTTCCAGCTGTCAGCATCTGTAGCCCTTTGCAAGACGACTTCCTCTGGCTGCTAAAGCCTCTGTCTTCACAGCAGGCTGGAAGTAGCAGTGAACTAAAGGTCCCCAGGAGAGTCCTCAACCAAAAATGGACAGGAATTAGTAGATAAATACTCCATCTCCCTTCTCCATAAAGGGGATACTCTGAGGTATGTGTTTTACCTCCCTGACCAAAGTAAGCTCTAATTGCCCAGAGTGGAGACCCTTGATGACAAATCCTTTGTTGGCTGCCCTGTCTTACTTCCCCACTCCCTGACTGGAACTTTCTAGGTTCATCTACCAAAGAAATTATTTGTACTTCAATCCTCCTCCCATATATTGTCATGTGTAAGTATTGACACCAGTTCCTCTCCCACGTATCCACCTGAAGGATGCAAAACACTAATTCAAAGGGATAGACACACTCCTGAGTACATTGTCGCACTATGGACAGTAGTCAAGTTATGGAAACAACCTAAGTGCCCAAGCACAGATGACTGGGTTAGGAAGATGCGGTGTATATGCACAAAGGAATTCTACTATTAAAAAAATAAAATCTTGGGCCTCCCCGATGGCGCAGCAGTTGAGCGCTGGGTTGCGAAGCTGCCCGCAGTCTCTGCAGCACCGTTTCGATCCCCGGGCACCGGGCGAGGGTCCTACATGGCGGGCAGACCTCTCCTGCCGTGCCCGCTGCTCCCCTCAGCAGTGTACTTCGGTCCTTCTGCCTGCTCTGCTCCCCGCTCTGGCTCTGGTGAATTCTATCACCCTCCCGTGCTTCTGACTGTACCCAGTGTTTGTATAAATAAATAAAGAAATCTTTTAAAAAATAAAATCTTGCCGTTTGTGGCAACATGGATGGAACTGGAGGGGATTATGCTAAGTGAAATAAGCCAGAAGGAGGACAAATACTGGATGATTTCACTCATATGTGGAATACACAGAAGGAAAACAAAGGAACAGACCAAACTAAACCAAAACAAACCCTAGAAATCTGATCATAGAATTGAGGCTATCAGAGGGGGAGGAGAGGGAGCAAATGGAATAGGAGCCCAAAGGACTATGGTGGAGGATTTGGGGTGCCTTGGTGGCAAGTGCGGTGTACCAACATACATGTGAAGAAGGTAAATCTGTACCTCTGAATCATATACAGGGTTGTAAAGCAATGTTCCCGCAATAAAAATTAATAAAAAAGAAATCTCCATGGGATTCAAATGTGCACTTAGGTTGAGAACCACTGACTTGAAGGGACAAAAAGACACAGTTCAGGAGGTGGCAGGGACACTCAGTGCTAGAGTCTTTCTCCTGCATCCCTCCCCCACCTTTTCTTTGTGCTGCTCTGACATCTGGTATTGCTGTAACCAGGGAAGAAGGGAGAGATGCATATCCGTAAGAGCAAGTGGCTGAAAGTAAATAGGAAAGGAGGGAGGAAAAGGAAAAAACTAAGTGTTGAAAGAGATCTGCATTGCTTTTGAAAACTTTAACGTTAGACTGAGCTTTTCTTTTAAATATATCACCACACTGAAGCTGGCCTCAGGGTGGTCTATTTTTTTTTTCCAGGTTCAAAACACCCTCTTTAAATAAACATTTGATCGACAAGATCTGCAGGAGCAATGAACAGAACTAATGTGCCTAAGAGAGAACCTGTGGCTGGGTCTGGGAATTTCTTTTACCTTACTGCAGTCAAATTCAACATACTATCTTCATTATCTCTATTGTCCTGATTTGGGGGTGGGAAATAATTTCCTATATGATTTTAAACAAGTTTTTATTTTTATTTTTTTATCATAAAGTTTAATAATGATTCAGAAAAAATTGAGTGAATAACTTTCTCTGAAAAAATATATTGACTCTGTAGAGAGACTGCAGTTATTTGGGGGAAGAGGGAACTGGTAAATTAAATTACCCTATTTTCTATTCTGAAAATGACAAAAAGTCCCATTTCCAGTTTGATTATAGAGATGCATGTGTCCAAAATGGCTGAGAATAAATACAGCAAGAAAGGCAAAAGCTGCAAAGCTAAGGGCATGCAAAAGGTTTTATGAGTTCACCCAAATCCTTAAACATGGAGCAAAAGACAAAGATGACTGAGAAGAACTTCAGATTGCAGCCCCACTTTGGGTATTTTCTGAGACTTTCTTAAACAAGATTTTAAAGCAAAATAATGACACTGATCAATGTTTGTTGAGGATTGGGTTGGCAGGGAGGCTCAGGATAGAAATTGACTGAGGATCAGCTCCCAGGATCATCATTGAGAGAGCCAAGGGCTCTCACTTTTAACCAAAAGGATGGAAATAAACATTACAGCACACACAAATCCCCCAAATTTTATATCCTTAAAGAGGAAGACAAAAATGAATGGCACATACAACATATTAACAGCCCCCCTCAAGGAAATCCACAACAAATTTAGAACTACAAGAAAAATCAAGTTAACTTTCATTCTTCAGTTATTCTGCATTTATATTATTAAATTACCATTTTAAAGACAATTGGTGATGAATGACAGACACTATACAGTGCAATGGAAAGAGCTGGACTTTGAAGTCAAACATACCTAGATCTAAATCTCAGGTTACTAGGTGTGTGTTCTGATGCCTACTTCACTGGATTATTGCCAGGATTCAATGAGACAAAGAAATAAAGAGCCCTACCTGGCGCATAGCAATTGCTCAATAAAATTAAACAGCAGTCACAGTAGCAATATTAGTAGTGATATTGATTAATGACCTTTCTGAACCTCACTTTCTTCATCTGTAAAATGAGAAAAATAAAACTTGGCTAATAAGGGTTTTGAGGATAAATTTGCCTATGAAATAACTTGTTTAAAATATATAGGGCAGGGTCTGGCTCAAAGCAGGTATTGAATTGCTGTAGTGATTATTGTTATTGGTGTGCTTTCATTTGCCAGAGACCTGATGCCCTTCCCTCCCTGATGCCTGTCCCCACTCACTGGACATGTCCTCAAAGTCTGTGGAGGTAAGCCATTCCACCAGCAGACCATAGTTATCTCTCTCACCCAGGTACATGACATGCAATCAGAAAAGTATATCATCTTCATAAAATAGCAGACTTAAAGATGGTTTGGTTTGATCCTCACCGTGTTCTCTCTCCCTGATTCCTTTGGCATTCTTTCTCCCACTGGCACTTTTGAGCCCTCACCAACCTCCTTTAAGTCATTGCTTAAACCCCAGTATTTTTATCTGAGGAAGGAGGCTTACTGTCTTACTGCTTAAGACAAAGTCCTCGGGGTAGTCAGTTTTGGAGGTTGTGATATGGTGAAATCACTATTCTAAACAGGCTTGTGCAATCTTCTGCTTGGACAACAGCCCAAGGAATGGGAAACCTGGGGGAGAACCAAAACCCTGGGTGCTCGAAACACAGGTTGAGCCAAGGGGTATAAGGTGGTTGGTGGCTAATGGAGACTGCCTCTTATTTCTTACCGTATTTATTTTTTTTTTTTTTTTTTTTTTTTTTTAAGAGATCTTGAAATCTTTATACATTTTTTTTTTTTTTTTTTTTAAGGTTTATATTTATTTATTTATTTATTTATACAAGCACTGATACAGTCAGAAGCGCAGGAGGGTGAGAGAATTCACCAGAGCCAGAGCGGGGAGCAGAGCAGGCAGAAGGACCGAAGTACACTGCTGAGGGGAGCAGCGGGCGGCAGGAGAGGTCTGCGCGCCATGTGGGACCCTCCTCTGGTGGCCGGGGAGCAGCCGGGGATTGAACCGGCACTGCAGAGGCTACAGGCAGCTTCGCAACCCAGCGCTCAACCACTGCGCCACCGGGGAGGCCCATCTTACCGTATTTATAAGCCCCAAGAAATCCCCACTTTGCTGAGGGGAACCTTTGATCTTTGCAGTACAATAAAGCCAAGATTTGATTAAACAGCCTTACTGTGAATTTACAAAGCACCTGAATTTATAAAATGTGACTTCTGAAAAAGTATGTTGTGCAGAAAAATCTGGCCCATGATGATACACCCAACCACAGAAGAAATCACTTCCTGATTTAAGTTGCTGAGGTTGCTATCTTTTCTACTTACATGATTTTTGTTTGAATGTTGATTATTTCAAACAAGTAATGAATATAGAATAAACATGGCCTAACTTGTAAAAATTCACTGTTAAATCCTATAGGACTAATACCCCCATTTTCCATTTCCTGGCCTCTGTCCCAACTAAACACAATTACAAAATAATATACACCTTGATTCAATCAGCTCCCCTTTAAAAAAACTTCTTTGCCTCTTTTCTGGATAGTAAACTAGTAGACATTCATTGTAAAAGAAATGTAGAAATTTCACATAAGTCAGGAAAGGAAGAAAAATCACTCATAGTTCCATCAGAAAAAAAAACAACTCTTATTGCCATGTTGGTGAGGATTGCTCCAGTACTTTTCTATGCATTTCCATGTTTTATTTAATCAGGATCATAGTATACATACTGCTTATGTGCTCACATTTTAAAGTCATTTGACATCTTTCTCAACATGATCCTTGCTGGCTGCATAGTATTCCACCAAATGGTTAATTTAGACAGCAAATCTCCAATTGTTGACCATTTGGGTTGTTTCTGGATATTTTTGCTATTTTAACATTTTAACACATCAGGAAATATTCCTGTACATACATTTGGGCACACCTATGATTATTTCTCTAGGACAAATTCCTAGGAGGTAGATACCTAGGAGTGGAATTCCTGGGTCATATGGCAGATCCATTTTTAATCTTTTGAGAAACCAGAGGGGATTATGCTAAGTGGAATAAGTCAAGAAGAGAAAGACAAATACCAGATGGTGCCCCTTATATGTGGAATATAGAGAAACAAAACGAAGGGTCATATAAAGCCAAACTAAGCTGAATATAGAACTGAGGCTCCCTGGTGGGGGGGGGTGGCAGGGAGGAGGTAAGGGTGAGAAGAAAGTGGAGGAGCACAATGAACTATGATGGGTGTTTTGGGGTGGGTATGATGTGGTAACAACACCTGAGGGGAGGAGGTCTTAGAGAACACACTCAAGATGTAAAGCAGTGTTATCTCCATCAATCAATCTCTGGAAATTCCTAGGAGAGAAGTTTCAGTACAAATGGTATGTTTATTTTAAAAGGTTTTTTTTTTAAATGGTATTTTTTTTTTACTTTGCAGAATCTACCACACATGCAATTAAATGCCTATTCTTTTTTTTTTTTAAATCTTTTTTTTTTTTAAAGATTTCTTTATTTATTTATTTATACAAGCACTGGGTACAGTCAGAAGCGCGGGAGGGTGAGAGAATTCACCAGAGCCAGAGCGGAGAGCAGAACAGGCAGAGTGACTAAGTACACTGCTGAGGGGAGCAGCGGGCGGCAGAGAGGTCTGCGCGCCATGTGGGACCCTCGCCCAGTGGCCGGGGATAGAACTGGCGCTGCAGAGGCTGCGGGCAGCCTCGCAACCCAGTGCTCAACCACTGTGCCACTGGGGAGGCCCTAAATGGCTATTCTTAAATTATTTTTCAAATGAATGACTTCCCAAGTAATCACTAACTTCCAACATTTGACTTCTAATCTCTATCTCCCTCTCTGTCTCATGTATGAAAGAAGTGCATCAATCTTGTGTGAAGAACATGTGTCTCTGTATTTAGTTTGGGATATATGGTAACCATAACCATATTCCATGAAAACAAAGTGTTCCGTAAAGGCCCAGATATTTGCACACCTAACCCAGAGATGTGACTTGTTGTCAGAAACTTCTACACGGACAGGCAGCTCATATAAGCTTACCTCTGTGTCTGCAGACACAATCTAGCATCAGGCACTTAGTACAACCTCAAAAACAACTTCTTCTATGAATAAATGATAATCTAGTAAGGATTACATCAATGTGTATGCCCCCCAAAAACTAGAGGTTCATAACCTTAGCTAACTTTTAGGTAAAAATTCTGCATATTCAAAAATGCGCAGATGTTTAAGCAAATAAATGTTAATGGCTTTAGCAGCTAAAACTACCTAAAGAAGCCACTCATTCTCACCAAAGTTATTTTACCTACTTCATATGTATCACTCTAGGGCAGCACTGCCAACAGAAATATGAGGCAAGTGACTTAATGTAATTTTAGAACTTCTAGTAGCCACTAACGTGAGTGAAATTATAT
This sequence comes from Talpa occidentalis, assembly GCF_014898055.3. Lineage (NCBI taxonomy): Eukaryota > Metazoa > Chordata > Mammalia > Eulipotyphla > Talpidae > Talpa > Talpa occidentalis. Next base: position 77,780,679 of record NW_023601543.1, on the reverse strand, counting down.
GTCTAAAGCATTATCACCTCAACATATAGCAAATATTTAAAAGTATTAATACTTTATATGTTCTTTTATATTAAGCTGTCAAGGTCCAATGCATTTTATACTTAGAGTATAGTGCAACTCAGACACTAAATTTACATCAAAAATACTTGACCTGTGTTTAGCTTTCATAGCATTACAACTGTTCCATACTGAGGGTGTCCCAAATGCTCATACTCAGGTTGTTCTAAATATACTTTGAAATTTTTCAATAACTGAATCAAGTGTCAGCTTTTAAAATTTAATTTAAAGAAAATAAAATTCAATTCCTCGGTGACTCTAGTCATATTGCAAATGTCCAAAAGCCACACATCACTAGTGGTTGCTGTGCTGGACAGTGTAGAGGCCAGACCTTCAGACGAGTATCTCTTGTATGGCCCATCAGCATTCAATAAGTTATCGCATAAAACAGACTTCATTATCCCTTTTTTTAAATGAGAATATGGACACTCTGAGAACTTATCGCTCGTATAAGATCACACAGCTAGGAATTAGTTAAAACTCAACTCCAGGCATGTAGACCCCAGAGGCTGAACCCTCTCCCCTGTCCCACTAGCTAACAAAAAAAGAAAAAAAATGGAACATCTGTGTTAGTTGTGCAAATATCTGGAACTTTCCTAGACGCTTTGTTTACACGCCATATGGCTGCGGCTACCATGTTGCCTGAATTAAAAACACAGACACATGGTTTTGATAAAAGATTTTTACACTTCTCTCAGGTGTGAAAGACAGTGAGAGAGACATAATTTAGAAACTAACATGTTGGAATTTGAGGACATTTCATTAGTTTACAGCAATGGCTTCCAACTTCTTTTAAGCAGAAGAACTCTTTTTTTTCCCTGAGAATTTAGATCAAAACTCAATATAGAAAATCAACAAGAGAGAAGCTGGTGTCAGTGAATCATAGGTAAGGACTCCCAGAGTATTAAGGGTCCCTCTACATCCCCCAGTGGTCCCCGCTCCTTTCACCATGGAAGCCCCTGAGATACACCCCAGAATCCTAGTATCCCATGAAACAACATTTCAAATCCACTCTTTAGAAAGCATTTCTGCTTTCAGAAAGATAGAATATGTACTTTTCCCAGTTCTACCTGCCTGGTCCAGCTAAACTCCTGGACAACATAAATGGAAATGTAATGGGTGGCTGAACCCAAAGACCATTAGAGGTAGAGCCCCCTAGAGGGGGGCGCTAGTGAGGATAGATAGCCCCAGGCGAAATACGAACACAGTATGGGTACTGCTGGAGACTCTGATAAGAAACAGAAGGGACTGCAGAAGCTGCCCCAGGATCCAGTGTTCAGGTTTTCAGACGTCCAGCTATTCTGGGGTCAGGGATTTGTGCCCCCAACACACTGATCTTCCAGAAGGCCGTTGTGGGCCTCTGAATGCTTCCAGCAGCCAACCTCAGAGAGGAAAAGTTCGGAGGCTTTGCAAGTAGCCAAGCGACTGAAGCTGTTCCCAGATTTGCTGCTGTGACAGCCTGGCAGGGAAGGTGAAGACCCGGAGCTCGGAGCCTCGCTGAGCTGTGAGTGTGGCCGTTTGTTCAGTCCTGCGGCCGCTGCAGCTGCTCTTCTGAGCGTCTCTTGTCTGGTGCTGTGCTGGGGCATCTCGGCAGCTGCGGTGAACATCTCCTGTTGTGCCTTCCGCTGTCTTTGTGAGTTGGAACCTGGCCTATCATCTGGCTGCCACGTGCTCCAGGTCTGCAGTGGTGGAAGACACCATTTTGGGAGCATGGCCTGTTGTTCGGGATAGGAGCTTTGTGTCCTCAGTGGTGAGAAGATGCCATCTTGGGAACGTTTGTGTTTAGGATTTCACAACACTGGACACTGCTTTGGCTGAGGTAAATGGCCATTTTTGGTCTCAGTAACTGTTTTTCCCTAGTTTGTTAAATAAATCCCATTATTGTTGTTCTCTGAACCTGAGTATTCTTACAATTGTGTGCGCAGGTGAAGAAATCAGATGGTGACCAGTAAACTACTTGGGCAGTATCCTCTGCCAGTTTTAGTGCCCCTTGCTGCCCTGAAACAAGAGTAAGAAGACTCAAAAGGTAGAGAGAAGGCAGACAAGCTAGAGACCTTGGGCTCTGAAGAACAACATAGTGGAACAGCACAGTGGTGAGTTCCTGGGTTTTCTTTTTTCTTTTTCTTTTTCTTTGCCTCAGATATGCCAGTCTGGGCATAGGAAAAGGTGGCACTGGATGAATTCCAATTCATTTTATACACAGAGTAAAAGAATAAAATAAAATAGGGGCCTCCCTGGTAGCACCAGGGGTTAAGTCTCAGCACATCAAGCTATCACCAGCCACTGCAGCACGAGTTCAATCCCCGGCCAGGGAGCTACCCACATGGTGCAGCAGACCTCCCCTGTCTTGCCCACTGCTCCCCTCAGCAGTGTATTTCAGTCAGTCTGCCTGTTCTGTTCCCCACTCTGTCTCTGGTGAATCCTCTCACCCCTTCCACCTCTTGCCTGTACCCCAGTCCTTGTATGCATAAATAAATAAAGATAAATCTTTTTAAAAATAATAAAATAAAATAAAAGCCCCAAGAAGAAAAGCCTGCCCTCACCAGCCACCCATGACAGTAGAGACCGCGTGAGGAATTTGACCCTCCCCTAACACCTGGCGGTAATGAGGTGCCGATGCCCCCTCCTTATTGGTGGTGTCAGTGGAGGCCTCACAGAAAGTCAAGACTTTCACCACCATCCAATGTTAACGAGGCGGCTGTGTGTTGAACATTTCAAATGACACCATGATTCCTTACTGCCAGGGTGCTATTGGCAGAGGCTCATAGGGAAGGAAGCGGTGTTCCCACCTCAACCCACAATAGTGAGGTACCCTCCCCATCCAGGTGGCAGTGGAGAACCAGGATTTCTACCCCGCCCAGCAGTAGCAAGGCAGCACCCCGCTGCCAGAGTGGTGTCAGTAATGGGCACCTAAACAGAAGATTCAACTAAGACCCACCACTGCAGAATATAATATCAGATTTCAGCTGAAATCTGAAAGAACTAAGTGAAACTATGGAAAGTGCTCAGCACAGGGTCAGGTACATAGTAGAGGCTCAAAAATGTTCATCTAAAAATTGATGTCTGTTTAACTGAATTGAACTTCAAGTGGTTGTAGTTGAACCTACAAAATGGACAACTGTTCCTCTCTGGGTGATTTGAACATAGTCTGGGGTTTAGAAAAAAATATTTTTTTCTAGTGTATCATCTATACTCATATCTCATTTCAAACCTGCCAGCCTTCAAGTTCTTTTTTTATTAATATTTTATTTTATATAATTCTTACATAATTTTTCATTTTTGCACAATGTATGCATTATCATTTTGGTTATATTCCCCATACAGTTGCACACACCCCCCTTATTTTGACCCTAATCTTTCCTCTCCCCATGGCGCCCCCCACCATAGTGTGTCTCTGGTTTATAGTTGCTTGTTGATTTTGATTTTTACTTTGTCTTAATTAGTTTTTTTCCTGGTCCCTTATTTAGATTTTCTAAATTCCTGCTATGAGTGAGACCATCCGGTATTTTTCTTAGAAAAAAATATTTGCCCCCAATGTATAATGTGCTATTTGGGAGGAGGGAAGCATCTTTTACTTCAGATTCAGCCTCTGAAGGGAGAGAAATGTGAGTTGCTTCCATTGAGGCAAAATAGGTGAGCTGGGGGTACAGGGCTTGCAGGAAGAGCTGTCATTCCCATCTCTCCTGGATAAGGGCAAACTGCTGTGGGGAAGCTGGTGTGTGCACTGGGCCCACTGAGGGATATCAATTTGTTCTTTCCGGGGAGAAATACACATTATTCACTTTTTAATAGGCTGTCTTGTTCTGGAAGGTAACTTCTGTGACTTTGAAATAACGTGCTTGCACATTTTAGTACGGGCTGCTTTGGAAGGGGAACGTGTGGTGGTTTGATAAAGTGGGTACACAGGAGAGCTCTGTTCTTTGTACCACGATTAATGGAGGAAATGTCCTTAGTCCTGTTCTCTGCCTGTTCCTCACTAGACACCTGTGTCTCCCCAGAGCTCATTATGACTAATAACTTGTTCTACGGTCTTCTCCGATGCAATCAAATGTGTCGTTCTATACAGTGGTTTGAAAAGCTCCTGGTCCAGAATCACTTTGCTTGGTGCCAATCAATTTTCCAAATATTTCTTCATCATTGTATTATTTTCCCCTCACAGCAAGCCAGTGAGGTCACATACTGACCCGCAGGCACACATAGGAGATATTAGGGGTTCAGTTCCGGAGTACATTGAAAAAGTGGGTGTGGCAATAAAGTGGGTCAACATGAATTTTTTGGTTACCCGGTACATATAAAAGTTATATTGGGCCTCCCTGGTGGTGCAGCGGTTGAGCGCTGGGTTGCGAAGCTGCCCGCAGCCTCTGCAGCACCGGTTCGATCCCCTGCCGCAGGCGAGGGTCGCACATGGCATGACAGACCTCTCCTGCCACGCCCGCTGCTCCCCTCAGCAGTGTATTTTGTCAGTCTGCCTGTTCTGTTCCCCGCTCTTGCTTTGTGAATTCTCTCACCCTCCCGCACTTCTGACTGTACCCAGTGCTTATATAAACAAACAAACAAATAAATAAATAAATAAATCTTTTTAAAAAAAACATAGTATGGCCTCCCTGGTGGCGCAGGAGTTAAGCCTCAGCACTATCAAGCTATCGCCAGCCACTGCAGCATGAGTTCGATTTCCAGACAGGGAGGTAACCCACATGGCACAGCAGACCTCTCCTGTCTTGCCCGCTGCTCCCCTCAGCAGTGTATTTTAGTAGCTCCACCTATTCTGTTCCCCATCCTGTCTCTGGTGAATCCTCTCACCCCCTACCTCTGGCCTACACCCCAGTTCTTGTATGCATAAATAAATAAAAATAAATCTTAAAAAAAAACAGTATCTGCAAAGTGCAATAAAGCAAAGCACAATAAAATGATGTGTGTCTGTATTACACTGCCAAGAAAACTAAGTCACAGGCTGTAGGAAACAGAGGACAAAGAGAATGGGAGCTCAGTAGCCTGAGATGGGGGAGCGACAGAGGCATGTAGTGCCCAATTAATCATATCATTAATAATTTAAGTTATACTATGTAGCAGATGGTGATTTTTCTGCTAAGAAAAAGACAGAATAAAATAGATAGGCTGAAACACTGAGAACTCAAGTCAGAGGCTGAGGAACACTTCTCCCAAAATAAACTGGCACCATTTATGGACTAGCGATTCCAAAAAGTTATACCAAATATAAATTTGCTTCTATATTCATGAGGTGATGCATTAATATTCTCCTAGATATCCATTGCATGCCTCTTAAGTACAAGATACACTGGAAAAAATTGAAAAATGAAGAAAAACCATGTGATCTCAAGAATTTTACCATATAGCAGAGGAAAATCTAAGATCCACAAATAAAAACAGAATATGCACAGTGACTTTAGGTTTTCAGAGGAGAGGCCTGTGGGAGCAGCTAGCAAACCCAGGGAGGGTCTCATAAAAGGTATCCCTCAGCCTGGAGGAGTTCAGATTTGCACAAGTGAAGAGGGTGAGGACCCCACCAGGAAACAGCTAGAAAGCACAGGGCTTCCCAGAGTTCCAGAATGACCACAGTTGGGTCTATTACTATTGAAACCTATTTGAGAATGCTTGAGGAGGGGAATATGAACTAGATGCTCTCATAATATGGATTACCCCGGCTTGCACTACATATCCTGCAAATTCAAAGCAGAATGTGTTCGCTTTCTAGAAACACTGATGCAGTTCTCTGTTGGGATGTAGCGGAGGCAGCAACCCTCCTAATCATGTGGGGATGTCATTTTTTTTTTTTTTTAAATTGGAGAAAGAGTGCATTTTTTTAAAAATTTCCAGCTTTTTATTAGTTCTTATTTTTATTTATTTTTTATATTATTATTTTTTTATTTTTTACATCACTGTTAATTTTTAAACAATATTTGCTTCCCCACCTCCTCAGGTGTAGTCCCCATAGAATTTGCTTCACCAATGCACCCGTGCACCATCACCTCAGTCCCCTGTGCTCCTTCAGGATGTCATTTTAGTAGAAAACTAGTCCCAGGGAAGGCTCACAGATTTGCCTGACTGGGTTTTGCAACTTCTTTTTTTTTAAAAGATTTATTTATTTATGCATACAAGAACTGGGGTACAGGCCAGAGGTTTGGGGGATAAGAGGATTCACCAGAGACAGAGTGGGGAACAGAACAGGCAGACTGACTGAAATCCACTGCTGAGGGGAGCGGCGGGCGAGACAGGAAAGGTCTGCTGCGCCATGTGGGTAGCTCCCTGGTTGGCTGGGGATGGAACTCGTGCTGCAGAGGCTGCAGGTAGCTTCGCAGTGCTGTGTTTAACTCCTTGCACCACCAGAGAGGCCCCGGTTTGGCAACTTCTGACCCCAGAGAGAATTTGGTCTAGAAAACCACCTGGGGCTTATAGCTGAGCAGGTTTGGTACCATCCAAGGTTTATGTAGCTTTGTTCAGTAGGCCCGAAGGTGGGGAGCTGCGCAGTTCTGGGCTGAGATCTCAGCTCCTCTGGGCTTGTCCCTGACTGCCTTTACCAGATGACCTTTTGTATGGTGGCGCTGCTCAAGGGATAAACCTGGAGAAGGGGTTTAAAGTTTTAAACTCCCTTCCTGACAGGTGCGGGGAGGGGGTGGAGGGAAGAGGGATTGGGACACCACCTGGTTTGCGCCCTCATGGAATGACTGAGCACAGAGGCCCAGAACGGCCTCTGTAGTTATTTTTAAGCCAAGTAGTTGGGAATTAATCATCACCTAGAATTTAATATGTGTGTTTCTTGGTGTCATAACAGAAAACTTTGTTCGGGGCACATGTAATATATTCACCCTTGGGTGTAATATATAATAAAACTGTGCTGTTTGCTAAGAGTTGCTTATATTGTAGTCCAAGATGATGGATCATCTTGAGCCTTTAGCTGCTTATATTGGTCTCCAAAAGGAAATTGCTTAAGAGATCCTTTCCCATAGGTAGGCTTAGTTAGGATCTGCCCTTAACTAAATATCCTCCTTTGCAAACCAAGAGCCATCAGGATTTTCTTCCTGTAGCAGCAAGAGGGATCAAGAAACTTTCTTGCTTGGGGTCTGGGGGAGGAACGCCCCCATGATCAAGGATTGTTGGTTGTCAGGGCTCATATTGCTTCTGGGACAGCTAGTTTGGCCCCTGACCCCTTCCCTGTCCTGCTCTCAGCTCCTGTGGACTCTGTGCTTCTTTATTGTATGGCCACCACTGACCCTCTGCCTCTGGCTTCCTGGCTGCTCAGGCTCCCTGTCTGACTGCTCAGCCGCACCCGCCCTCGAGCTCCTGTAGTTTGTCTACAGCGGAAACGTACTGCTGCCATCGGCCCTGGTTCTGCCTCCACCGTGAGCCTGATGGAATCATGGCATCTTATAGGAGAACTCTATGGCCCACCCTTCCAAGCCCTTCTTCTCCTTACACAGGGCTCTGATACTTGCCTCTGTCCCCTGCGCATGGCTACATGTCCTGTGTTTGCAAACCCCAGTCACCCATGTTGGTATTACTGTCACCAAGTCTACATGTAAAAGCCACATGACTCAGCAGGCCTACTCCTAGGTATGCAGCCAAAGGAACTGAAGCAGGAGCCTGAACAGATCTCAGGGAGTTCATGTTCATGGCAGCACTATTCACAATAACACAGGCGGGAACAACCCAAGTGTCCATCAACATGTGAATGAATAGAATGTGGTCTACCTGGGCAGTGGAACACTACTCTTCCATAAAAAGGATTGAAGCACGGACACGTGCTACATTGTGGATGAACCTTCAAAGTATCATGCTAAGTGAAAGAAGTCAGACACAAAAGGACAAACATTGTAGGATTCCACTTACACAAAATATCTATAATAGGGAAATTCATAGGAAGAGAAAGCAAAATAGAGGTTACTAGAGGTTGGGAGGGTGGTGGGGAACTGTTCTTTAATGGCTAGCATTTCTGTTGGGAATGATGAGAAATGTTTGGGTATAGACAGTGGTGATGGTTACACAGTATTGTGAATGTAATTAATAACAGTGAATTGACAAATAGTTAACATGACAAATATTATGTATATTTTATCAGAATAAAGAACAAACCTGTTTAAAAAAAAAAACAGTCTCTATCACCACAGTATAAGTTACCCCTAATGGGTTTTCTTCTGGTGGTGCCCTGCACCCACTTTGCCCCTTGGCACATCTGTGAACAGTAGTTGGCACATAGAAGTGCTCAGATATAAAAAAAAAAAAAAGTGTGTTTACATAGGATAGAATTGGCTATACACGAAAGGTCTGGCCATTTCCAGCGGAGTTTATTCAGCAGGACTGCAGTGGCCTCACAGAGCTACAAAGACAAACACACCATAAGGGAGAGACTCAGAGCCTGCCTCTGTCAAGAAGCAGCAGAGTTGACTGAACAGGGGAGAAGGCACTGTGCACACGCCAGGCAGTGGAAATGCTGAGCTCACTCCCCCACCCAACCTGCATTTCTCAAGCTGCTTTCTTGGATGAGCATGATCGTAAGCGAAATCTCATCCCTGAACAGCCACTCTGTCACTGGCACCATTGCTTCCCCAAGAGGGCAGTGTCTCTGGAATTTGTTCCAGATCAAAATGGATTTTTAGGGATCAAAGACTTAATTCACATGAAAAGCAAGGTTTACAGCTGGGCAGAATTACCGTTTAGTGCTTTCTTCTTCATTCTGTAATTTATTTCTGGTGTGTTAGAAAACCCTGGGGGAAATTAATGGGATTTTTTTTTTCCAAATCGAAACTGGCTCCAGTGCAATTTCCATTCTACTCCCCAAACCTCAAAATTAAGATGACACTCTGAGTGCATGTAGAAATGTCCCTTGGTGTTCTAAATAATTTCTTTAAGGTGTACTCTATCATTTTTATTGTCTCTAAGTCTAAAAATCACTTCCTAAGTATGTAAATGGCAGTGTCAAAAGCTCAACACTCCATTTTGTACACAGAAAATGGAAGCACAGACAGCAACTGTGCAAGCCTGCATTGGTTTGTTGGTGGGGGAAACAGGACTAGAGCCAAAAGCTAACTATTAAAATCCAGGTCTCTTTTCTGAATTAGCATTCTGAACAGATGCAATGCAGGGATTAACATCAAGTTTCTTGGCCAAGTGCAATACAACAAATCAGCAGCATGAGAAATTCTGAGGTGTGAGAGATAAAGTATCTAGAACTCAAAATCTTCAGGAGTGAGAGGAGCTGCTCTGGGTCTTAAACTTCCAGGCTGTGTGGGTGCCAGTTGGAGGGATGGGGCAGGAGCCAGTTGCCAGCCATGCTGGGATGTCATCTCAGTGGAAGGCCTACCAGGGAGGCCTGAGGAAGGCAGGACGGAGCGGGCCTGTGCCTAAGACAGCCAACCCTGCCTTGGGTGGTCTGAAACTTAAATCATAATGTCCCAGACGATAGGAACACCATGGGTCTGGAAGGATATGGACATAGAGGGGTGCAATTCCATGAATGGGACGCCATGGAAAGACTCTCTGGTGAGATTCTGCATCTTAGTGCAGGTAAGCAGGGCATCATTGGGGCTCAACCAGTGACTGTGGCTGGTCAGCTCCAGCACATGGGAAAGATAAGTGACAGAACTGGGAAAACCAGCAAAGCCAGGTCAAATTCCTGAGCAAAGGGTGTCCCTTCCTCTACCTTTCTTCAGCATATTGGCTTTTTTTGGTCCTTGGTCTTGCTACCTAATGGTCACAGAATGGTTGCCACAGCTAGAAGCATCATATCCTCACATCACTGTCCCCAAAGGCAGAAAGTAGGGGAAATAATTCTTAAGAGTTCTCCTTTTGTCTCCTTGGCCAGATCTGTGTCTTGTGACCACCCACAGAAAACGTGTTGCTTGACTGTCTCGCTTCTATAGTGTGAGGTAGGCAAAGGAAACACGAATGGCGATAGGCTAGCCAAGAGTCAACAGTGCCAGCGTGGCCAGGAGGCTGTAGCTTGATGGGATATTCTGGGCCCTGGGCTTCCCTACCAAGTATCTCGGACACCAGGCCTGGGCAGGCAGACCCATTCCAGAATCCCCTTTCCTAGTAAGGACGGGGCTTCTAATACCTTGTGCAGATGGCTTGGGGACGGTTCTGGACTGAAGCTTTGGTTGAAAGTCTCTAGCGAAGACATATGTTTTGGGGACAATGCTCTTCACTTCAAAGTCCTGGTGTAAAAGGCTCTCTCCACTTGGGAAATAACAGTGAGATCCATCATTAGGCTCCCCTCTCCCCAGAGCGTGGCTGCTGCCACCAGTCCACCATCCATCTTTGCATCGATGTCAAGAACCGCCAGGTCCACCCTGGCCCCTCTCAGGAGGAGGAGACATCGCCAGGCTGGGGCTCCCAAGTCCCTCCCAGGGAACAAAGTGCAGTGAGAATGCTCCCCGGAAGCCTGGCCTCCAGGTGCCCCTGGGTGGCGGGGTTCTCAAATCAGTTGCTATGAAAGGCTTTCTAGGTGTCTTGGTCACTGAGTGTCCTGATGAGCCAGACAGACCCACTCTTGATGCAGCTCCAAGTCACAGAAACGGTAACTAGAGGCAATAGTGACAGCTGAGACTCAAAGTAGCGTTTGAGAACAGGAACAGTGAGTCCTACAGCCTTCATATGCCCAAGCCCATGTAGGCCTTGTGACAGCCCTGTGAGGAGGAACTGTTACCGTCGCACACATGTTATAGGTGAGGAAATGAGGCCCAGAGAGGGTAAGGAGACCTTGCTCAAGGTCACACAACTAATAAATGGCAGGGCCCCAGAGTCCGCACACTTAACCACTCCGCTGCTTTTAATCCAAGTAAACGTCACAAGGTTCTACAGAAACCAACATTGCAAAAATGCAAGCCATAAAGGCAGTGGGGAGCACAGGGTGAAGCAGGAATGCAGGGCCTGGTGCCTTCCCCTGGTGCTGCAGAGCTGGGCCAGGGCGTGAGAACCACTCCTTCTGGACAGCAGCGCGCTGCACTAACAGGAAGGCTGAAAGGAGAGTGTCTAATCCAAATATTTGTGAAAAGAGCAGTCCTCAGAGCTGTGCCGCTCGAGGCCAGGCAAGATCAGGCTTGGCATGTGTTAGGATGCAGTTGTCACTTGGGTTTTACTTAACATTCCCACATAATGGAGACTTTGTGAGCCTTTTATAATACATAAACAAAATATCTTGTTTATCAGGCAGTTACTTCAGAGAGATGTTATGGCTGCCTGCCTAATACAGGCCTGAGATAGTTTCTGTCTTGACTGCCAAAGTCCCGAGTTGCCAATTCTTGAAGCATAAAGCTTGCTCTTATCTGTTTTAATTGCTTTGTACCTTTTTATTTATGAAATACCAAATATAAAATGTACTTTAAGAAGACTTTTTTTACAGATAGATTTCCTTCAGGGCGCTTTCCAAAGAGTACTTTATAAAATGTGGGTTAAAATATGAGGGATGTGTAATGACCTGGTGTTTGAGGGTGTCATGACAGAAGTGAATCACCCTCTGACTCTGGCATCACCTTGAAGTAACTTGGCCTGTGTCGGGGCCAATAGCCAAATTCTAAAAATTCAAAAATATTGGGGGCCTCCCCGCTGGCACAGCGGTTGAGCGCTGGGTTGCGAAGCTGCCTGCAGCCTCTGCAGCGCTGGTTCGATCCCCGGTTGCTCCCCGGCCACTGGAGGAGGGACCCGCATGGCGCGCAGACTTCTCCTGCCGCCCGCTGCTCCCCTCAGCAGTGTGCTTCGGTCCTTCTGCCTGCTCTGCTCCCCGCTCTGGCTCTGGTGAATTCTCTCACCCTCCCGCGCTTCTGACTGTACCCAGTGCTTGTATAAATAAATAAATAAATCTAAAAAATAAATAAATAAAGTAAAAAAAAAAATTATTGGGTTGTCGGAAAAGTCATGACGTATTTTTTCTTTGAAAAACAGAGGGAAAATGTGTCATGATTTTTCCAACAACCCAATAATTTTTTCACTTAAATAGGACGTTTGGGATTTGCTTCAAGATGATGTATGAATCACAGGGCAGACAGACAATATTTTCAACCAGAATGTGACTCTCCAATGACATAATCCCATTCTGAGGCTACCATTACCTCACCTGAAGCTGATCTACTTTAGCAACATACCACGGGTCACACTAGTGACATAATGTGATAAATAGCCAGTGATTACCCTAATTCAACCTCTTTGATCCTTTAAAACTTGAGTAAGTAATATAGAATGTAGACTTTGTACTGCTAACATGGAAATGGAAATTTAATATTTAGGGTACAGTCCAAAAGCCACCATCTTGACAGTTTCTTCTGCCCCGATAAGGCATGGTCTCCTGTGAGAGGGTAGGCCACATGGAATTGGTACCGGGTACCAGGCAGGGACCTTCTAAGGCTCAGGTACAGTACTATCAAGATTGGCCCTATGGAAAAGTGCAGAGTCAGGAAATGTTGCCTGTTTGCAATTCCCCATGACCCTTCCCCCCACTTTTGTCCATTACTTACTCTCTAGAGGAGAAGAGGATGGTCAAGGCAGGCCTCAAGGCCACTGTCTCTTTTCTAAACTCCTGGCTCTGATGTTCCAGTTATCCAGGTTGATTAAATCCACTCAAACACTCCTCAGGCCACCCAGACTCATCGGAAGTGAATTTGTAGCATCATTGCAAAGTAATAGCTAGCAATAGAAAGGTAGTTTCCAGGCAGACTGATAGATAATACTGACAGCCTGCTGACAATGCAGAAGAAACAGCAATAGTCAGGATAGACAAAGTGAGCTTGTGGTAACAAACAACTTCAAAGCTTCAAACAGAAAGGAGCATTTCTCATTCACACCACATATCTAGCACAGATCTGCTCCATATCACATTAACTCAGCTGTTGGTCCAAAAGGAAAAGAGTTTATGAACCACAGAGGAGGGCGACTGAAGGGAGACTGGAAAGGGAATGGCAGGGGGCAGGGAGAGGGGGAGGGACAGTCATACAATCCACCCCAAGTACATGCAGTTACTTCTCAGAAGAGCCCTAGAGCAACCCTCCTGCCTAACTAACCCTTGACCTTGGGGAAGTCACTTCACCTCTCTGAACTTCAGGTCTTTTGTCTAGTTCTTTAATCCATTTCAAGTTGGTTTTTGTGCATGGTGTGAGGTAGTAGTCAAGCTTCATTCTTTTGCATGTAGCGACCCAGTTTTCCCAGCACCATTTATTGAACAAACTTTCTTTGCTCCAGTGCATATTCTTTGCTCCTTTGACAAAGATTAGTTGACCATAGATCTGTGGGTTTATTTCTAGGTTTTCTATTCAGTTCCATTGGTCCATGTGTCTGTTCTGGTTCCAATACCATGCAGTTTTTATTATTATGGCTTTGTAGTATAGTTTGAAATCTGGGAGAGTGATGCCTCCATTCCCTTCTTTTTTTTTTCAGGAGGGTTTTGGCTATTCGGTGTTTTTGGTAGCTCCATATGAATTTCATCAATATTTTTTCTATTTCTTTGAAGAATGACATTGACATTTTAATTGGAATAGCATTGAATCTGTAGATTGCTTTTGATAGGATGGCCATTTTGATAATGTTAGTTCTTCCAATCCATGAGCAGGGGATGTCTTTCCATTTCTTTGTGTTGTCTTCTATTTCTTTTAACAGTGTTTTATAGTTTTCTTTGTATAGGTCCTTTACTTCTTTTGTTAGGTTTATTCCCAAGTATTTGATTTTTTTTGTTTCAATAATAAAAGGAATGGTTTTCTTGATTTCTTCTTCAGATTTATTGTTTGTGTATAGGAAGGCTACTGATTTTTGTGCATTGATTTTGTATCCTGCCACTTTACTAAACTGATTGATTAGTTTAATTAGTTTTTCTGTGGCATTTTTGGGGTTCTCCATGTATATTATCATATCATCCACAAATAGTGATAGTTTGACTTCTTCCTTGCCTATTTGGATTCCTTGTATGTCTTTCTCTTGTCTTATTGCTCTGGCTAGGACTTCCAGTATTATGTTGAAAAGCAGTGGTAAGAGTGGGCATCCTTGTCTTGTTCCATATCTTAATGGGAATGCTTTCAGCTTTTCACCATTGAGAATGATATTGGCTGTGGCTTGTCATAGAAGGCCTTTATGATGTTGAGGTATGTTCTCACCTCTCTGAACTTCACTCTCACAATCAGGAAAATAAGGGGACTGAATTCTGAGACTCAAGGTTCCGTCCACCTTGGAGATGAGGGGCTTCAGATGGCTGGACTATGTAACCTCCCAACAGCCAGGGCCTGGAGCGCCAAAGTCTTCCTCTAGAAACTCTGAAACTCTTCTGACCCCTTCACGAGGTACCTCATTCTGGCTATAAAAAAGCCTGATGGCTCAACTAGAGCCTGATCTTGGAAGCCCAAAACATGGAACACTCCTCTGGAGGCTCTTTTCTCAGTTCTCCCAAGAAGGGTTGGTAGAAAGTGCCTTTCTAGATGTACAGGAATGAAGTTGATCCTGCAATGGATGTCTGGAGCACACAGGGGATCGAATTCTTGGAACCCTCTTAAAATTGTCACCTGGGTCTATTCTTTGGATCTGCAGGAGCTTAGCTCAAACCTTGTGAGAGATTCAGTGCTGTCCCCAAATGCCTGCATATCCTAGGGTCTCGTGATTTCCTGGCCACTTCTTTTTTTTTTTTTTTTAAGATTTATTTATTTATGCATACAAGAGCCGGGGTACAGCCCAGAGATGCAGGGGAGTGAGTGAAAGGATTCACCAGAGACAGAGTGGGGAACAGAACAGGCAGACGGACAGAAATACACTGCTCAAGGGAGCAGCGGGCGAGAGCAGAGGCTGCGGATTGCTTCATAGTGCAGTGCTTAACCCCTTGCGCCACCAGGGAGGCCCTTCCTGGCCACTTCTTGGTAAGATTTTCAGCTTTGATGAGTCTCTTCACACATTTCTGCCTACTCTGTTCTCTCATCTCTGCCCAGGTGGGAAATGCAGCCCCTTATCCTTCCACTAGCTGAGAGAAGTCAGCTATCCAAAGAGCAGAAGAACTCTGTCATGGATCTCAATAGTTAAAAACTCAACTAACAAAATAGATTCTTAATGCTTTGCTCCTTCAACATTTAATTCCCTGTTCTGTGCGAATACTGTAATTCTCTTTCTTTTCAATAGTCACCTGAATCTTTCCCCAGGTGAACATTCATTCTCTTTACTTTGACTGCCCTTGTTTTCCAAATATACACTTGAATGCTTTGCAAAATCAAACACTTTTTTGTGTGTGTGAATGCAGAGCCTCCATCCCCTGCGGATCCCAACATAATTTCTGGGAAGGAGGTGGGCAGGGTTGGGGTGGGGCATCTCAGCTTGTCCTCATGAGTTAGAAGTGCTAGAATCGATGTGCTAAGAACGAGGCAAACTAACATTTGGCTCTGACTTAGAACTGCTCTCCTTTCTTTTCACCTGCATTTTTTTTAGTAAATGTCAAAGGCTCTATTTACAAAAATTTTGAGTTTGTGGTTTCATTTCCACATCAATTTCGATGAAAACCTTCCAAAAGACACACGTTTATAGCAAATACTGAGTACTGAGCAACCTTGTTCTACAAGCCCTGCCCCTCCCACCCCTGGGAATTCCTCAGGGATCTGGCCTCCTGCCATGTGGTCGGTTTTTCTTGTCTACTCTCTTTCTGGTCTCACTCTCACCCTGGTCCTTGCTCACTCACTCTTTCACTCTCTGCTTCTCCTTTTCTTCCCTCTGTCTTCACTTACCGGCAGAAATTCCCATCCATTTCTATACCGGCAATTTTTGCATACATCTTTGTTTTCTCCTTCCATTCAAGACCCAGTTTTTCACCTTCCACCTCCCAAAGAATTTTAGGCCCTTCCCTAACCTCTGCGAGTAGCCAGTATAATTAATTCATATCCTGCTGTGCAAGCTTAAGAAGAATCATTTGCTAGAGGAATAAATACTCCTGCTGGAATGGGTTTGATGGGCCGTATTAACCATGTCATCAAGTTTCCTATCTGCGACCTTAGGCCCAGTGTGTCAGAACTGGGCTTCCTGTGTGTTTGGTTCTCTCTTGTTACTTACAGTACAATCCAAAACCTGGTGACTTAAACAACCAGTTCGTTCTCTGTTAACAGTCCCTTGGCTGACTGAGCTTAGCTGGGTAGTTCTGCTCCATGTGAAGTCAACTGAGACTGCAATCATCTGGGGGTCCAAGTAGTCTGGGACATTCCAGGTGGCTTGCCCATGTGCTGCCAATAAATGCTGGCTAAATGCTGTGATCTCAACGGGGTCTACTGAGCAGCATAACTCAGTTCTTCTTTATGTGGCCACTCCACATGGCTTGGGCATCTCACAGCACGGTGACTGGGTTATGAGAGGGAGTGCTCAAGAATAAGCAACTCAAGAGACAGTAGCAGAAGCTGTCAGTCCTCTTATTAACTGGGCCCAGAATTCCCAGAATATCAGCAAAAAGTCAGTCACGAAGGAGGCCAGCCCAGATCACAGGGCGGGGGAATAAGGGAGGTAAAGAGAGGTTATAGAGGAAGGACAGGAATTATGGGAGCCATCTTTGGAGACCAGCCAGCACACTGTCTATGACCCGTAAGCCTCAGTGCCCCCTTAGCTGCTGTGAGATCACTGTGATAACCAGATTTTGGAAAATCTTCTAAAGGTCACAAAATGACTGCCCTGGCTAGAAGCATCATAGCCTCACATAGTCCCCAAAGTCAGAAAGTAGGGGAAATATTTCTCAATTCTACTTAAGTCTCCTTGGCCAGAGCTGCGTCTTGTGAGTATCCACAAGAAAAGTAGTAGTCCGCGGCCTCAGCAGCGCCGGTTCGATCCCCGGCTGCTCCCCGGCCACCAGAGGAGGGTCCCACATGGCGCGCAGACCTCTCCTGCCGCCCGCTGCTCCCCTCAGCAGTGTACTTCGGTTCTTCTGCCTGCTCTGCTCCCCGCTCTGGCTCTGGTGAATTCTCCCACCCTCCCGTGCTTCTGACTGTACCCAGTGCATGTATAAACAAAACAAACAAACAAATAAATAAATAAAAGCATGCTCTAAAAAAAAAAAAAAAAAAAGAAAAGTAGTAGTATAAGAGGCCTGCCACACTGACATTTTAGATCCTGAGCTATTCAAACACAATCATATTCTACTAGTCTTTTCCTTGCAAGCAAGTCTTGTGGTTTGAAAGTATCGTTGCAAAGCTCCTAAAATTTGTTCTTTTGCTTCTTATTTTTAGACCCTAACCATATCACTCAGGATTCCATGTGGAAAACAGAACCCAGACCAGTTACTTTAACAAAAATTGAATACAGGGATTTAGTAAAGCAGGTGTTGGTAATTCAGAAAATCAAAATGGGAACACTGACATAACACAAAGACAGTGCCCCGGGTTGAGGCAACCAAGGGAAGAAGTCAGAACTGCCATAGCCCGGAAGCTCAGAGGAGGGGTGCCTTGGAGTCAGGACCCAGTCCTCTCATCCGGAGTCCCTGAGCTGGCTCTGGTGCCTCAGGAGCACAAGAAGGCAGCCTTATGAGGCAAGGGCCCCAGCCTCTGAGGAGAGCATGAGGAGGCTGTTTCTGGCCATGTTAAAAACAACCAGGAACATGAAACTAGCTGGTGCTGGAACCCGCTGCTGCTGACAAAGGGAAGCGTAACTGCCTGGCGTCTGGCCGTGGAAGGGAGCCATCCCTTCTCCAGCCAACCTCGAAGTCTCTCTCTAGTGCCCCGCAGGCAGACTCTGATGGCGACAGTCAGCCGCCACCCCACCCATCGCAATAAAGGCTGTGGAGTTAAGGAACATGCCTTTAAAACTGGTCCACTGCTTTCCTCTAGAGTAGCAGGGATTTGACTGAGTTGTTTTATTTCCATGAAGGATGTTTATAATATCACTTATGGGCATTAGTGGGGGATAGCCACACAAGAATTGCTAAATCTGTGAGTGAACATGTACTTTAATCGACATCCCAAAGGTAGTTAGTTAACACTGATGGTCTCTAATCAGTAATCTACTTTCCAGGGTAGCTATGCAAACATGGGTGAATCTGCCTGGGGCTTTTCTATTAACTTAAGGGGTGGTAGAAATAATTTCTCCTTGGTGAAGAGAATGGTGTTCAAGATAAGGATGAGCTTAGGGCCTCCCTGGTGGTGCATGGGGTTAAGTCTCAGCATTATGAAGCTATGGGCAGCCACTGCAGCACGACTTTGATCCTTGGCCAGGGAGCTGACCCACATGGCGCAGCAGACATTTCCTGTCTCCCTGCCGCTCCCCATCAACAGTGTATTTCAGTAGATCTGCCTGTTCTGCTCCGACTCTGTCTCTGGTGAATTCTCTCAACCCCACCCGCCCCCCGCACCTCTGGCCTGCACCCCAGCTCTTGTATGCATAGATAAATAAATTTTTTAAAAAGATAAGTATGGGCCAGAGAGACGGTATGAGCTTCACAGTTCTGCATAAATGAGAAATAAGAATCCAGTATTCTCTCTGACCTTGTTTGACACCTAAGTACAGTTGACCACTGAACAATACTGGAGTTAGGGCCACTGACCCCCATTCCTGCATCCAAAAGTCCATCTAAAACTTTTCAACTACTGATGGCTTGCTCTTGACCAGAAACTTTACCAATAGCATAAACAGCCGATGAACGCATAGTTTACATGTTATCTGCATTATTTACTGCATTCTTACAATAAAGTAAGCTAGACAAAAGAAAATCAGAAGGAAAATACATTTACCGAGCACCATTTATCAATAGTATAAGTTTACATTGTCTGTAAATGTAAACTGTGGGCCCTGGTGGTTCAAACCTGTGTTACTCAAGAGCCAATGATATGTGTGCGTTTGGCAGAATTTAGTCTGCCACTTGATTGTATAGTTATAGCCACTAGTTATGGAGGAGATCCATAACTCTCATCTCTCTCTGATCCATAAGCATTTTCCTTTATTAACAAAGAAACACTGGCTTCGTGTCATTTAAGTGTTCTAAGAGGACTGGAGGTGGCGACAGCATCACAAAGAGCAAACCCCAAGGAGAAGGTCATATTTCTGGAGGTCAGGGGCAAGTTGAAGAGAATGGTGAGTAGATCATCCACCCATGCCACCCATGCAAATTCTCTTCTGGGGCTTCTCCCTGGAACTTTGAAATGGGCCTTGAGAAGTCATTTCTTCACCTTGAGTTCACGATCTTCCAATATTCTAGATCCCAGAACAGTGCCCCCCTCCAGCCCTCAGCCCCTCTCCCTCACTTCCACTTCTCACACAGCCTGCCCTGCTGGCTCTTCTCTCTGACCACTGGAAAACCCCCCACCTGCCCTTTCAAAGGTTCACTGTACTGTGGGTGAGGAGATGTGGAGAGGGGATGTCCCCAAGGCCATTGTGAAGTTCCAGCAGCTATGCTGAGAATTTCATGGCAACTTTTGAAACACTTGGGAGATGAAAGGTCACAAAACAAAGGATGGGAAATAACTCACGTTTAGGAAGACGTTAATCATAATCATCTAGAGTTGTCCACATCCCTGCTCGGGTGTGTAAAGTGCAGTCTCCAAGTCTCAACAACCGTCCCCGGGGGCTCCCCAGCAGGCACGGGCACACACTCTTCCTAAAGGGATTACTGATTCTGAAAAACAGTTATTGATTCAGTGTTGCCACTCATGCCCTTAAATTATCCAGGAAAAAATCAGGCCAAATTTTAAAAGGATCAGGCTTTATAAAAGACATGACAATAAATAAATACATGCACAAATCTATAGTGTGATTTAGGAGGACTGGAGTCTTTGGGGGAAATGGAAGCTATTTGGCACCTTCAGTTGTGATTTCTGTTCTACTGTTTGGCCAGGATGGGATTTTCCAAGGCATTCATGCCATTCATTAAATATGTTATTACATTGGCTCACGTTTCTCTTTCAATTTAAGAACTCAGCTCTTAGAAAACATTTGCCTGAAATGAGTCCAAGTAGTTTAGGCCTCAGAAGCAAATCCATTTTGACTAATAAAAGACTAATTCTCTAAATAAGCAAGATGGTTCTTAAATGAGAATCTAATTGGGAAATCCTATATTCTTAAATCTAGCAAATTACTAGCAAGACATTTCTGAGCCTATGCAACTTGGATCAGATTTCTCATCATCAGAAAAAGAAATAATTTCTCTATCATCAGAATTCAAAATGAGCTGCAAGAACATGGGCCTCAGCTGGCAATTACTTCTCGAAGTAAACAAATCCATATGCTGGGACCCTGCAAGATTTAGGTCTCCTCTGTGACTTTTCCCATCCCCCTCTGTGCTCATCTCTACCCCACCCCCACTCACCACCCACAAGTTAATAGCTTTCAGGTTCTTAGGTCTTCTTGTTTGTCATTTATTGGGGACCTGGAGTGGTTCCTGTCAGTGAAATTTTCTTCCTCAAGTTCCAGCAACAAAACGTTATTGCTCATATTTTCATGCAGAGCAGCTAGTCAGGTGTGACTGATAGACTCTCCCAGCCCTCAAGCCAGAATTGCATAAATTGACATACTCGAAAAAAGAAAATTAGCATGTAACATCTGGGTCTCTTCACTCAGAAATGCATCAATTAAGAATTAGTCTTCTGGCTACAAACAAGTCACTCCAAAGGCAGATCCTACCACTCCCTCCGGGGGTGGGGGGGTGGGGGTAGGGAGATGCCTTCATCCCTTGGCAACCAGTCAGCCTCAAGGGCTGATCATTATTCTGACTGCATCCTTTGAACTGTTTCAAGCATCATCTGCCTGGTTCTGTCTTTCATTATAGCAACAGGGTAGAGTCTCTTCAAACTACGAGATTCACCTGTAGGCTATATTGCAATGCAGTATGTGGATGACAAAAGTCTAACAAAGGAGAGATTTGTGTAATGAAAGTAAGCGGCTTAGAGGACTTTGAAAAAAAATGCAAAGGTTATGCACATATTTCATTGTCATGAGTCTTTCGCACATGTCAACACACTAGACTTTTCAAAATTAATTACCTTGAGCAGATCCTCAAACCAAATTGTGTCCTCAGTTATTCTTGCTCATGCATACATTTGTTTTTTTTTTATTGATTATGTTTATTTTTAATTGAGACTATTTTGAAGAGCAGTTTAAAGTTCACAGCAGAGTTGAGAGAAAGGCACAGAGATTTCCTGCATATACTGCATGTTCCCACACATACATAGCCTCATTTTTTTTTTTTTTTTTTTTTTTAATCTTAAATTTTATTTTTATATTCCCCCATACAATTGCAAACGCCCCATTCTGACCCCAATCCTTCCCCTCCCGCCCCCCACCCCCCAAAAAGTGTCTCTGGTTCATAGTTTTTTGTTGATTTTGATTTTCACTTTCTTATAGTTATTCATTTTCCTGGTCCCTTATTTAAGTTTTCTAGATTCCTGCTATGAGTGAGACCATCCGGTATTTTTCTTTTTCTTTTTGGCTTATTTCGCTGAGCATGATCCCTTCCAGCGTCATCCATGTTTCATGCATACATTTGTTAAGTAACAACCAAATGAGTACTTTCTACATGCAAGGCACAAATGACATTAGGTGCTGGGACAGGCTGGTGAAAGAGTCATAGTTTCCAACCTAACGAAGGTCATAATCTATCAGGGAAGACAGTCAATTAAATAAGAAAAAACAATGCCTTCTGCTAAGAGTTGGGATAAAATCAAAAGCTGGAGCTTTGACTATGCAGAGAAGGAGCAACAACCTCTGTCCTGCAGAGGTAATGTGACATGGGTGATCGGAGAGGTTGGGCGGGGGCAGGAGGGTGGGAACACAGAGGTGGGGAAGGGAGAGGAAAGAACGCATCAGGACAAGGCAACAACACAGATGAAGGCTTAAAAGTGAGAGATGGCGTGTCCCATTGTTAGACTTGAAAGATTATCGGGAGAACAGAGTAAGGAGAATGCAGTGAGGGAGACGAAGAAATCCTAAGAGAAGAAGGTGGAAAAGTGAGGGGACAAAAGCAGATTGGGAAGGGTTTTGAACTTGACCCCAAGATCAAGGAAAAGTGGGGTTGATCGGATTGCTCCCAATTCCTCTCTTCATGTTACGGTAGGACCGAAGCTTTGTGGTGGGCAGAGTGTACTTCCAGCCCTTTGACTTTGGGTTTAACTTTGGGTACATGGAAACCATGTACCAATCGTAGGACATACGAATAAACTGTGTAACTAAGCAAGCATGTAAAATAAGTGTGAAAGGAGTTGGCCTTTTGATTGGAATGCAGAGAGGTGAAATTCTGTCCTCACTGTACCAGGTGATTCTGAAGTAACTGCCTATAGAAAACTGTTCAGCAACCCAAACAGCATCGGCTTTGGCCGATGGAATGTTAGCAGAGAGCCAGCAGAAGCTGGGCAGCAGTGCCCATGGTGTGGCTTGCCCCCTTGTGCCCCACATCTTTGATGGAAAGGATATTCTTCATGTAGCACCACCCTCTCCAGTGTGGGCTCTAGAATGATGGCTCCTGGATGAATCCTAAACCCCACCAGAAACCTAAGTCTATCCAGCTGAACTCAGCCTCACTGACCAAACTGTCATCGACCTGCAGACCCAGAGTGTGACAATAAATACTTATTCTGATAAGCCACTGAGATTTGGAGGTTGTTATACAGCAGAAACTGACTAAAATACAAAAACGTGGCAAAATTCTCCAGCAGGGAATAGCATGATGACAGTTGCACGTTGGAACACTCCCAGCTGGAAATAACAGTGGCCTCGCCTAGGGAGTCAGGGGTAGGAGAAAGAGCGAAGCACTGATTCATCTTTAGTATTCCTTTAGTGTAGTGTTCTTGTTTTGTGGAGAGTTTACTTTTTAATATAAAACCTATTTTCCTCCAAGACCAAGATAAGCACAATCTCTCTAAGACATTAGAGCTCAAACCTGCTTAGCAACTGGGCTTCATTTGTGCCTTTATATATTCACTCTACTGCCATTTGAACACCTGCCATGTGTCAGAATGATAAGATATGATGTCCCTGCCGGCCCAAAGCCCACAGTCCTGGGAGGAGGGACAGACAGACACAAAGGAAATGACTGCAATAACAATAACCTGTTGGAAGCACTGTAATAAAAGGGAGAATAAAGCCTATAGGAATGTAAAGGAGAATATGACCCTTTAGTAATATTCCGGAAGACGTTTCTATTCATCTGTGTAGACAGAGATCTTTGTGCTTCATTTCCCAAGCTTGGGCTCAGATTTGCCTTCCTGTCTGGACTGCCTCAGGTAGAATTCCTGTGAACCAAGATGATGGTCAAGTCTCATGTAACAAAAACAACACAGAATGAATGCTGAAAAGACATTGCCTTGGGCTACCAAGAGGTTCCTACTGTTGTTTTTTAAATTACCATTTCTTTTTGAATTGAGGTAACATTAGGACTACTGCACCCCCAATTCGGTATCACCTTTTTTTATATTTTATTTTATATAATTCTTACATCATTTTTCATTTTTGTACAATGTATGCATTTTCATTTTGGTTATATTCCCCATACAATTGCACCCCACTTATTTTGACCCTAATCCTTCCTCTCCCTGCCCCCACCGGTAGTGTGTCTCTGGTTTATAGTTGCTTGTTGATTTTGACTTTTACTTTATTATAATTAGTCTTTTTCCTGGGTCCCTTATTTAGGCTTTCTAAATTCCTGCTATGAGTGAGACCATCCGGTATTTTTCTTTTTCTTTCTGGCTTAGCTTCCATATGATCCAGCAATTCCACTCCTAGGTATTTACCCAAATGACACAGAAACATTAATTCCAAAGGGCACCTGACCCCTATGTATATAGCAGCACTATTCACAATAGCTAAGCTATGGAAACAATCCAAATGCCCAAAAATAGATGACTGGATCAAGAAGATGTGATATATATATACACAATGGAATATTACTCAGCAATCATAAAAGATAAACACATGCAATTTGCAGCAACATGGATGGAGCTAGAAGCGATCGTGCTCAGCGAAATAAGTCAGTATCACTTTTGAGGGCAATTTCAGTAGAGTGCTGGGGTAAGAAACTGCATTGCAAACACAAGCTTCCTTACTCCACTTCTTTTGGTGTTAAGTTCTCCATCAGGGTGTCAGAATATTCACCCTGTGCTAGAGCTACCTTAGTAGCATTTACCTTAATAGCTTCCTCTTGGCCCTGGTTGTTACCATCTATGAGGTTTATCTCAGATATCATGATTCATGCTAACCCACAAGGAACTAAATATTACAGGCTAATATGTTTCAACTTATTTTTTATTGAGAAATACAACTGTTAGGTAGACTTTTTTATTCTAATCTGTCTAGCCAGTGTCTTTTTTTTTTTTTCTTTACAAGCAATTTGGGATGTCTCATTATCAGAAGGTGGCTTGAAGATGACTTGAGGCATATGAAATTAGAGCAAAGAAAGAGGATTTAAATGTCAAAGTGTTATCAGGTTTTATTAGCCTGACATAATTTCAGAATTCAAAGCATCAGGCAATTTGGATATTTAGTAAGACTCGGGGAACACCCTCCCAGGACAATGCATAGCTGGGCACTGCCCACGTTTATCTAGTTCACCCTGCTTTTTTCCTAGGGCTCCAGTGCTCGCCATCCTTGCTGTGACTGACGCCTGGGTTTCCTCAAAGACGCTGAAGGTGATTCCCCGCATGAAGGCCACTTTGCCTTCCCATGTGGAATATTTCAATACAGTAAGGTTGAATAGGCAAATGCAATTTGTTAAACAAATCGGCAAATGAAGCAGTGCTAAGTCAATTTCAAAATTGCTGGTTCTTCCTATGTAGCTTGTTACACTACAATTTTGACACGCTGATTTCAATTTGGGGTTACACTTCCACGACAAGGAATTAGCAATGTCACAATTGTCAGAACAATCTTTGGTCTTCTAATGAACCACAAAATAATAAATCATTCTATCAGTGTGTATTCACCTTTACATCTCTACCAAGTAACCCCTAAGTGACCAAGCAGTTTCAAGATAAAATGATACAGTATCGAATAAAATGAAAGCACAAGCATGTCAACAATATCTTCATAGATTATGATTCTTATCAAACTTAGCCTTATACTTAGTGTTATTTACTCATATATTTATTGCCATTTGGGTTACTGAACAGTTTTCAATAGGCAGTTACTTCAGAATCACCTGGTACGGTGAGGACAGAATTTCACCTTTCTTCATTCCAATCAAAAGGCCAACTCCTTTCATACTTATTTTACATGCTTGCTTAGTTATATAGTTTATTTGTATGTCCTACGATTGGTACATGGTTTCCAGTTTGCGATTTTTCTTTTGATGTATTTGTCCTCTTCAGATGTCTAGTTGTTAGCCTATAAAGTTGTATTCCCCTGGAGCTACCGAATACTTGGGCTTTTAATATCTACAGATAATGGCTGAAGGCCAGTCCCTAATCTTGATCAGCTCCAAAGGTCAAGGAAAGCAGTGACAAGGAATACTTCCCATATGCAAGTCTTAGTGCAAGGCACTAACCATATTATATGTTGGAAACAGGGTGATGAAATAGAATCACCTGTTTATTCTCATCCCACCAAGCAAATTCTCAGGTCCGGGGTACACCTACCTCTGAACCCTCAGAAAGAAGTGCTTGGGGGCCTCCCCGGTGGCGCAGCGGTTGGGCGCTGGGTTGCGAAGCTGCCTGCAGCCTCTGCAGCCGGTTCGATCCCCGGCTGCTCCCCGGCCCCCGGAGGAGGGTCCC
The DNA here is from genome assembly GCF_014898055.3 of Talpa occidentalis. Classification (NCBI taxonomy): domain Eukaryota; kingdom Metazoa; phylum Chordata; class Mammalia; order Eulipotyphla; family Talpidae; genus Talpa; species Talpa occidentalis. Next base: position 77,754,994 of record NW_023601543.1, on the reverse strand, counting down.
ACATGGCGCGCAGACCTCTCCTGCCGCCCGCTGCTCCCCTCAGCAGTGTACTTCGGTCCTTCTGCCTGCTCTGCTCCCCGCTCTGGCTCTGGTGAATTCTCTCACCCTCCCACGCTTCTGACTGTACCCAGTGCATGTATCAAACAAACAATAAATAAATAAATAAATAAGACATGCCTCTAGAAAATTAAAAAAAAAAAAAAAAAAAAAAAAAAAAAAAAAAAAAAGAAGTGCTTGGACAAAATGGTCTCCAGCAGCTATGAGGGTCTACGAGAAGTAGAGTGACTGCAGGGGGTCAGGCAGTCCACCCCAGCCTCAGTCACTCCACACTCCAAGGTGTGCCTGGCCTCTGCCAAACTCTTCCCAGGCTGCCACACAAGCACAGATTGGTCTGGCCTGAGAGTGTGTGCCTCAAGAGAAGCCCTGAATTTGCTATTTCCGGAAACCCTGAGGTACCCCAGCTTGGGACCATTTCTTATACTACCTTCGCAACCCAGGGCTGCCAGGCCACACAAGTCATGTAAACTCTGAAAACCACCTGAGGAAAGATGGTGATTCTTAATTCCCACACATAGATATTTCTTTCACTAAAATCTCAGACAAATGGGCAGGCAAGCTCTGTAGTTTTTACCTCAGCTAATGGATAGTGTTTCTTTCTATTCCAAGGCAGACCTCTCAGCATCCCAACTTTGCACAAACTTTAGTTCCAGTTCCCCATCTTATCTGCCCTCAGAGCCTTCCCCCTACCTCCAAAAGCTGTTAAAACCCAAGTCCCTTGGTTATAGACATCAGAGGCTGCTCTCTGTCTCCCAGGATAAGCAGAGTATCAGCAGCTGTTCACCATGTGGAACTATAGGCCAGCTCTGAGCTTGGCCTTGAAGTATTTCCCTTACAATCCTAACCATGTGTTCAAAAGGATGCTTGCCTTTTTTTAATCCAGAAAAAAAAAACAAAAACACTTTTAGCTATTCTGCAAGGGAAGGGCTTTTAGACTGTCCAACTGCCACATGGCCTGAAATGGAAGTTCACCGGAAGCCTGCGCTTCATTAACTAGAACATGCCCGTGCCCCAGTCTCAAGGGCCCCAGCCTTGCAGCCAGCAGGGGCCAGGACCTGGCGTATGTGGAAGAAACATACCCACCCACATGATTCTTAAGCGGATCTCTGCTTCAGAACAACTGGAACAGAAAAGAACCAGCCTGGATCATCATGTAGGCAAGGAGCCCGTTTATAGTCTGCTGGGAAATAATCTTTGCCTAGTCCTCAAAAGAAATGAAATCCTTATTGGCATCTACAAAAATAAAAGGGCTTTGCTGCACATGATTGCCTTTTTATGGTGAGTTCTTTTTATAGCTAATGGAATGAAGAAGAGTTTGTTGGAATTATGTGGTATTACATTACATAGTGGACAATTGTGTTTTCTGGAAAGGTAAGAGAAAAACAGACATTTACATGTTGTTTCCAGCATAAAAACTTTCCTTGGCCAAAATTTTGCTTAGCTCTGAAAACATTTTAAAACGTTTGCATCATTTGCTTTGGCCGGTCAATATGCTGAAAACCAGTATCAGAGATTTTGACCTTTGGCAGTTTTTTAGCTGAATAGATGATAATTTAGCAAATTTTAATTGTGTCACTGATAAGATAACTAAATAAGTAAATGAAAATTTCCAAGCACCCAAGTACAGCTGCTATCTAGTTTGCAGTTCTTACTGTTAAGCCAAAATGATAAAACATCCATTGTGACTATTGTACAGAATTTGTACAGAAAGTACAAGTTAAATTTTTCAAGTCACCTATCGGACTTATTGTTAAAGTGTATGTTTTGTGTAAAAGTAATAAAAATTGAAATAGAAAAAGTTAGCTTTATGCATTTTCTTAGTTATCAAAAAATATTAGAAAACAAATGCAGAATTTTCTTCTGTTTTCCTTTGACAATTCTCATCACCCTATCTAAGCAGTATATTCTTTTTTTTTAAAGATTTATTTATTTTTATACAAGAGCTGGGGTACAGGCCCGAGGCGTGGGAGGGTGAGAGAACCCACCAGAGACAGAGCAGGGAGCAGAACAGGCAGACGACAAAAATACACTGCTGAGGGGAGCAGCGGGCGCAACAGGAGAGGTCCGCCACGCCATGTGGGAATCTCCCTGGCCAGCCGGGGATGGCACCAGCACTGCACAGGCTGTGGACAGCTAAGCAGTATATTCTTGCCCCAAGATGAACCAATCAAAAAACCTATATTCCTGGGCCTCCCTGGTGGCGCAGCAGTTGAGCGCTGGGCTGTAAAGCTGCCTGCAGCCTCTGCAGTGCCAGTTCGATCCCCAGCTGCCGGCGAGGGTCCCACATGGCGCACAGACCTCTCCTGCCGTGCCCGTTGCTCTCCTCAGCAGTGTATTTCGTTAGTCTGCATGTTCTGTTCCCCACTCTGGCTCTGGTGAATTCTCTCACCCTCCCGTGCTTCTGACTGTACCCAGTGCTTGAATAAATAAATCTTTAAAAAAAAAAAAATTCAAATAGGTTTTCCAGCATTTATATTCCTGAAATTATCAATACCTAAAACTACATTAAGACTTTAGAGTCACCTGTAAATGGAAAACGATGGGGTCACAGGGCAATTGAATACAGACTTGTAGTTGATAGCCAGTTATTGCTAAAAGAAATAGAAAAAATTTTATAACAATATGTATCCACACATACATACAAGATGTAGAATTGAGCCTTTGGCTTTCGTGAAGCTAAAGATGTGGTGCTAAATTATTAAAACTTGAGGAAAAATATTGAAGAGTGAGGCAAATTAGTAGTAATATTTGTAAGACAGATTTCTGGTGAACGGTCCATGCAGGAGGCCGGAATGCAAAAGCCAACCAGGAAGCCCACCTGGGGGGCAGGAATGCGGATACCTGCCTGGAGGATTCAGACAATGAGCCTCCCTCCTCCCCCTACGAGTCTCTTCTCAAACGTTTCCAGCCCTACGAACCCAACTTCCCACCTGATCTCTCCTTACCTTATAAAACCCTGCTTCCCCCTAACAACGTGGGCGACTCCACTGACCCCCGCCTTGGGTCTGTGAGGTCCCCCCGGGAGCAATAAACTTTCCCTTCCCCCAGGAAGCTTGGCCTGGCTGTTCTTTACGGCCCCGTACCTTTCATCTGGTATTGTTAGGGGGAAAAGGATGTCCCAAAGCAAATTCCATATAGGCTTTGTGGACTCCACCCCCACCCCAGGTCAAAGCCAAAGACACTGGGAACTCCAAATCCCATCACCACCAAAGGGAAGGTGGCTGGGACCTGAGGGTGGGGTCAAGCAGCCAGGTGGATATAAAAGGCAGACACGTGGGCTTTTGGGGGACCCCATTTTGGCTCTCCACCAGCTCGCAGCATCCGGCCATCTCTGAGAGTGACTTTGGATTTCCAGGTCGTCGGATCGGGTAGGACGCATGAAAGACTTTATTTCCCTATTTTCTCCCTGAGTTGTACATTTTCCTTATTTCCTTTTCTCTTGTAAATAAACCTTTTATTAACCCTTTTGTGTGTGTCAGTAGTAGAGTATTCATAAGTCCCTTTAAAGCGCGGGTGAGGACCCACAGCCAGGAACCCGTTTAATATCGGGGTTGCTCTATAACAGTATTACACAAAATTTTTATTTTGGAGGGGATCAAAGGTATATTTATTTTTATTTGAGATAGTACTCTTAAATCTTGATATTTTGGTATTAGTAATATTGCTGATGGTTTTTCCAGAAAAGTTAAAACAATTTTAAAAGACATGAATATTAAGAAAATGCAGAAAAACACTCCATAAATACTGGTTTTTCTTCCTGTTAGAGATCATCTAATGCAGTGGTTCTCAATCTTGGCTGCACAGGGGAATGACCTAAGGAGCTTAGAAAAGACTGAGGCTTGGTTCCCACACAGAAATTTGATTTAAGCGGTCTAGGCTACAGGATGGGCATTGGTAATTTTAAATGCCTCCCGTAGTCTAGGTTGAGACCTTTTGGTTCCATCCAGGTCAATACAAAATCAGGTTACATCAACATAAAAATACGTGTTGTTCGGAGTTCTACCTCCCCCCTCCCCCCACCCCTTGAGCAGTAGGACCAATCCCAACTTATATAATGGAAGAGGTAGGGCGAAGAATCTAATTTAATCAACTATGTGGACCAATCTCAAAATATTACCTTCAGCGATATAAACCCAAGACAAAAGAGTACATTCTGTACGATTCTATTTACATAAATTAGAAAGGGGGCGGTGCAGCGGGGGAAGGGGTTTGTGAAGGGATGCAATGAAATTCCTGAGATGGAAATGTTTTCTTTTTTGATTAAGGAACATGTATACACATTTGTCAAAACTCATTGAGATGAACAGTTGAGAGCTGTAAGATTACACTTCCAATAAAAAGAATGAATAGACAATTAAATCTAGGTATTTATACTGTGTGTGGGGATCCGAGACGATTATACTTCAGATGACCCCAAATCCTCATTAGATTAAAAGGAACAGCAATCCCCACACCACAACCATAAAGAATCAAGAGCAGGCAGACAGCAGGGCGAGCCAACGCCTAAGAAATCATTAGTGGTCTAACAGCCGCAGCCCTGCCGATGCTGGCATACCGGCGCCGTGTGTCCCATGAAAATAAGTCCCCGCGCTCTTTTCCGGTGCGCATGCTTCCGCCCGTGTGTGCCCACCGGAAACGTCCGGAGGGAAACGGCGCAACCGCGAAAAGGGAACCGGTGGCTGCTTGGTTCCTCCGCGGATGTTGGGGCTGTAGGCGCCGAGCAGTCGGCTGGTTGCGGCTCGCAGGGAGGAGGACGCCGGCGCTCGCCTTCCCTCCGCTGCCTCCGCCGCCGCCATGATTCCAGTGTCGCTGGTGGTGGTGGTGGTGGGCGGCTGGACTGCCGTCTACCTGACCGACTTGGTACTGAAGGTGAGGGCCTCGGGCCTGCGCCCCAAGCCCGCGGCGCCCAGGGCCGGAGCGCAAGGCCCGAGGCCTTTTCTCTTCCCCTGCCCCGCGCCTCCCGCGCAGGAAGCCGCACGGCCCTGCCCACGTGCGACTTTCCGCGTGGCTCCCCGGACCCATGCAGTGTGAATAAAGTGCTGCGGCCCGTGGGCGGGGTGTGGCGGCCTGCGCAGCTCCCGCAGTCGCATTGCGGGGCGGTGCAGACCCCGCAACAGCCTTGAAGTTCCTACCCAGGAGGCGCGGGTAGTGAACTTGGGAGGGCCGGGACCCTGTCAGATCCATGGCAGTGCACTGGGGAGGAAAATAAAGCGTCTGCTTCTGAAAGGCATTGTTTCCCACTTCGGAAAGTCATTCTTTCCCCGCATTGTCTTTAGGGCCGAAACCCTCTGGTATTGCAGGGAACCCAAATCAAGTTGTGAGTTAGAGCAGTGGCCTCAGACTTAAAAGTGCATATGATCACCTGGGGCTCCGGTTAAAATGCATATTCTGATTCAGCTGGTCTGGGGTGGAACCTAGGTTTCTGCATTTCTGACCAGCTCCCGAGAGCCGGCAATGTTGCTGCTAGTCCACAGACCATGCTACTTACCACAGTTAAGTAGAAAGAATTCAGACCTTTAGTTTGTGACAGTTCGAATTCTGATTTGCATCCTGCATCTCTTCTGCATACTAAACACACTCACACACCCCGAATGCACGGTCTATTCAGTTATTTGGGAAGAGGAGCCAAAAAATATGAGCGGTTGATCACATGCTTCAAGCAACCTTTTGGAATTTAATATTGCGGGAGGAACTAGAATAAAATCATAAATTCTCAAATGTTTAATAGAAGTTCCAATTATGAATAGAATAGTCTTCATGTTATGAAAACCACTTAAAACACTGTAGTGTCATGTGTATTAGATTTCACAGTAACATGAGATATTTATGGTTCTTTGCTGCATTTAAACGTGCAAAATGAAGAGGTTATAGCATAGCGTTCTTAAAGCAAGGGCTGGGCTCTGCCACTCCTAGCTGTTGTGACCTAGAGCACATTTCTCCTCTGAAGTTTCTTCATCTTTAAAATAGAGATAGTAAGGATCTCCTGAGATTGTGAAGGAGGACTGGTTGCATTATTCATTCCCATAAAGTCTTGCTGCTGAACTGGAGGCTCAAGGACCAACAGCATTTGAATCATGTTAGAGCTTGTCAGAAATGTGGACACTCCCAGGCCTTGCCCCAGACTGCAGATTCAGAATCTGCACTTTAACAGATGCCCAGGTGTTTCCTTTGCACCTTGGTTTGAGACACTCTGATGTAAAGTACTTGGCTTAGTGCTTAGCATGTCATAAGCCGTACAGGCCACTCTGTTAACAGTGGTTTTGTTGTTATTTTGTTCAAGCCACCTGATTTCATCATGTTACATGTGTGACAAAAGTCCAACATAAAATGAACTTTTCAAGCCTCTATAGTCTGGTCAGGTGTGTGAAGTGATTAGGGTGTCACTTTAATTTCAATATTCCTTGAGCAAAAGATCTGTTTCACTCAAGTATCTGCCCAAGGAATAGAGAGACCCTGCATTTAGGAGCCTCTACCTTCAGCCTCTGCTTCCAACTTGGCCTGTTGTTCCTTCTTGATTCTTCTAGAATTTTCTCGGTAGACGTCTGCAGGAGGGGTGTTTTCACTCTCCTTTTCCAAGTCTTAGAAAACAAGCTGGGTTAAAAAACTTCCTCTGAAGACTGAGAGCAGAGAGCATTATACATCCAAAGGCAGATAACTATCTTTAGACTCAGGTCACTTCTTATGACCGTGATAGGACTAACATAAACTTAGAGATAGGTAGGTTTCTCAAATGGATGGGAATCTATATGATAAAATATTTACTCTAACTGAGGTAATAGGGATCAGTGTCAGATATACAGTCTTATATTATTCAAAATTCTACATTAGTCAAGGATTTCACTAAAGATAAAAGTCAAGATATGTATGATGGCTATCCTTTCAAACCTGAAAATTTTAAGAGAAACTACAGAGACCCAGATGGCTTTAGATAAGTTTTATATTTCACGTGATTAAAGTCAGCCTAATTTCCTAAAGTGTTGCTCAGAAGAGGATGGAAGGCACTGATTTCAACTAAGCTATCCCTTCTGTTGGATTGGTTGGGAGTCTTTTTAAATTATAACGAGACTTTCCTTTCCATGGTAACAAAGCTTCTAGACCTACGCTGTCCAGTATGGTAGCCACTAATTACATGTGGCCATTGAGCATTTGAAATGATGCTAGTGGAAATCGAGGTGCTATGAGTGTAAAGTAGGCACCAAACTTCAAAGACTTAGTACAATAATAAACAAGGAAGGAAAGAAAGGAATAGTATTTAAAGTATTTCAGTTTTTTAAATATTGATTGTTTACATGTCAAAATGATAATAACTTGGGTATTTTCAGTCAAGTTGTATATAAATTACTGTTTCTCTTGACTTAAATTGGCTACTGGAAATTTTTAAATTTCATATGTGACTTGCATTTGTGACTCACATTATTTTGCTATTGGACAATGTTATTCTAAGCAGAGGTCAGTAAACTTCTGTAAGGGTCAAGTATTTTAGGAGCTGTGGGCCAAGCAGGATCTGTCACATATTCTTGCTTCTTGTTGACTTTTTATTTGTTTGGTCTCTGAAAAATGTAAAAACCATCCCCTAGTTTACAGAATGCGAAAACAGGCCAAAGGCCAGATTTGGTCCATGGACCATAGTGTGCCAAACCCTGACCTCAGTATACCTGCTAGTCTGTGACCTTTAAAATAATGAAGACTAAACATGAAGCTTTAAAATTATAAGCATTGGGACAGTCAGTATCCTGCTTTCCTATAGAAATACTTCTTTGTGATTTTCTTAAACATTTACAAAGTGTTTTTCAAAATGAGTTATGTGGAACTTGTCTTTCTCTCTTAGTCATCTGTGTATTTCAAACATTCCTATGAAGACTGGCTGGAAAGCAACGGATTGAGCATCTCCCCTTTTCACATAAGATGGCAAACTGCTGTTTTCAATCGTGCCTTTTACAGTTGGGGACGGCGGAAAGCGAGGATGCTTTACCAGTGGTATTCTTCATTTTCTCTTTGTGGTTGAAATGAGTCGTGATCATGAGAGGTGTTTCCATCATGTGCCAGTCTACAGAGTTTTAAAATGTTGACAGTATAAAGACTTTCTGGTTTTATGTAAACTTTTTATTGTAAACTTTTTATTTTTTATTTATTTTTGTACAAGAACCGGGGTACAGGGCAGAGGCACGGGAGGGTGAGAGGATTCACCAGAGACAGAGCCGGGAGCAGAACAGGCAGATGGACCAAAATACACTCCTGAGGGGAGCAGCGGGCGAGACAGGAGAGGTCTACCATGCCATGTGGGAATCTCCCTGGCCGGCTGGGAATTGAACCGGCACTGCAGAGGCTGCGGACAGCTTCACAGTGCTGTGCTCAACCCGCTGCGCCACTGGGGAGGCCCTATGTAAACTTTAAAAAAAAATTATTTATTTAGTGGTGTGTGAGGTGAGAGGATTCACCAGAGACAGAGTGGGGAGCAGAAAAGGCAGATTGACCGAAGTATAGTGCTGAGGGGAGCAGCAGGGGAGACAGGAGAGGTCGGCTGTGCCACGTGGGGTAGCTCCCTGGCTGGGATCAAAATCAGGCAGTAGTGGTGCAGGGCACTGAGACTTGTCCCCTAGGCCACCAGGGAGGCCCCGGTTTTATGTAAACTTGTGGAATCACATCCTTGTGCTTTTTTATACATTAAAAATCAAAGCTTCTATGTCTTGATTGGGTGGTGGATACGTGAGTACACATATGTAAAAATTCAGTGAGTTGTACACTTTAAACTTGTGCATTTTGCTGTGTAAATTATAGACTAATAGAAAGGCAAAAAGCAAAATCATGGTGCATTTTCCATCAGAAAAAGAAACCTCAGGAATCCCCACACCCCCACCCTTCATCACACATAGAAACGAGGGTTCTAGGAGTCCTAGGTCACCTAAAGTTAGTAGGCTCTCCCCTATGCTGCTTCTTTAAGATTTATTTATTTATTTATACAAGCACTGGGTACAGTTAGAAGCACGGGAGGGTGAGAGAATTCACTAGAGCCAGAGCAGAGAACAGAAAAGGCAGACTGATGAAGTACACTGCTGAGGGGAGCAGCGTGCGCGGCAGGAGAGGTCTGCGCACCATGTGGGACCCTCGCCAGCGGCCGGGGATCGAACCGGCACTTCAGAGGCTGCGGGCAGCTTTGTAACCCAGCACTCAACTGTTGTGCCACCAGGGAGGCCCCTCTCCCCTATGCTTCTTTTGTGATAACTTCCAGCTGAAGGATGCTTGAAATATTTAATAACCAGTAAGGCACATGCGCAAATTGATCAGGAAAATGGCCAGACAGATAACAGCAGGAGGGTCCTAGAGCTCCCTGCCATGCCAAGCATACTTTTCCCTTTATTTTTTTTTAAGATTTATTTATTTATGTATACAAGAACCGAAGTACAGGCCAGACCTGTAGCGGGGTGAGAGGATTCACCAGAGACAGAGTGGGGAAGAGAACAGGCAGACTGACTGAAATACACTGCTGAAGGGAGCAGCTGGCAAGTAAGGAGAGGTCTGCTGCACCCTGGGGGTGGCTCCCTGGCTGGGGATCAAACTCGTGCTGCAGTGGCTGCAGATAGCTTCATAGGTTGTGTCTTAACCCCTTGTGCCACCAGGGAGGCCCCCATACTTCTGCCTTTAGAAGAAAAGAACTCAAGGTTTTTTGTAGTTAGGTTTTTATAGTCATCTTTGGGACGCCCTAGAGACTGGCAGTTTCCATAGTTGAGAGAATTTCTAGTATGGGAGTTGGTAGCATTTGTCTAAATTCCTATTTGTCAAAGATTTGGCTCCAAAATGAAATAGAACTAATGTAAAGAATCAGATACTCAAAAAGTAGAAACTGCTATAGCAAATCAAAGCAAACAAAATAGAAATGATAAAAAGCATAAGTCCGTGAAATAGAAAGTATAGTGTTAAGAAAATCAGTAAATTCAAAGATTAGTAAAACTGATACACCCCTTCCATGACTGACCAAGGAAAAAGAAAACACAAGTTACTAAAAATCAGAATTGAGGGCTTCCCCAGTGGCGCAGCGGTTAAGCGCTGGGTTGCGAAGCTGCCCGCAGCCTCTGCAGTGCCGGTTCGATTCCCGGCTGCTCCCGGGCCACTGGAGGAGGGTCCCACATGGCACGCAGACCTCTCCTGCCCCCCGCTGCTCCCCTCAGCAGTGTACTTTGGTCCTTCTGCCTGCTCTGCTCCCTGCTCTGGCTCTGGTGAATTCTCTCACCCTCCTGCGCTTCTGACTGTACCCAGTGCTTGTATAAATAATAAATAAATAAATCTTTAAAAAAAAGAAAAAAAGAGAGACTAAAAAATAAAAGACTTCATCAATTCTTATTAAAAAAAAAAAATCAGAATTGAGGGCCTCTCTGGTGGCACAAGTGGTTAAGACACAGCCTGTGAACAGCCACTGCAGCATGAGTTTGATCCCCGGCCAGGGTGCAAACCACATGGCGCAGCAGACCTCTCCTGACTCGCCCACTGCTCCCCTCAGGAGTGTATTTTAGTCAGTCTGCCTGTTCTCTTCCCCACTCTGTCTCTGGTGAATCCTCTCACCCTCCACACCGCTAGTCTGTACCCCAGTTCTTGTATACATAAATAAATCTTTAAAAAAAAATCAGAATTGAAAAAGGGAACATTGCCACAGATCAGTCTGTAAACGTTTTTAAAAATGAGACTTTTGTGGGGCATCGGGGTTAAGACTCAGGGCTATCAAACTGTCTCCAGCCACTGCGATATGAGTTGGATCCCCTGCCTGGGAGCTACCTACATGGCACAATAGACCTCTCCTGACTCCCCTGCTGCTCCCTTCAGCAGTGTATTTCAATACATATGCCTGTTCTGCTCCCCAGTCTGTCTCTGGTAAATCCTCTCAGCCCCCGCACCTCTGGCCTGCACCCCAGTTCTTATATGCATAAATAAATAAAAATAAATCTTTTAAAGTATAAATCTTTAAAAAAAATGAGACTTTTGTGAATAATTCTATGCCTATTAATTTGACCATTAATGTTCAAAATGAAATGGATAAGTTCCTTGAAAGTCACAATTTATCAAAAACAACTTAATAACCTACTGCCAACTAGGGAAGAATGACTTCTAATTATGAGAGTTAGAGCAGTGGGAGAAAGAAACTGTCTTTAAATTTTACCATGTTAATATTTAAACTTAAAATACAGCTAAAATAAAATGCAAACGATAGAATTGGTAGGTGAATTGGATGCTGTAATGTCAAAAGAGCTTTCATAACTATATAAGAACAAGATCAGAACAATGCTGTGTAAATGAGCAAAATACATGAGTAAAAACAAACCTGTTATGAGAAATGATAGTCTGCCTCTTCAGTTATGAGATAATTGTGCATGATTAGCACTGCTTCTAGAGACTAGTGCCTGTGCTTCAGTCAAGTATCTGACATTGACGTAAGGAAAAGAGGTAGTTACTGGATTTTTTGCTATTGTTTTGAAGCTATGAAATGTGGCTAGGTGATGAATTATGAGTCCATGAATTATGAGGAATTGTATGTTTATGTGATTTTTTTCCCCCTCTTGACAGGTTCAATTTTGGAATGGTGTTCGGCGTCATTGCCATGTTTAGCTCATTTTTTCTCCTGGGGAAAACACTGATGCAGACTTTAGCACAAATGATGGCTGACTCTCCCACTTCTTCCTCTTCTGCCTCTTCCTCTTCCTCTTCTTCCTCCTCCTCCTCCTCCTCCTCTTCTTCTTCCTCCTCTTCTTCTTCATTTCACAATGAACAGGTGCTACAAGTGGTGGTAAGTGCCTTCTTATTGGTTTAAGTAACTTTGAAACAGTCCTATCCAAGATATTTCTTTGAGATAGCATGACTCCTATCCATAATATAAGTGTGAAAAACGAGAAGTCTCACAATGTTGCAAATTACCTGCTTGAACAAAAACATTAGTAAAAGTATAGCAGGGCATTGTGACGTGTTGTAATAATAGTAGTAATAGAACAAACGACAATATCAAGACTGTCAACAATTAAATGGGTACTCGATTTAATTCTTGCTGTTGTCTTGAGGTGTTAAATGGCTGTTACTGTCAGGGAATGAGCATGCTGACTTAAGTTATGTCTGTGATATATAAACAAATTGCATTCTAATCCTCTATAAAGTGTCCCCCCTTTTTCATGGCTTTCAGGTACTAACCAATAAAAATCTTTTGATTGAAGGTATAAAACCATTTTAATCGTCACTGTGATTTCTTGATAGGAAGAATAACGTGCTAGGTTGTGCTCCTCTGACTGTAAGCTGTTTATAAAAATTCTCACTTTAAAGCACATGTGATTCATGTCTTCAGAGTTTGGAAGGGGCTTTGCCATAGGCTCATTTAGTTCACGTTTTTTATATGATTGTTTCTATGAGTCTTGTATGTTATTTTTTAAATCAATTTCTTATTCATGGATCAGACTATTTAAAAGTTAATGGCAGATTTTGTAAAAGATTTATTCATTTATTTATGCATACAAGAACTGGGGTACAGACCAGAGGTAAGGGCGGTGAGAGGATTCACCAGAGACAGAGTGGGGAACAGAACAGGCAGATAGACTGAAATACACTCCTGAGGGGAGCAGCGGGCGAGCCATGAGAAGTCTGCTGCGCTATGTGGGTAGCTCCCTGGCCAGGGATCGAACTTGTGCTGCAGTGGCTGCAGCTAGCTTCGTAGGTTGTGTCTTAACCCCTTGCGCCACCAGGGAGGCCCCAGGTTTTTTTTAACTCTATGTCCTTTACCAGGGTGGGCACTCTGGAAAGATTTAGAGGTCATTTGTAGAGAAAAATGATAAAGAACCTCACTTCTGGTAATAGCTTTCTTAGAGGGGCCTCCCTGTATCGTAGGGGTCAAGTCTCAGCACTATCACCGCTGTGGCCTGAGTTTGATCCCCAGCCAAGAGCTAACACACATAAGGTGCAGCAGACCTCTCCTGTTGAGCCTGCTCCTCCCTTTAGCAGTGTATTTCAGTAGATCCGCCCATTCTGCTCCCCACTCTGTCCCTGGTGAATCCTCTCACCCCCCACACCTCTGGCATACACCCCAGTTCGTCTATGTATAAGTAAATCTTGTAAAAAAAAAAAAAAATAGCTCTTTCTTAGAGGTTAAAAAGAATTATCAATTGAAACTCAGAAGAGATTATTTATTTCTTCAGCAAACATTTACTGACTATATTCTGCCTGTTGGCCCTGTGCTGATCTCTGCTTATAGGGAGAACAAACCCAACCCTAGCCTTCATGGAGCCTTTATTTTTTTTTTTTTTTAAGATTTATTTGTTTTTATACAAGAACCGGGATACAGGCCAGATGTGCGGGAGGGTGAGAGGATTCACCAGAGACAGAGTGGGGAGCAGAAAAGGCAGACTGACGGAATACACTGCCGAGGGGAGCAGCGGGCGTGACAGGAGAGGTCTGCTGCGCCATGTGGGACCCTCGCCGGCTGGCCAGGATCGAACCAGTGATGCAGAGGCTGCGGACAGCTTCACAACGTGGTGCTCAACCTCCTGCACCACTAGGGGAGGCCCCATGGAGCCTTTAGTTATACCTTTAATTAAAAGGTTATTATTGGTTGGTATCTGAAAGCCATGAAGAAGGGGAAACACTTTACAGAGAATTAGAATGCAATTTTGTTTATTATAGAGATCTTAAGTCAGCTTATTCCTCAACAGTAACAGGCATTTAACAACCTGTGTTATAGTTGGAGGAGTACAAGGGGCTATGGGAACAGAAAAGCAGGCTGACGTGAGCATGCCTGACACCGCGAAGGGAGTGGAGAACTTCAAGGGAAGGGTGAGGAATGTCTACACAGCTGGGGGAAGGAAGATGGCAGTTGGCATCCCTCTACCAGAAGGATCCATATCCCATAGAGAGACAGAGGCGATAATAATAAAGCCTACATATATGCAGTTCCTCCCATGGGAGATTTTATTTTATTCTTGCCTGGAGATTGGTATTGTCATCCCTGATTCAGAGATAAGAAAAGGCAGAAAAGTGTTACGTTACTTGCCTGTGGTCATAGATAGTACACAGTGAGTCCATTACTCTCCTACCACTGACCTCAGAGCCTATGTATTTTGTCCTACTCCCTTAAGAGAAGCAATTATTGTTCAGGTAACTGTAAAGTAACTTTGGCCCATGTCTAGGTGCAATATGGTGGAGGGTATATTTTGCAGGAGGTAAGATGGGAGATATAGGTAGAGTCTGGGTTATGAAGTGCCATTCTAAAAAGTTTTGATTTTACCTGTAGATAACAAGTCCATGTAAAATGGACCAAAGTAGGGTTACATTGAAGATGGAGACCATTTAAGAAGGCATGTGCGATATTTCATGTTAGAAGTGATAAAAGATCTAAACGAAATTAGTAATAAAAAGAATGAAGGGCCTCCCTGGTGGTGCAAGGGGTTAAGCCCTGCACTATGAAGCAATTCGAAGCCTCTACAGCACGAGTTCGATCCCCAACCCACCAGGGAGCAACCCACATGGCGAAGCAGATCTCTCCTGTCTCCTCCACTGTTCCCCTCAGCAGTGTATTTCAGTTAGTCTGCCTGTTCTGTTCCCCACTCTGTCTCTGGTGAATCCTTTCACTCCCCGCATCTCTGGACTATGCCCCAGCTCTTGTATGCATAAATAAATACATCTTTAAAAAAAAAAAAGAATGAAGGGGATGGATTCAAGGGATCTTTTGGAGTGAAGTTCTCAGAATTCCTTGATTAACTGAATATGAGGCCAAAGGGAGAAGGCAGAGCTTAAGGTGACTGTCAATGTGATTGCTTAGCGTTCGCCAAGAAAGAGCATAGTAAAGAAAGAAGCAAATTTGGAGGAAATGTGGTCATTGGCCTTTCTGTCTGATAGGATCGGAATGGCAAAATATTGTTTAGAGGAAAAATTAGTTCTTCTGCTGTTTCTCCGTTTATTCATAGAGCTCAGAAAAATATTGCCTGATAGGAGAGCCATGCTTTGGAACCATTAAGCAATCAGCTGCCCTCTCTAGTCCACCCTGCATGTTTATGTATATGTTTAAGAATGTTATGACTCCTGACTTTGATATGAGCTTTTATAGCTTAGAGAATATACTTTGTGTTTACTCTATAATTCCCTACTGTCTCTTTCAGTATTGATTCCCAAAAACCTGGCACTCTTATTGTTGAGAGATCATTATTCTGGTACATTCTAATACCCTTTGTGTTTAAGGCCAAGACAGATGGGCAGTCGGTACTGTTGCCAGCCAACAAGACCTACCATCTGTTGGAATAGTCACATGCTCAAATCCTTACCTTATTTCATTATTGTATCCATAAAATCATAAAGAAAAGGAACCACTGTTCTATTGGATCGAGCCCATTAATTTATTTGAAATAAAGGTATGATAACCAGGATATTTAGTGATACAGAAAGAATGTATAAGAATTCACCTTAAATATGTAAATTTAGGGAGGAGTAAGAAAAAGGGAAACCGTTGATCTGAACAGATTGCTGACAACATGGGAATGGAGCAAGTATGTAGAAAGAAATGTGCTGATGTTCTTGAAAAAAATCTGCTTAGTAGCCTGAGTAAGGAGACCACATATATTTGGCATTATAAAAATGTCATATCCTTTGACCACCCACATCTTGCACTTTAGCTTAAGGAAGCACTTCCAAACACAGAAAAAAATCTTATTCATCATCCCCCACATTATTATTATGAAAAATTAGAAACAAACAAAATAATTGAAATGGTTAAATTATGGAATTGTCATTCAACAAAGTATACACACATTAAAAATTATAATAAAAATTAATTTCATACCTAGGGAAAGAGCTCTTGGAATTAATGGAATTTAGAAAGTGATTTAACCAGCATGGTTTGGATCTCCTCGAAGGTAAATAAAGGAGGCTTACATGTGAAAATTCCTCTATTACACACAAAGGTTATTCCAATTGAACTAAAATTAAAAAATCATAAAAGACCTTAAAAGAGACATGAAATCATAAAAGACCTTAAAAGAGAAAAATGAACGCAGATTACAGAAACAACATGAGTATAAAACTAAAAGCAGAAACCATGAATATTGATAGCTGTGACTACATAAAACTTCATATATATCGAAAAGTTAAAAGCAAAATAAAAGTAAAAGGCAAAAAACCGGGGATCACATCTATGATATGTATTACTAACAATTGCTAGTTCAGGTGATTTTACAGATCAATAGGCAAAAGATGAATACAAGGAGAAAAAATAGGTAAGTTATGAGTAGACTATTCATGAGGCCTATCAGTGGTCAAAAGAAGGGAGAAAGTTCAGCTTTAATAATGATCAAAGAAATATAAATCAAACCATGTCTCTCAAATTGTGTATTTGTGTTTTGGGTTTTTTTTTAAAGATTTATTTATTTATGCATACAAGAACTGGGGTGTAGGCCAGAGGTGCTGGGGCAGGAAGCGGTGAGAGGGTTCACCAGAGACAGAGTGGGGAGCAGAACAGGCAGACTAACTGAAATACACTGCAGGGAGGAGCAGCAGGCAAGACAGGAGAGGTCTGTGCCACATGTGGGTCACCTCCCTGGCTGGGGATCATCTCATGCAGCAGTGGGTGGCGATAGCTAGATAGTGCTAAGACTTAAACCCCTGTGCCACCAGGGAGGCCCCTCAAAATGTGTATTTGAATAAAATGAGCTTTGCCTTAGATTATGGAAGGGTCTGCTTTTGGAGAATAGTTTGATATGTATCAAAGTCCTTTAAATTTTGTGTAATAATTGCATTTGATATCCTCTCTGTGAGACATAATGTTAAACATTGGACAAGGATTATCTCCTGTAATTCTCAAAATTACCCTTTTATGTAACTGTGGTCATTTCCATTTTAATGATGAGGAAATTGAAGTGTTGGAGAAAAATAATCTAGAGGTCACTTAGCTAGTTAGTAAAAGAACCAGGACCTCAAACTCAACTGATATGTCTCCAAAGCCAGGCTTATTTAAGAATTTATTTGGGTATGTGTATTCAAATACATTTATCACAGTATTTCTAAGTGCAGAAATCTTTAAAACAAATGCCCAACTATCTATTCCATAGAATATAATATAGATATTAAAAATAATGTTGAATTGGAAAAAACTCATG
Source organism: Talpa occidentalis (assembly GCF_014898055.3). Taxonomy (NCBI): domain Eukaryota; kingdom Metazoa; phylum Chordata; class Mammalia; order Eulipotyphla; family Talpidae; genus Talpa; species Talpa occidentalis. Next base: position 77,737,829 of record NW_023601543.1, on the reverse strand, counting down.
GGGAAAATATGATACCATTAAAGAGGGAAGTTTCAAAACTAATACAAATACAATTTTAAAAAAAATGTATACATGAAGACTGGAAGGACAGGCATTAAAACATTGTGAATGTTTTCTGAAATTTTGTGTTTTGGGATAACTGTGGACTTCCATTTTTCTTTGAGTCATCTAGTTTTCCTGCTTCAGACATTTTATAATTAATTTAAAATAATAATAAAAGAAAGAAGGAATTTCCTCTAGAAGCATATCTTTAGGGTCCTAACTCCTGGGCTGTGAGAAATAGATGCATAGTATGTAAATGGTATTAAAGATGCCTGGTGTGCCCCACTTAGCCTAATTTATAGAATACCTCCTTAACAGAGGACATAACTGGACAGTGATTATCTCGTGAGAAGATTCTTGGATACCTTAAAAAACAACTGTGCAGCCCTTAACAGTAGCAAGCGTCCCTTGAGTGTGCAATGATTTATATAAGCACAACATCTTAGAAGCATGTGATTGCAAGACAACTCCTGCTTCTTTATAGGTCCTTCACATGCCTGTTTGTCCCACATGCCTCACTTCTACATTAAATTTCAATTTTAATATATTAATGTATCCCTTTGATATTGCTTTTCTGAACGATGTATTGGCCAAACTGATGGAACAGAAGAAATGGAGAGCATGTTGCTCCCATACCAATAAGGTGCTTTAGTACACTTCCTTTAACCACCAATTCTTAGGTTATCTTATCACAGTATAACTTGAGAATGTTAAATTAAAACTCGTCGATGGGGCAGGGGATTATGCTGTATTACTTTGCATAAGTACATGGAACCTTGCAATAACTGTTCAGAAGAAGGACTAGGTATTGTAACAAGAATTCAGAAATTAAGCTTCTGGCCTTTGTGGGTAGGTCAGCTGCTGACTCCTTCACTGACATTCTCCATTTCCTGCTACTTTGCCAGACTCCCTAATTCTTTCCCATGTTGAAGACTTCAGAAAGCCTAAGTTTCAGCTTTTTTTAAATGGGAAATTTTTTTTTCCTTGCAAGTAATTAATACATGAGGTTAAAAAACAAATACAAATACTATTTATAATGAGAAGCAAGTCCCCTGACTTACAGTTCTCTTCCCCTAGTCCCATGTTTCAGGGGTTATCCCTTTTTACTAAAGTTTTATCTTTAATCTGGTATTTCCTGTTCTTTTGTCAGTTGTTGTTGTTACCTTATTTGTTTGTTCCCTGTTCTCTTTACATTGTTGTTATGCTTACTTCAAAAATTTGACTGGTATTTTTACTTTTATTATGATAGAAATGGAAAAGTGAACCACTGATATTCATACTACTTTCAATTTACACTCAGCTTAGAAGTTCAGTCTTTAATACAGAGTAAACATTGTGGTCTCTTGATGCCCAACTGTGTATTTGTCATTGTGTTTATGAACAGGTTCCTGGCATAAATTTACCCGTCAACCAACTCACCTATTTCTTCGCTGCAGTCCTCATAAGTGGTGTTGTACATGAAATTGGACATGGGATAGCAGCTATTAGGTAATGATATTTACCTTTTTGTTAAGTCTTTGCTTCCACATTTTTTAGGGTTCCTGCCTTTAGGGTTTTATATATAAAGACATTGTTTTTAACAGTATAATAATTGACAATATGTTTGTAGGATAATTTGGGTAATTTTTTAATAAAACTCCAACTGCCCAAAAAGGTGAATTTCACAATCATCTTACACATTTTATCACTGAGTAACAGCACAATATATTAGATGATCCTTTTTTTGGAGTAGCCATTTGGTCTTTTTTTTTTTTTTTTTTTTTATAGAGGCATGTTTTATTTATTTGTTTGTTTTTTGTTTATACATGCACTGGGCACAGTCAGAAGAGCGGGAGGGTGAGAGAATTCACCAGAGCCAGAGCGGGGAGCAGAGCAGGCAGAAGGACTGAAGTACACTGCTGAGGGGAGCAGCGGGCAGCAGGAGAGGTCTGCGCGCCATGTGGGACCCTCCTCCGGTGGCCGAGGAACAGCCGGGGATCGAACTGGCCCCGCAGAGGCCGCGGGCAGCTTCGCAACCCAGCGTTCAACCGCTGCGCCACCGGGGAGGCCCCGCCATTTGGTCTTACAGGACTTTTAAGATTTATTTTTATAAGCAGTGGGGGGTACAGGCCAGAGGCGCAGGAGGGTGAGAGAATTCACCAGAGACAGAGCGGGGAGCAGAACAGGCAGAAGGACCAAAAACACTGCTGAGGGGAGCAGCGGGTGGCAGGAGAGGTCTGTGCTCCATGTGGGTATCTCCCTGGCCAGCCAGAATCGAACCAGCGCTGCAGAGGCTGTGGACAGCTTCATAGCGCTGTGCTCAACCAGCTGCGCCACCGGGGAGGCCCCTTACAAGACTTTTAAATGTAATTCCATTTTTAGAAAATATATTGAGGGGTCTCCCTGGTGGCGCAAGGGTTAAGTATCAGCACTGTAAAGCAGTCCACAATTACTGCAGCATAAGTTTGATCCCCAGCCAGGGAGGTGACCCACATGGCGTAGCAGACCTCTCCTGTCTCGCCCGCTGCTCCCCTCAGCAGTGTATTTCAGGCATTCAGCAGTGTATTTCAGGCTCCCCTCTCTGTCTCTGGTGAATCCTCTCACCCCCTGCATCTCTGGCCTATACCCCAGTTCCTGTATGCATAAATAAATAAAAATCTTAAAATATATTGATGAAAAAATAGTTCTCTTGAGAACTATCTGAGAATTATGCATTTTACATTATACTTTAACATTAATTCAACAGGAATACACTTAAACCTCCACCTTTATAATACCTAAGACAAATATAAATATTTAGATAATTTACTTGAATTATATTTCCTACTCTGTCTTTGAAAATAACTTATAAGAGTAAACTATAAAAATGTTTTTCATTTTAATTCCTCATAGAGAAATATTAACCATTTCCTTATATGTGTGACTAATTTCAAGTATTTGCTCAGCATATTAGTCTATAAAAATTTTGAAGTTGTAAGCTATTTCAGAATGCCCACCCTATTTTACAAAATGCAATTTCAGATAAAACCAAATCTGTATACACTATTACAAAGTCATGATGTGAGATACATATATATAAAACAAATATGTACAGGTATAAATTTTTGATTATCTTATAGACTTGTATTTTAAGCAAGAATTAGAATTACAGTGGGAAGTTTTAAGACTTATACATTATTAATTTAACAAATACAGTATTAATAGTAAATTCATTTTTTTTATATTCCTTAGGGAACAGGTTCGATTTAATGGCTTTGGGATTTTTCTCTTCGTTATTTATCCTGGAGCATTTGTTGATCTTTTCACCACTCATTTGCAACTTATATCACCAGTCCAGCAGCTGAGGATATTTTGTGCAGGTAACAGACTTAAATTTCTTTATTCATCTGTGTGTTATTAATGGTTTTATGGAAAGCACTCACATTACAAATGAAAATATCTCATCTTTTGGTTGCTAAATTTAGTTTAAAAGACGCATTCAAGTCAATAATGTGCATTTCTTTATTAAAAATAACTAAAAACAACAAACTCTTAGTAAAAACAGAGTGGAAAACTTCACTTTCACTGAGGCTAAGCAATACTAAACCTGAAAACACAAATTATGAAGAATATCAGCTCAGATGAAATATAGTGAAATTTGCATCAAATCAAGGGAGAACATAATCATCCAAGAGATAAAGAATTCAGGAAAAAAGAAGAGATTGCATGCAAGGAAAGATGGTGAACTCTGGGATTGGCAAAGTTAAGTAAGAAACATCCACTAGGGGGCCTCCCCAGTGGCGCAGTGGGTTGAGCGCAGTGCTGTGAAGCTGCCTGCAGCCTCTGCAGCGCTGGTTGGATTCCGGGCCAGCCAGGGAGATTCCCACATGGTGCGGCAGACCTCTCTTGTCTTGCCTGCTGCTCCCCTCAGCATTGTATTTCGGTTCTTCTGCCTGTTCTGCTCCCGGCTCTGTCTCTGGTGAAATGTCTCACCCTCCCACGCCTCTGGCCTGTACCCCAGTGCTTGTATAAATAAATAAATCCTTAAAAAAAAAAAGAAAAGAAAAACATCCACTGGGAAAATATAGTTATATAGGAAAGAAATTCTGGGAAACAGTTCCACCTGAGCTAAATTGACATAAGACAAATACATTAAAATCCTATACCTATCCTATACCTCTTTCAATGGGACAAATGAGGTTAATCAAGTATAGAGTTAAAAATCTTGAACAGAGTGAATGTAATAGCATAAAAACATGGAAGTGGAAAAGTAAAATATTAACAGGAAATCTAAGTACTAATTTCCTCAACTTTGTATTGGAGAGAAAAAGTCTGCCTAATGTTGATAAATCAAGAAATAGAGGTTTGCACATACTATCTAAGAATTATAAATATAAATGCAACAAGATCTAAAACACACATGATAAACCTTTCAAGTTATCAGAGAGAAAGCTTGAAACATACACCAGAGAAAACAGACCATATATCAAAAGACCAAAACACTTTTTTGTCAATAAATATATGTGATTAGCTCACTATTGAAAAGAAAAATGTTAATTTATATTAAAAACATACCTCAAATTTGTGATGTATGAAAGAAATCCACCTAAACATTACTCCAAAAGATTGAAACTAAAATCAGCAGAACATTCTATATAAATGTGAACAGAAAGTAGGACTAAACGGGGCCATTTAATCATAAGGAGTATAGTCCACAATGAAGATGTAATTGTTGTGATTCTGACTGTAATGAAGTAACCAACCATTAAAACAAAAATAGGAGGGGCTCCCCAGTGGCCCAGCAGTTGAGCGCTGGGTTGCGAAGCTACCCGCAGCCTCTGCAGCGCCAGTTCAATCCCCGGCTGCTCCCAGGCCACCGGAGGAGGGTCCCACATGGCACGGAGACGTCTCCTGCCGCCTGCTGCTCTCCTCAGCAGTGTACTTCGGTCCTTCTGCCTGCTCTGCTCCCCGCTCTGGCTCTGGTGAATTCTCTCACCCTCCCGCGCTTCTGACTGTACCCAGTGCTTGTATAAATAAATAAATAAATCTTTTAAAAAAATAAATAGGAAAAGGAAAAGAAAAACCAGAATTTTAATAAAGGAGGCCTATCTCATCTCTCAATGCATGGCAGATACATCTGAAAAAGTCAGATCATCAAAGATCTTTTTTTTTTTTTTTACTTAGCAAGTAAAAATCAATATATGTCAAACTCCATACCATAAACATAGAAGACAATTCCTTTGCAAGTGCCTGTCAAACTTAGAAAAATTTACCAATTCAAAAACATAATTGCAGTATATTTTAAAACAAAAATGAAATGATGTGTAAGGTTTTGCTAAAAGGAACATTTAGTGTCATACACAGTTATTATGAAATAAGAAATGAAAGGAAATCAATGAGGCATCCAACTGAGGAAGTGAAAACAACTATAAAGTAGTAAAGAAATGATGAAGTAATTAGTAAATATTTCAACAGAAAATATTAAGTCAGAAAAAAGAAAATTAGAACTGTTAAATCTAGGAACTAGTTCTTTAAAGAAAAAAAAGATTAAACACTGGGAGAAAACATCTATAGACAGAATTAGCAGTCACTGGGGAATGACATTCCAGAGAAAATTAAAACAAATATAAAAAATAATCTTTGTTATCTCTGCCAAAAAATTTTGAGATCCTGGATAAATATATATAAATACTCTAAACACCAGTGGAGATTAGAAAAAAGGCTAACTATAATAGGAGAAATGAGGCTAACTATAATAGGAGAAATTAAGAAAGTAGATGGAAAAGCCAGTATCACACTGATACCACATCAGGTAAAGCACAGAAAACCTTTATAAACATGGGGTTTATGTAAAAAATGCAGGGATGGTTTAGCATTAGGAATTGTATTTGAATATGGTAAACTCTAAACATTAAAAGAAAAAAATCCTCATCTCGGCAGATATTGAAACGGAATTTAACAAATGAACATCCATTCACGACTTTGAAAAACCCTGAGTAAAGGTAGAAGTAGCTTCCTAATGGTGTAACACTTAGAAGTTTTTCTAGTAAAGGAAATGACAAACAATCCCACTACCAAGCATCGCTGATGCTATCGCATGGTCTGTAAATGTGAGTGTGTGAAACTAAATAACAAGATAACAGAAGCACAAATATTAGAAAGGAGTAGTGGTTTTTCCGCTAGATACTGTAATATACCAGGGGGGAGAGAGAAGAGAATGGAAATGAAACAGAATAATTCATAAAGAGCCTGGTACCGGAGTACAATTAAAAAAAAAAATAGCTTGAAGTTTGGGCGGGAAAGGCAGGCAGGCGAGAGCCGGGACGCACACACGCACACTTGCACGCTCGCACGCACACACGCACGCCTGTGGCTGTGAGCGGGGTCACGCATTCTGGGGGCTCCAGGAAGTGCGTACCCTGGGTTACTAAAAACGCATGCGTGAGTCAAGGCGCCTACGTCAGCCCCCAGAAGGCTCTACGCCACACATCCCCTCAACCGCTGAAACCCGCGGCCCGAGCCTGCTCGCGGCGCACGTGCAGTTCGCGGGCGCCAAGCTTCTCTCAGCCACTGTCCCGGCCACTTTACGTCACTCACCTGCTTCCCCAGAGCCGGAGCCTGAGCCCAGCTCCCCGCCATGGCCTCCAACGACGCTGCGTGTAAGGCGACCGAAGGCGCCGAGGGGTTCGCGGAGCCGCGCGTCATCTGTGTGGAAGCGGTCCCCGTGGAGGTGATGGCCATGGAGACCATCCGGGTGTACGAGGATGTGAGCGGCAGTTGGGTCCACGGGGGCCACTACCATCCGCCTCTGATCGCACTGCAGCCGCTCCTCACCGGCGACCCGAGCCGCGGGGACCACGACCAGGAGGTGATCTTGGTGCAGACGCGGGAAGAGGTGGTGGGCTACAGCGAGTCCCACGGCGCGCTGGCCAGCGACGCGGGCGGCCAGCCCTCAGGGCCGCCCAGCGAGGACGACCGCTTCCAGCAGACCCTGGCTTCCCTGTCCTACGCGGCGGCGCCCGCCCCGAGCCGCGGCAAAAAGACTGCCCGCGGCAGGAAGTACAGCGGCAAGAAGAGCCTTGCGGGCGGCGTGGGAGCCGGAAGCAGCAGCGCCAGCGCCACGGCCACCAACGCCGCCGCCGCCGCTGCCGCCGCCGCCGCAGAGATGGGCAGCGAGTGGATGCCCAGGGAGGTGCAGCTCAGAACCCTGGAGGATGAGTTCGCGGTGTCCATGTGGTCGGAGAGCAACGTGAACGACCTGGAGCCCAGAGAACAGGGTAAGGACCCCTCCCCCGATTACTCCGAGTACATGACTGGGAAGAAGCTTCCTCCTGAGGGGATTCCTGGCATCGACCTGTCTGATCCCAAACAACTGAAGGAATTCACTAAAATGAAGCCCAAAAAGCCCAAAGAAGGCACTCCGAGGACAATCGCCTGCCCGCACAAGGGCTGCTCGAAGATGTTCCCGGATAACTCCTCCATGAGGAAGCACCTGCACACCCACGGCCCCAGGGTCCATGTCTGCGCCGAGTGTGGCAAAGCTTTTGTGGAGAACTCAAAACTCAAACGGCATCAACTGGTGCATACTGGAGAGAAGCCCTTTCAGTGCACGTTTGAAGGCTGCGGGAAACGCTTTTCGCTCGATTTCAATCTGCGCACGCATGTGCGCATCCACACCGGAGACCGGCCCTACGTGTGCCCCTTCGATACCTGCAACAGGAAGTTTGCTCAGTCCACTAACCTCAAGTCTCACATGTTAACGCATGCTAAGAATAAAAATAGCCAGTAAGAGACAAGGCCCCCCTTAAATTCGGCAAGTGTCTTCCAGGAATGGTTGAAAATATGTCTGTCTTGTTTATCTTTTTTTCTAGGCTAGAATTTTCACATTGATTCCTATACAACTAAGGGTAATGTTTTGAGAGAGTAGTAGAAAGTAATAAATTAAAAAAAAGTACTTCTATAGGATAACGTTGTTAAGTTGCCTTGCCTCGTTGTGTAATTCTGCTTGCAAGCTTGGTGTTTTTGTAAAATTTGGTCCCAACAGGAAAATAATTCATGCACTTCACGTCAAAAGATAGTTCTTTATAAACTGCCAAAAATGGGACTTTTCGCGTTCTTTTAAACATGAAATTCAGCTAGAGGTTACAGTATTTAAAATTCTGTATTTTCCAAATGTTCATGTTTTTACTTTAGGAATATGTTTAGAAACTCTATGTATTTTGCTGATTGTTGATAACTTTGCTTGCTGTGGATTTTCTTTGAAAAAATGAAAAGTTGCAGAAATACATGAAGTCTTTTCATGTTTAAAAAAGTTATATAGGTTTGCTATCTTAATTTTAGTGAATGTTAACAAATGTTAACTCATTCTGCATAACTTTTTGTTCCATTGCATTATGCAGTATTGAATATAAGATGTGATTGAAATATTACTCAGTTTAAACCTATTTTAATCCTTTTATTTCCCCTAAAGTGATGTCGGGTGCTATTGTTTAGTATAATTTCTTTGCCCCCTCATTTCGAGTAGTGTTCAATTATACACTATATTCTGTGTGTATTGACTTTACCACTTAGTTTGTGTATTTCATATAATAGAAAAGGCAAAAAATAAAGTGCCTGTTCTAAAGAAAAACATAGTAACTTACCTGTTACCATAGCTAGAAAATAGAGAAAATGGGAAGGGTGCTACTGGCATCTGAAGGGTAGAAACCAAGGATGCTTCTAAACATCCCACAGTTTGTAAGACAGTCCCCCGCAGTGAGGAATTATCTGGCCCAACACACCAGTAAATGCCATGTTGAGAAACCTTATAACAGATTCCTTTGGTGTACTTATAAATAAATTGTTAATGGACAGGATGTTCAAGAAACTGTGTGTGTTTTACTATTGTTGTTTCCACTTAGTTCTCATGAGCAAATCTGGAATCTAGATGGGTGATCAGGTACCACCTGCGGCGCTGACAAGAGAGGAGGCGGCCCAGAAAGTCAAGGAATCAGTGCTGCCGTGTGCTCCCTGACTTATTTGCATGGGAAAAACCCCAGTTGGGAGGCACTATCATATCCATCTTGGGGAGTTGGTGGAGGAGGGTGGCAACCCTAATCAGTGGGGGTAGATTATTCTGTGAAACTAGTAACTGGGGTTTGGGGCATAGCTGTATTCCTAAATTACTTTCATTAACATGCATCCCAGTGGGTCAATTTGGTTTGGTTTTAATTTTTTTTAAATGAAGCTATGAAAACTATAGGAAAAACGGGTGAGAATCTTTTATAATCCTGAACAGAGAAAAGTCTAATACAAAGGAACCATATGACCACACCAAAATTTTAAATGTCTGTATAGGCAAAACTATGAACCAAACCAAACAACAAACTGGAAGGAAAAAATTATAATACTTTCTCTTGCAAAGGACCAAATTCCTCTATGTATATATTAGAAAGAATAATATATAAAGGTATTTTTTTTAAAAAATGCAAACAGGAAATAGATAAAAATCTCAGCAAAAAGAAATACAAATAGTCTTTTACTGAGCATAAAATAAATATATATATATACAAGCTCACTCATAATTAAAGAAATAGAAAATAAGACAGATTACTTCTCACCTGGCAGATGGCAGAGTCTAAAATTATGATAGCATCCAGCCTTGTTCAGAGGGTGGGGAAACATGCCAATTATGAGAACATAAGTTAATGCAAACTCATTGGAAGTCAATTTTTTTTTAAAAGATTATTCATGCATACAAGAACCGGGCTACAGGCCAGATGTGCAGGAGGGTGAGAGGATTCACCAGAGACAGAGCGGGGAACAGGACAGTCAGATTGACTGAAATACACTGCTAAGGGGAACAGCGGGCGAGACAGGAGAGGTCTGCCGCGCCATGTGGGATTCTCGCCAGCCAGCCGGCATCAAACCCATGCTGCAGAGGCTGTGGACAGCTTCACAGCGCTGGGCGCTCAACCTCCTGCGCCACCAGGGTAGGCCCTGGAGGTCAATTTTTAATGCACATTTTAAAAAATACAGGGTTTTTTTACATTGTTGTTCATTTTGTATTCTCAGTGAAATGTCAGAAGGAAAAAGAAAAATATCGGATGGTTGCACTTATAAGAGGAATTAGGGAAACTGAACAAGGAGGCAGGGAGAAAAACTAGAAAGTAAACTGTTACTGCACATATTTTTCATTCAATCCCACGTCTATGTAACTTTCCATACCCTTGTGGATGTATCCTTACTTAGCTGTGTGACAACAATGTACCAAGCTGTTGCAGCAAGTGTATAAAGTTAAAACATCCCAAGTGATCACCGGTAGGCAACCTTACAAATAACTCAGTATGGGGAGTTTTGTTTTTCACTGTTTCAGTTAATCAAGTGATACAACTTTTATTCTGTAAATGCCCAAGCCCAGTTGGTCCTCTTGTTCCCAAAGGCTCCCCCACCCTGCTCTCTCCTCCCCTGTCTTAGCCCAGGGACAAAGTCTTAGGAGGAGACCCAGGCAGAGGTAGAGACAGGAAGAGAGCGCACTGGAAAGGCACTATCGTTGGTGTTGGGGAAGGAAATAGGAGAGGTAAATTCTTGGAGAATTTTAGTACTGAACATCCAGCCCTATTTTCTGGTCCCCTTCTTCAAATCATTTCCCATAGCCCTGCCCCTCTCTGCCCTCCCACCACTCCCAATGGCTTGGTCCCTATAACATCCTTATTCCTTTTTTTTTTTTTTTTTTTAAGATTTATTTATTTTTATTATTTATACAATAGCTGAGGTACAGGCCAGAGGTGTGAGAGGGTGAGAGGATTCACCAGAGACAGAGTGGGGAGCAGAACAGGCAGACGGGACCGAAAGACTGCTGAGGGGAGCAGCGGGCGAAGCAGGAGAGGTCTGCTGTGCCATGTGGGTTACTCCCTGGCTGGCCGGGAATCGAACCCGCGCTGCAGAGGCTGCAAACAGCTTCACAGCAATGCGCTCAACCTGCTGCACCACCGGGGAGGCCCCTTATTCCTTTATATCCATCCTGGCCCCAACCAGCCCCCCAGCCTCTCTCTGATGGGGACTCCTGGACCCATTAGCTCCATGGAACCCCCAGGAGTGAAATGAACAGAGACACCATCCCCACCAGGGCCATTAAGAAGCCACCCTTGCAGCAGTGAAGCAGTGCAGACTGGAGTATAGGGTGGTTTGGGTGGTGGGGAGAGTTGTTTTATTTGCAGGCCTATAGTCTGCAAGGTTCCCTTTCCCCAGCATTCGCTCAAGAATTCAGGGGAAGGTTCTCAACTCCCCTGAACAGAGCTCTCTGTCTTTACACTCAGCTGCTTCTCCAACCCAGAAACTCCCGAACTCCAGTTAAGAGTTATTACAGCTACCCTAGTCAGATATTTTCTCTTCCAGTCCACAGTTGCTTGCCATGAGGTGGGGCAGATGCTGGGTGACCAAGTTCTGTAGCTCAGATGCGATGTCTCCTTCCCACTTTCCACAGAGGACTGATGGAAGTTTGTTTTTTTTTTTTTAAGATTTATTTTATTTATGCATACAAGATCTGGGATACAGGCCAGAGGTGCCGGGGGAAGGGGGGTGGTGAGAGGATTCACCAGACACAGAGCGGGAAACAGAACAGGTAGATTGACTGAAATACACTGCTGAGGGGAGCAGCGGGTGAGACATCCTCTGCTGTGCATGTGGATTAGCTCCCTGGCTGGGGATCATCTCTTTCCTCAGTGGCTGGCTGCTGATAGCTTGATAGCGCTGAGACTTTAACCCTTGTACCACCAGGGAGGCCCTGATGGAAGTTCTTGATGAGGGTTTCAAACGCCCTCTCCATGTCACTGAATTCCTGGGCATCCTCAGCATTAGCCAACCGTGATGTCTGGTGTACTTGGTCTTTTGGTGAATTTTGCCATCAGACAGCCTGCCCCAAAGTAGCTGATGGCTCGTGATCTGTGGGCAGCCTCTGAGACAGGATGGGAGGAAAGTCAGTGATGTTTAAAAAATGAAATATTCTCTAGTGATATAAGAAATGGAACAAATTTGAATGTGCAGGTAAAGACACAGTCTAAAATATATGAATGAAAAAATAAATACAGTTTCTGGCACGTAGTTTGTAACCATTGATGTTTTTAAAAAATATCTTTGTGTTAAGATACACAAAGAACTCACACGAGTCAACAAAAACAAAATAAACAATCCAGTCAAGAAATGGGCAGAAGAACCTAAAAGACATTTCTCCAAAGAGGAAATGCCAATGGCCAACAGGCATGTGAAAAATGTTCAACATCCCTTATCAGGGAAATGCAAATGAAAACCACATTGAGATACCACCTTACACCAGTGAGAATGGCACATATCAAAAAAACAAGCAGCAATAAATGTTGGTGAGGATGCGGTGAAAAAGGAGCTCTCCTACATTGCTGGTGGGAGTGCAAACTGGTCCAACCACTATGGAAAGCTGTCTGGAGGTTCCTCAATCTACTGAAAATGGAGCTACCATACAATTCCACTCCTAGGGATCTACCCAAAGGACACAAAAACACTGATTCAAAAGAGCACCTGTACCCCTATGTTTATGGCAGCAATATTTACAATAGGCAAAACCTGGAAACAACCCAGATGCCCCAAAATAGATGACTGGATCAAGAAGATGTGGTATATATACACAAAGGAATATTATTCAGCAATCAAAAAAGATAAACTCATGCCATTCGCAGCAACATGGGTGGAGCTAGAAGGAATTATGCTCAGTGAAATAAGCCAGAAGGAAAAAGAAAAATATCAGATGGTTTCACTTATAGCAGGAATATAGGGAACCAAATAAGACATCAGTGTAAAAAAATAATAACAGTACAAAACCCAACAAAGCAAAAACAGACCATTATAAATCAGAGACATCCTGCAGGGGAGGAGGAGGGAGAGGGATGGGAGGGAGGGAGGGGGGAGCACAGGGGACTGAGGTGGTGGTGCACGGGTGCCTTGGGGAAGGAAACTATGGGGACTACACCTGAGGGGGTGGGGGGAAGCAAATATTGTTTTAAAATGACCAATGATGTAAAAAATTTTTTTTAAAAAAAAAGAAAAAGAAGAAACACTATACTGTAGTCTCAAGTGTGCAATAGCACGTCTAAAAAAAGTATATGTCCTAATTTAAAAACACTTCGTTACTAAAAAATATGACACCAAGATATGAAATAAGCATGTTATTGAAAATATGGTGCCCATAGACTTGCTCTGCAGTCACTACAATCCTTTAATTTGTAACAGCTGAAATATCTGAAGCATAATAAAGCAAAGTACAATAAAAAAAAAATCCTTGTGTTTAGAAAAGATCGTTTACCAATGTGCCCTGGACTAAACTTGCTCTGGATATTTCTGAAACTTAACTTACAATACTCAAAAAAAAAAAGGAGGAATATTTCACCATGTAACAAGGGTACATGGAACATGTACCACCTCAGTACCTGGCTGCTTTAATAGCTAAAAATAACAGAGGCTTTTCTCTCAGAAAACATTCCAAATGTAAGTAGTTCAGTGCAGATAGGAGAATTGTGTGATTTGGGGACTCAGGAGAGCTGGTAGGCTCTGTCTGCCAATCAGCTCTCCTCTTCCCATCGTGCAGCTCTTAAGGCCTACACTCAGGTCTAGCTCCATCATTGCTGCATTCCAGCCTGTCTGACAGGGAGATCCCATCCGCTCACATCCTGTTGGCCAAAACAGTCGTGTAGACATACTCGGTACTTCCTTCAAGTCTGGGAAATGTCTTTAGGTTACATTTTCAACCACTGATGCTATCACCCTCCTGGGGATGTTTGGAATGTGTTGGGTAGGGAGCAGCCTTCTTTGGTTGTCTCAGTGACTGGAGGGCTCTAATGGCATGTAGTAGAAGGGAGCCAGGAAAGCTCAATACCCTATAAGGTAAGGTTCAGTTCCCCCTGCACAACTGAGAACCGTACTGGCATAGTAGTGCTAATAGCGCCCCCTACCCTTCCCCAGGAGAAAAACTACCAGAAGAAGGGAAACTAGGCATGGGGGAGGGGTCATCTTGTGTTGTGCTAGTGAATGCTTAAAGCCTGGCTCTGGAGGGGATGACGAGGAGCTCTGTCATGTAAATACCCCCACTTTGGCCGATTTTCAAGGTATCAATCTGAAGTCACTGAAGGAGGGATGCAGGCGGTCAGCAATGCAGGCTGGTAGGGACAAGCTCCAGACCACCTGACTATCTCTGTTTATATAGTAGAGATGGTTATGGTCTGTGACATGATGTAAAATACAAACTCTGGCTCACAGTACTGGTCTTCATAACGGTTTAATTCTTCAAACGATCTTTTAGCTAAGTGACATTTCAATTTTCATACCACAGCTCAACAAGAATGTTTATTATTTTATCTTAACTTTTTGAATAGCTTTGATTTCATCTCAAAGATCAAAGTATGTTTAAATTAATAATGTATATATTTACTAATGGGGCCTCCCTAGTGGTGCAAGGGGTTGAGTCTCAGTACTACGAAGCTATCAGCAGCCAATGTACCACAAGTTCGATCCCCTGTACCACTGTGCAGGGGTACACTGTACCCCCCCACCCCAGGCTGCACTAATCCACATGGTCCAGCAGACCTCTCCTGTCTCACACCCTGCTCCCCTCAGCAGTGTATTTCAGTAAATCCTCCTGTACTGCTCCCCACTCTGTCTCTGGTGAATCCTCTCACCTCTCCGCACCTCTGGCCTATACCCCAGGTCTTGTATGCATAAATAAATAAATCTTTTTAAAAATGTATATATTTACCAAAAGGAGTATATAATAAGTAGGTATTCGTTCTATTACTGTTTTATATAGATAGATAGATAGATCTCCATGAGATCTCCATGAGATCTATCTATATATATATATTAAGAGTATAGGGTCTATTGGTATTAAACCACATTAGCGTGTGATCTTCCTAATTTGGTGTTAACATGCTCATTTCAGGTTTCGGTATCCGAAATGGAAGCGACCGCTAACTGGACATCTCTTTGTCAAACTAATAAGTAGATCTATCTACCTCACAGCCTCTTCTGGTCACTTTACTAATTTATCAGGATGCCCAAGTGTTACAAAGCCCAAATACCTTTATCATCTTAGCCCAAGTTGACCCTCTTTCTTTTTTTTTCCCCCTCTTTTCAGGTATATGGCATAATTTCGTCCTTGCACTCCTGGGTATTTTAGCTCTTGTTATGCTCCCTATAATTCTCCTGCCATTTTACTACACTGGAGTCGGGGTGCTTATCACTGAAGTTGCTGAGGTAAGTAATGAGTTACTTAGGCCAGATTTTTCAGCGTTGTACTCAGCATTTATGTCAAGTACTTTTATACTAGTTTTCCTCATACACTAAATGCTCATTTTCTACTGAAGAAATTACATATCCTTTCAAATCAAACAAATGCTTTTATGAAGCATATTGGCTTTTTCAAAAATACTGAAAATTGTTTCTGTTTTGCGTTTCAAGGATAATAACAAAATGTTCTACCTGTGGTTTGTGGATCAACTTTTTAAAACCTTTACTGTTTATAGCTTTGCTTTCAGTCAGATGTCTTTATTCCTAAGAAAGGTGAAACCTAGGCTGGCCTGCCAGAACCTTTCCTAATGGTTAAGTTAATGTCCCCTAGGCTTCGTTTTGTTCCCTTAGTAAGTGTTACCATGGCAGCGAGACTTCTATTCAGACATTGAGTAGAGGGAGGTTGCCTGAACACTGGCTCACATACTCCTTGTGCTGAAGATTGTCAGCCTAGTTGGGACTACATTTGGATAAGGACTTGTCTGGTGATCTTATCCGTGGAGAATATAGGTAAATGAAGTCGTTGTGATGACTGTTTTCACCAAAAATGTTCAATTAGCAGTTTGGAAAAGCCTCTATCATTTTAATCAATTTAATCTTAACAGTTGGCAAGTTGGGTATATTTTTTTTCCCAGTGGCAAAAACATCAAAGTCTTGAAGAAGTAGGAAGGGTAACTATAATTGTTGGGCTTTATTTTGTTAATTTTCTAGAATTACACATCTTAGATTCATAGCTGCTTTGTTTTCTGCATTATTCAGAATATTATATTTTATTATTTTGGTGTGTTTGACTGTTATTTGCTCAGTGTAATCACAGTTTGTCTTCACGCATTTTCTGATTTGCCCTTTACCAAGGACTCACCTGCCGTTGGACCCAGGGGTCTTTTTGTGGGAGACCTTGTCACCCATCTTCAGGATTGCCCTGTTACTAATGTGCAAGATTGGAATGAATGCCTCGATACCATCGCCTATGAGCCCCAAATTGGCTACTGTATAAGTGCATCAACTTTACAGCAGTTGAGCTTCCCAGTTAGAGGTGTGTATATGATAATGCTTCAAGCAGCAGTACTTGCCATTCATCAATTCTTAGACCATGTCTATAAATATATTTTGTTCTAACTTATTTTAAGAAAATCAGTAAAGTAATAATAGGACCAAACAAGTAAACTTTCTTCTTGGTAAGTTGGATACTGATATGTATGTTTTCTTTTTTATATACTGTTATTGAACTTCTAACTCATCTCATAACATATTTGACTTTCAGTACTCTAGTATCTAATTCTTTCGGCATTCAAAATCACTTGTGCTAAGTCAGCATTCATGCTCAACTATAGCTAATTAGCTGAATTCCAGTCGTCAAATGCCCTGGTGCTATATGGTTGGTGGGATATCCAAAGCTGTTTGAGGCAGAGTTATTTTATGTGGCAGGCATCCAGAGAAAGTCATCTTAGTGTCCAAAAACACCCCTAAAGCCAGATATGTTCTGTGTAGCAGGCGACAAGGTGAAGCAAGTTTATTCTCAGAAGCTGCCAAATTTATTTTGAGTTCTTTCAGCTTTGAAAAATTAGTCTCCCAGCTCTTTATGGGACCCAAATTATTAACAGAGGTGGAAAATACAAATTATGGTGACAGACTAAATCCTTAAGTCAAGAAATGTCCTGAATACTTAACACATATACTAGGGTTAGGAATCATGATTAAGAATCTAGAATAACCTTACTAAGCTACTGTGTACAATAATGGCAAAGTAGTACAAACTGGTTATTTAATTTTTTTTTCAAATATAATCTTCCATGTGTAACCCATTCTGAAGTACTTTTTTTAATGCAAAAACTTTTTAAATAGACCTAGAAGTCAAGAGAATAATGTAAATGGAAACTCATGTATGCTTCTTCTAGCTTTAACAATTGATAATGTTTTGACAGTTTTTTCATTCAGTCAGCCCACTTTTGCAGGGAGTGTTTTAAAGCAGGATCCCAGGCATCTGTCATTTTATCCATAAACTTCAGCATGTCTTTACTAGATAATGACATTTTAAACATAACCACAGGACTACCATCACACATAACAAAATAAACAATAATTCCTAATAGCTAGTTAGTGTCTACGTTTCCCATCTCCTTGTTTAAATTATAAGGTATGCCCAAATAATTTCCATAGTACAATTGAAGACCCAATATACAATGTACTCATTAAGTCAAATGCAAATAACTGAATGAATCCTTATGTATTCTTATGAGAAAGCAACTAATGTTCACCTGCTAATAAATGGTGTGTTCAAGAAAACACATGCCCTGATGCAAGCCTCAATGATGACAGATATTTAAACTAAAATGGAAAAGTGCTGTTTCGAAAAAAAGATATAGGGCATGTCTTTTAAGGTTTCTTTTAACTTGCAACAATTGTTTTCTTGAATTTCCCAAATTCTGGGAATGTCACCACCATAATCAGTTGACCTCCCCCACCAATCTCGTATAAATGGTAATTAGATCTAGAGACTTGATTAGATTCGAGATCCTTTTGCAGGAAGACAAAAATACTCCCTGTGAAGTACTCCTTATTGCTCAGTACTTCTGATTGCACGTGTCAGGAGGCACATGGCGTCTGGTCGTCTCCTCTGTGGTGATGTTAGGATTGCTCAGTGGACTAACCTGATTCTTTAAGTTGGAAATGCTTGTAAAATTTTCCTATTCTCAAGAGCCTGTTACCATCTTTCATAACTTTACAGATGACAGAAGGTTGGTATATACCCACAATGTGCTCTTTAAGCAGAATAATTCATTATTTCACACTTCTTAAGTCCTTTACCTTTATTCTCCACTTTCTTTAAATTTTTTTGTTTTCTTTTGTTTTTTCTTCTTTAAATTTTAGTTATTGAATTACAAAAGCCAAAATGTCACAATGCTAGTAAAGTCTACTCAAGCATTAAGAATGAATAGGCTTGGGCCTCCCCGGTGGCGCAGTGGTTGAGCACTGGGTTGAGAAGCTGCCTGCAGCCTCTGCAGCGCCGGTTCGATCCCCTGCCGCTGGGCGAGGGTCCCACATGGCGCCCGCTGCTCCCCTCAGCAGTGTATTTCGTCAGTCTGCCTACTCTGCTCTCCCTTCTGGTGAATTCTCTCACCCTCCTACGCTTCTGACTGTACCCAGTGATTATATAAATAAATTAATTAATTAAAAAAAAAAAAAAAAAAAAAGAATGAAGAATGAATAGGCTTGGGTCTCCCCGGTGGCGCAGCGGTTGAGTGCTGGGTTGTGAAGCTGCCCGCAGCCTCTGCCGCGCCGGTTCAATCCCTGGCCACCGGGTGAGGGTCCCACATTGTGCGCAGACCTCTCTGGCGGCCCGCTGCTCCCCTCAGCAGTGTGTTTCATCAGTCTGTCTGTTCTGCTCCCTGCTCTGGCTCTGGTGAATTCTCTCATCCTCCCGCGCTTCTGACTGTACCTAGTGCTTGTATAAATAAATAAATAAATCTTTAAAAAAAAAGAAAAAGAATGAATAGGCTTACCTGCCTCTCTTGGAGCTCTAGCTACATTTATATATTTAATAAGCTATAGTAAAAAGATTGTCCAGATCATTTTAGTAATACAAAAAATAGTGGTGACTATGAACTATAGATTGAAAAAGTCTCTTCTTTCCAGTCTTATTCCAAAGTCACCTTTGGTGTAGACCATCCTTTTAAGACTTAACTAAATCAATGATTTTCTTAAGGTCCATCTTAGAGTGCATTCAGAGTATGCAGGCTCTCCCTGTAATGGAATTATCAAACTGCATGGGTCTTAATTTTTTTTTAAAGATTTATTTATTTAATCAGAGACATCCTGCAGGGGAGGAGGAGGGAGAGGGATGAGAGGGAGGGAGGGAGGAGCACAGGGGACTGTGGTGATGGTGCACAGGTGCATTGGTGAAGGAAAGTCTATGGGGACTACACCTGAGGGGGGAAGCAAATATTGTTCAAAAATGAACAATGATGTAAAAGATAAAAAATTTTTTAAAAAGATTTATTTATACATACAAGAACTGGGGTGCAGGCCAGAGATGCGGGGATTAAGAGGATTCACCAGACAGAGTGGGTAGCAGAACAGGCAGTTGTACTGAAATACACTGCTGAGGAGAGCAGCGGGCTCAGCAGGAGAGGTCTGCTGCACCGTGTGGGTCACCTCCCTGGCCGAGGATCGAACTTGTGCTACAGTGGCTACGGATAGCTTCATAGTGCTGTGTCTCAACCCTTTGCACCACCGGGGAGGCCCCTGTCTTAATTTTTTCTAATTGTCTCCTAGCCCGTGGATATTTAAGAGATAATTCTAATCTCCTAGAGTTAAGTCGAACCCATAAAAGCCTCTGGGACCTCCAATCTTGACTGAGAAGATGAGGGCAGGTTTTATAGCAGTAGCCCTTGACATGGACCTCAATAGTGAGTTTAATTTCAAGAGGCCAAGATAGAAATGAACCTTGACACCATAGAATAAAAGATGGTCAGGGAACTGCTAGTTATTTGACTTAACAAGAGGATAATATGAGATGAAATGCTATAAAAGCAGAAGTCTTTTAAGATTTAGGCTATGAGGTATAGACTATTTGAGAGCAGTGCAGGGACTGGAAATTTCAGATTAGAGGATTTCTACTCTCTAGTTCTATGTTGGAAGGTTAGTCTGAAGGATTCAACATGGAGGACAGGTTTTCTAGCTAGGTAGTGAACAAGCCAGACTCAGGATTCTGTTCAAAAGAGTCAGGTGAGAAGGAATTAAAGTTTGCACCAAGTGGGAATAGATAATCAGAGAAAGACTGAGGAGGTAAAAATGGAGGGGGGTGGGAGCGGGTAGCAGCAGATCAGAGAGAAAAAACACTGAGGGCTTTAGGTTGATTGAAAAAAACAAAATCCTAAACAACTTCTTACCTCATATTTGACCCTTAGAGCAGGCAAGTGATTATCACCCCAGTTCTTGTATGTATAAATAAATCTTTTAAAATGTTCATTAGATGTTCACAATTTGCTTCCTATTTTAAATACTACCATGCTAAACTTAAATAGCCATTCAGCTGTGATAAAAAAAACAAGCTCACCCATGCAGAGGAGATATTGATGCATGAGCTAGTTTGTTTCACCTCTGTTTTATTCTTTGTGTTCCCAAGGAGATACAGCAGCAAAATGTGCAGGGCTAGGGGAGATCCCACTCTAACTAAGACAAGCTGTCTTTCTCAAATGAGTCATTGTGTGTGTGTGGGGGGGGGGGAACAAACTAAAACCTTTCACTGAAATACAAAATTGTTATAAAGTTACATGCGTAACATTTGCATGCGAGTGCTCCTGCAGACTCTTCTAATAGAACAGCTTTTTGTAGTACTGGAATATGGGGAGAACACTGCTCCTAAATCTGCCTTCTTCGGCCCATGTGGGTATGGTGGTATGTATATAAGATACTAAGTTGAATTGGTCCTCACCATACATCAATTTATGCTTTGCAAGTTGAATGTGCTGAAAGCAAGAAACCTTCCAAAATAAATATGGAGAAATCATTTGTTGTCCCACCTCTATCAGTGAGTTTCCTTATTCTGTCCCAAATACAAGTAAAACAGTCTACCAGAGAACTTTAAGTAATGAACAAATAATGGAAATAAATAGTTGCCCTGTTTCTGTGTCTTCCAAAAATGGTGAGTTACTGGTATGTAGGCAAAGATATGTGCACATATGTGGGTCAGATTGGGCTACCCTGGTTCTGTAGGGAAAGCCCCAAAGTAAGTTTGGAGGTGGGATAGATCTTTGATAATGGGGACATCTTTAGGAATTATGGTCCCTTATGCATCCTCTGCCCGCTCTCCTAACTGGTATTCGAGTTGGCACAGGAGCTCAGTGATGGTAATGGACAAGTGGCATTAGGGCATCTAGCTTATTGAATATTTATGCTTGACCCACTATTGTTACTGTAAAACCTAGTGAGACCCTGGAATTCTGGCTTGATGAGTGGGTAAGTTTTATGGAAACAGCAACTAACCAAGAATGTGTGCTGCTTCTTGATTTCAAATTGGGCATGTCTCTTTCTGCAGCATCAAATCAAACTGCAGCCAGTAGCCTTCAAACTGAACTCTGAATTATACAGTCATTTCTGAATCCATCCATTTAACTTACTATTTTTGTCTTGAAAGAAAAAATTTTATTACATCTATACAATGGAATCTTTTTTTTCCTTCTGTTCTCTCTATAACAGATTCTAATAAGCTTTTTCTCTTTAGCCTACAAGCGGCTAGATGGCTCGACCGAATGCTGTAACAACCACAGCCTCACAGATGTGTGCTTTTCTTACAGGAATAACTTTAATAAGCGTTTGGTAAGTTGTCTCTGAAGCAGCCTTGCTTCTCTGATATAATTATTACAAAATAATCATACAGATATATACACATGATGATTTTCAGTGCCACACATCAGAAACCTTTATAATGTCATAATGCAGTCTTACTTCAATTTAAAAAAATTGAATTAAATATTTAAAAATGTAATTAAATATGCATATAGAGGCCTCCTTGTGACCTAAGGGTTAAGTCTCAGCACTATCACTGCCAGAGCCTGAGTTCGATCCCCGGCCAGGGAGCTAATCCACACAGCGCAGCAGACCTCTCCTGTCTCTCCTGCTGCTCCCCTCAGCAGTGTATTTCAGTGGATCATCCTGTTCTGCTCCCCACTCTGTCCCTGTGAATCCTCTCAACCCCACACCTCTGGCCTACACCCCAGTTCTTTTATGCAAAAATAAATAAATAAAATCTTAAAAAATTATACTGTCTCTTTTTAAAAATTTAAAATAAGCATATAGAACTAAAGTGGAATCTATGAAAACACCGTTTTGCTTTGTATCATTTTACTAAAATCTGTACATTTCACATGTTACATTTCATCCAAAAATCTTAAAATTTATAGCAGTAGTGTCTTCTCTGATGTGGAATACACAAATCTAATTTATAGTAGTTACACATAAATGACATTTCTTTAATATGAGTTTTGTTCTTTTTATGCTAGGTGACAAGAAAAATACTGAAGGATTGTAACTTGGTGTTTTTCTTGTTAGTAAATTGTATTGAATATTGATAATTATTTTTTTTATTTACAGCATACATGTCTGCCTGCCCGGAAAGCAGTTGAAGCCACCCAAGTTTGTAGAACCAATAAAGATTGTAAAAAAGACTCAAGTTCAAGTTTCTGTATAATACCATCTTTGGAAACTCATACTCGCCTGATAAAAGTGAAGCATCCACCCCAAATCGACATGTTGTATGTGGGACACCCACTGCACCTTCACTACACAGGTGGGTGTTACTGTGAAAAACCCTCAGAAAAACCAAGATGTCATTGTTCTTGGTGGTAGAAACTCAGTACAAATCCTTGCGATCATTTAGTTATTATCGTTTGTTCACTTTTCAAAGTCTTATTAACTTGTTCTTAAACCTTAAATGAAATTTAGGAAGTAGCAAAAGAATCAGAATTTATAAGCAAGATGGATCTGATTCCCATCTCTGCCTATGGAGCGTGACAACATCACCATTATATCCAGGTCTTGCAGATGATTTCTCAGATGTCCTCTGAAATTTCTCCATGCTCCCAAAGCTGTGGCAAGAGCAGCAGACCCTAGAGAATGCCAAAAATCATAGGAATTTGACCATAAAGTAATTTGTGCATGACACATGAATTTTATATGAATATAATTTCATAGCCAGGCCATAACAGGTTAAGAATATAGTTTTATAACCAGTGACAGTGGCAACATGATTGGACTAAATATGCAGCTTCTCTGTGGCTGAAGACCATATAGTCTTACTCATTTCATTGTACAAAAGATGTTTCTGTATTACCTTTTTTATAAAAGTTTTATTGAAATACAATTCACATGCCATATAATTCATCCTTTCAAAGGGTACAATTCAATAAGTTTTAATATATTCAGAGTTATGTAACCATCACTACAGTCCAATTCAGAGTATTTTCATCACCCCAAAAAGAAATTCCAGATCCATTAGTCAGTCACTCCTTATTTCTCGCCAACAGCCCCCAGCTCTTGGCAACCACTAATCTACTTTCTGTTTCTATAAATTTGCCTGTTCTGCACATTCCCACATAAATGGAATATTTTATGACTGGCTTCTTTCACTTAATATTTTCAAGATATGTTCTTATAGCTTGTGTCAATATTTCACACCTTTTTATGACTAATAATGTTCCATTGTATGGATAGGCCACATCTTTTTTTATTCATCAGTTTATGGACATGTGAGTTTCATAATACTCTTTAAAAGGCCCCCTCCTTGCTTTATTTTTTTAAATTTATTTTTATTTATGTATGCATACAAGAAGTGGGGTGTAGGCCAGAGGTACAGGGAGGTGAGAGGATTCACCAGAGACAGGTGGGGAGCAGAGCAGGATGATCCACTGAAATACACTGCTGAGGGGAGCTGCAGGCAAGCCAGGAGAAGTCTGCTGTGCCATGTAGGTCAGCTCCCTGGTCGGGGATCCAACTTGACCTGCAGTGGCTGCCAATAGCTTGATAGTGCTGAGACTTAACTAACCCCTTGTGCCACCAGGGAGGCCCTCCTCCTTGCTTTATAACTCACATCCTGAGATACAACCTGGGCCACTCTTCTTGTTTATTAGTTTGACATGAAATGACTCTAGACTGCAAATATTAAATACAGCCTCAGCAAATGAAGAAATGTCCTCATTGAGGGTAATTCAGAAATGTATACTATGGATTCTACCTAATTACAGGAGAGTTTTTAAATGTTTTTATTAAAAACAGGATTGTGGAATCTACAGAGTAGAAGAAACCTCAAAATTCTCTCATCTTAATCCTCGCTTTTGCAAGGAAGAAAAAACCAAAACCAGAAAGAGGTCAAGTGTTACAATAGTTGGAATTCTTATGGTTTTAAGGATACACCTCTGAAAAGTTAAGGACTATTTTGAAGTAAATTCTGCGTTTTTCTTAATTCATTCTCTGTATTTGATAGTCATACTTGGTGTATAATCAACTTGATCTCATTCTCATCCCCAAAATATGCTGGGACATGAATTCAGCATTCTGCTATTTTTATTAGATGTTTTACAATAACCGATTGTTTTTCTCTGTAGGACTAAATAGCCTGCCTGCATATGCTTGGGGAGAGCTTTCTCAACCACTTTAGTAAGCTAGCCCAACTTTTGACCATATGGTAAAATTCACAGTGTTCTTGCTTATCTGGTATGAATTATGTTCATTATTCCTTGTTTTTCCTTTTTAGTGAGCATCACCAGTTTTATCCCACGTTTCAACTTTCTAAGCATAGATCTGCCTGTGGTTGTGGAAACATTTGTCAAGTATCCTTTCTAATGTGAAATGTTTTTAAAATGTGTTACTTGGAATTTGAGTAGTCTTACCTTGATTAGAGCATGCAGAGACCTTACAAGTATCGATTAATGCTAACAACTAAAATAGAGATTTTAACATTGAAAAAGATCAGATGTGGGAGGGAAGAAGTTATCAGAGAGAGATTGATCAAGGAGGGAGAAAGGTTAAGAAGTGGAAGAGAAGGAACCCAGGATACAAACTGAGAGTTAAATGTACAGTTTGAAAACTTTTTAGTAAGTTTATAAAGGATGAAAGCATCAGATACTGGTGATGACTTCTGCCAGTTTTTTTTATTTTTTTTTATTTTTTTTATTTTTAAGATTTATTTATTTATTTATTTATTTATTTATTTATTTATTTATTTATTTATACAAGCACTGAGTACAGTCAGAAGCACGGGAGGGCGAGAGAATTCACCAGAGCCAGAGCGGGGAACAGAACAGGCAGAGTGATGAAATACACTGCTGAGGGGAGCAGCGGGCACGGCAAGAGAGGTCTGTCGTGCCCTGTGGGACCCTCGCCGGTGGCTAGGGATCGAACCGGCGCTGCAGAGCCTGCAGGCAGCTTCGCAGCCCCTCACTCAACCACTGCGCCACCAGGGGAGGCCCGACTTCTGCCAGTTCTAAGCCTGTAGCTCAAACCAAATGGGGGAAAGCATAACAGAGATCATGCCTGTTTCTACCACTTAAATAGCAAGTCAGGGGACAAGAGTTCATGTTGTCTTTAGCATATTATGTTTGTGTATAAAGCAGGAGATTTTTAAAAAATTAATTATTATATAGTATTGTAATCAACTGAGCAGTTTGGGGGGTTCTTTATTTTTGTCACTATAAACCTTTTTAATTTCTCGCAATAATTTGCAAAAAAATGAAATGGAAAAAGTTACTAAAAAATGTGTAGTCAAGATTGTACTTTGTAGACTGCTACTTTGTTTTAGAGAGATTTATGCTATAACCTTAGAGATAATGGTAAAATAGAGTTATATTTATGTTATAGTTATGCTCTAACCTTAGAGATGACAGTATAATAGAGTTCAAGGGGCCAAGATCTTTGCTTCCTATTATAAGATAATACATTGTAAGGCTCAAGAAGTAATTTCCCCTTATTCCTTCTACATTTTTCTTTCCCTTGTATCATTAAAGGACTAGATAGACTTAGTCTTCCTAGGATTTCGTTATATTACCTTATTCACAAGTGCTTGGCCTTTATTTTTCTAGACAAGGTTATTGAACTTAAAAGTAATACAAATCATTTGTTTTAAATAGTAGAGATATACTGGGGCCTCCCCGGTGGCGCAGCGGTTGAGTGCTGGGTTGCGAAGCTGCCCGCGGCCTCTGCGGCGCCGGTTCGATCCCCGGCTGCTCCCCGGCCACCGGAGGAGGGTCCCACATGGCGTGCAGACTTCTCCTGCCGCCCGCTGCTCCCCTCAGCAGTGTACTTCGGTCCTTCTGCCTGCTCTGCTCCCCGCTCTGGCTCTGGTGAATTCTCTCACCCTCCCGCGCTTCTGACTGTACCCAGTGCATGTATAAACAAAAAACAAAACAAAACCAGCAAACAAATAAATAAAGCATGCCTCTATAAAAAAAAAAAAAAAAAAAAAAAATAGTAGAGATATACTGGTAGGCATATTTTTTTTAAAGATTTATTGATTTATACAAGAACTGGGGTACAGGTCAGAGATGTGGGAGGGTGAGAGAATTCACCAGAGAAAGCGGGGAGCAGAACAGGCAGACGGACCGAAGACACTGCTGAGGGGAGCAGGGGGCGAGGCAGGAGAGGTCTGCCCCGCCATGTGGGTTTCTCCCTGGCCGGCCGGGAATTGAACCCACGCTGCAGAGGCTGCAGACAGCTTCACAGCGCAGCTCTAAACCTGCTGCACCACCAGGGAGGCCCGGTAAGCAGATATTTAAAGAAAGGCAGTAAATTAACTGTAATCCCAAATCCAGTCCTAGTAAAATATCTTCCTTTGACTCCCAGAAATGAGATTTCCACTCAGATGTCACTTGAGCCTCCTTAACTGATTTTAACCAGGTACCTGATTTCCCTCTCAGGAGCTCTGGCTATTGTTAATGCAGTTCCCTGCTTTGCTTTGGATGGACAGTGGATTTTAAACTCTTTCCTGGATGCCACTCTTACCTCAGTAATTGGAGACAATGATGTCAAAGACCTGATAGGATTTTTCATTTTGCTTGGTGGCAGCATCCTGCTGGCTGCCAACGTGACCCTGGGACTCTGGATGGTCACAGCACGATAATGTCCACACTCATCTGGTAGAATCTCTGAGTTACAAGACACAATATTGAAAACTTTACTTGATATGAGACTATCAAGTGTTTCCTTAAAATTACATGTTAGCCAACAACTTTAAGTTCCTTCTATATCCAGAGTATCCAAACTCTGGGATGGGGGAGAAGCAAGAAAGGAAAGGCCTAGTTCCTGACGACATTCTCATTTTAAAGACTGAACTTAAAACCTCAGATACTTGTGGAACAGTTTCCAACCAAGTGTAAATTCATGTTAAACCATTTTGTGTTACTACACACCCTGTTGAAATAGTATAAAAGAGGATAGAATTGGGTGTGATTAATTGGGGAAAATTTCTTTAGAAAAGTATCACTAGTCCAGATTTGAAGGAGACAACAGACTTTGACTAACTGGAAGGATGACCATTTTCTTAGCCTCTGTCTCTTGTCCTTTGTCTTGTTTGAAAAGTATTTTAAAACTCTATGGTATATTATTTTTTACTCTGACAACTAAGTTTTGATTATAATTAAATTAATAAAATTGTATAAAAGAATCTGCTGACATGAAAGGGAAAATCTTTGTCAAATGATGCCAAATAAATGAACAAAGTAGGAGGTAGGGCCTTTAATATCATGAGACATGTTTTACCCCGCAAGAGTTGCCTCTGGGCAATGTGCCCGGCGCCCTTACAAAAGCAGCGCTGGCCTCCGCCTTCAGTCGAGCTGCAGGAAGCGTCTCCCAAGTGCAGCATGTGAGCAGAGGCAGTTAGGGTTGAACCTCAGAACTGAGCCATTTCTTCCAACAGATCACAAGACAGATCACAGGACTTTCTGTGGTCCGCTTTACCATTCTCTACAGAGCTGGGGCTGCGGAGGGCCCAACTCCTGGTTTTCTCTCCAAGAAGCAACTACTTTAAGCCTTGAGCCGGGCTCTGTCCTCACCAGTGGCTCCCATGTTTCTCTGTGTTTCTCCCCCTCTTTCCCCTAAGCTACCTCTGTGGGCCCACAGAAGAATCGGTAGTATAGTAACAATGGCTACATATGAGTGCCAGTGTGGATTTGCCAGAACCAGGGAACTGACTCTTGAGCTTGAAAGGGCCCTGCTAGTTCCAGGACTTTTGAACTGGAGATGCAGCCCTGGGAGACCTGAGCAGTCAACAGGCCAGTATGAAGCGAACAGCCACATGTCCAACTTCCAGCAGTTTCCATCTGTGAAATAGTCCATGGGATTCAACCTTCTCAGCTCACTGAGTTGTTCTTTAGGCACTCAAACTTTTTAATGATTTTTGGGAACTCTTTAGATTACAAATTCACCTACCTTCTTAGACAGAAATTATATCTTCAATCTAACTTTAACATGTTATCAATGACTTGAGGTTATCAGCTATTATCACAACTAAAAGCATTACAAATTACTGATTTATCCCAGGAAACAGCATTTGTTCTCTTTTTAGACAGCCAGGATCAAAGGGTATTAACATAGTAATGCTCAGACCTAGTAGAGTTTGAGGAATGCCATGAAATACATCATTAATTAAATTACATACACTAAACAGCTTGCTAATAAAAATGTTGTGTATGTACAGGACAGCTTTTTTTTAACTGAGAAAAAAGTTGATAGAGGAAATCCTACCCATTTGCTTCTTTTACTTGGGGAAAAAATAAAACACCTCATTTTCCTGTAACTGTTAAACACCTTGGTTTGTTGTTCCATAGGGTCTGGATTTGGGGACCACTCTAATATGCTATTGAGCACATCAGTTCCATTCCTGTAGAAATGACCTCATTGTGTAAAAAAGGAAATGTTATGTGTTGACTTTTCAGCTTGACTGTGGGCACTTCTAGAGCAAGGACTGTCTTACTCATCTTTGCATCCCCAGCACAGTGCATGAGACATCATAAATACTTAATAAGTGTGGTTGAATGGATAATTAGTGTTATTTATGGACTAGAAAAGCATGTTTTTATTTAAGTAAGTTGTAAAAAGTATTATTGAATATTTACTGTAAATATGTTAACATAAAAAATAAATTTGAAGGTCTTTGTATCCCCAGTATATCATCATCTTTAGGAAAATCATTTGTTTTGGTTTTTATAATTCGAAAAATGAATTATTTTGGAGATTTGCAGAAAGTGTTTTTTCTGTGTTGTCACTTTGTTCAACAGTAAAACTTTATTCTCAGTGTTCCTACTCTGACTTGTTTACACTTCTGAAGGTTTTTTTTTTATCACCTCTAATCTGTAAAGAATGTATATATTCTTTTCAGCATCTCGGTTTGAAAAAATATGGAATTAAATTTCGCCTTTGGATGACCACTCATCCAGGTCATTATTTGTTATAACAGTAAATTGTAAACATGTGATTCACAGGTATGTGGCTCTCAGTTATCACTTTGTCCTATGGTATTTATTGGATGTCCACATGCTAATGAAGTGCGGGTATTTTTTTCTAGAAATTTTTGTGCTGTAGTTCATTCTTAAGCGTTAACTGGCATTTGATGTTTAGCAATAAAAGAATAAATGTGTACCATCATTGTATGTTTTATCATCTATGTATTGTCTTTGTTTAAAAATTTATATTATTTTCCATAAAATTGTTCCCCTTACATACAGTATGATTTTAATTGTTTTAAATTCGATTCTAAAAGCAGCCTCCAGTTTTGACTCGAGTGACTTCTGTATATGAAAGTTGTTGCAGGCCACAGAAAGGAGTCTTTATAAATGGGGTTCCTGTGCTCTTGCTACTCTTTTGGAATAGTCTGTTTATGGATGAAGAAAAAGGACCATCCTGTTGCCATTCATTAGTCTCTAACAGTAGTCTCAATGTCAGTCTATGCTTCTAGAAATTTCTGAAAGAAAGTGTTTCGACTATGACATTTGGTTCTTCTTCACGTTTTGCCTTAGTGCTTCCTGTCTTGTCCACAGAGCCATCCTCCCTCCCACCTCTCTCTCTCTCTCTCTCTCTCTCTCTCTCTCTCTCTCTCTCTCTCTCTCTCTCTCTCTTTCTCTCTCTCTCTCTCTCTCTCACACACACACACACACACACACACACGTTTCAGGTTACTAAGTGCCATATAAAATGGCTGGCTGGCTGGCTTCATCCCACGCCTCACCTCTGCACTTTAGAGCCATAAGGTAAGATGACTGATAATCTAAACCACTTTGTTTTTTAGCAGCTTTGTCAAGACATAATTAAACACCATGAAGTTCACCTATTTAAAGTATGCAATTCATGTAAACTATTTGTCGTTTAATGACTTCAAATAATAGTACACATGTGCTTTGTTTAACCTTTTAAGTAAATGAATATGTATTAAAGACTGGAAAGAAAAAGAATGTTTCAGTTATTTCAGGACTCTTAAGTGGTTTTCAGCACTGGATTAGAGTTGAATGACAATTTTTTTTTTATGGTAAAGCTTGTGGATATACTTTCTCTGAAACAATAAACCTTTTTTAATCAGTGCATTTGCAAGTTCCCTTGCTGTTTAGGCTATACTGATTTGCATAATCCATTGTATATTTTATCAGACCTTGACAAATGAATTCAATGAAAGGAAAGCCTCTATTTCAGAATCTAAACTACAATAGGTTACACTCAGGGTGGGGGTAGAAATAAAAATGACTAACAGAAGTTGTGGTTCTTTACCAAGCAGGTTATATTATGTAATTTAATTTTCCATTAAAGAAAGAAAATTTTCCTTTAAATCTTAGTTTTATTTAGCTAAAGATTGATGGATACTCAACAGTTTCCCTTCTTTTTAGCTAAATGCTTCTCAAACTTTTCTATTGAAGTACTGCTGGCACGGCAGAAGAACGAAAACAGGGATTTCAGAGTAGAACCCTGTAATTGGTTCTCCGTTATATAAAATTGAAGTCTCACTTTATCTTACATTCATGTGCATTTTGCAGCCCATTAATCAGTCATCATAAAGTCACTTCTTTTAGAGATAGGAAGCTCTAAATTGTAAAAGAATTAGATGTTTAAGAATATCAAGATTTTCTTCATGTCTAAAATACATTGGTAGAAAGTAGTTTATACCAGCTGATCTGTAGACTAGGGACAATCTGTGATGGTATTTTTCTTAGTAGAGAAGTGAGAAAAATAGAGCTGTATATTGTCTCTAGTTACAAAGATAATGTACGAATGTTACAAGGTCGCCTACCACCCTTTACCAGAGAGCTCTCCTTTGGAGTAAGGAAGCATATGCTTTATTTCACTTAGCACTGTCAGATTGCTCTCCAGAATGGCTCTCTGTAACTAACACTCAAGGGTAAGGCATGAGGATTCCATGTGTCCCCACACCTTTACCTCCACCTGAATTATCTGGCTTACACATTCTGAAAAATCTGTGGTATAAAATAACATTTCCTTTTCATCAGCATTTCTCAGATTATTAAGTTCTGTGTCCATATACTTGTTTAGCCATTTGGGTTTTTCATTCTGCTAATTGCTTATTAATATCCTTTGTCCAGTTTCCCATTGAGTATCCTAATTTTTTCTTACTGATTGCCATTTCTTGTATTTTAGGGATTGACAAAATACAGCCTGCAGGCCAAATCCTACTCACCCTCCATTTTCGTAAAGAAGATTTTACTGAAACAGCCACATTTGTTAGTGTCTATGGCTGCTTTCATGCTACCATTGCAGAGTTCAGCAATTACAGGAGACTGTTTCACCCACAAACCTTAAATATTTACTGTCAGTTTACAGAACAACCCATGCTCTAGATATCAATCTCTTACTTATTTTAGATGGTACAAGCAATTTTCCCAGTCTGTCACCCATCTATAAAGTTTACTTATGAGGTGCTTTGTTGAACAAGGATCTTTAGTTTGATGTAGTCAAATCCATTAATTTCTTGATTTAATGCTTGTGTATTGTAAGTCTTATTGACAAAGTCCTGTTCTGTTCCGATATCACAATATTCTTCTGTTTGCTTTTAGAGTTGTATTTTAACAATGAGAACTTTAATTTCTGGAACATATGGTACAAGGTAGGAAATTCAGGTTTATTTTCTATATAAAGTGAACTAACTTTAAAAAAGGCATGATAGTTTTTTTTCCTTTACATGATTGTTTAAACAGTTTACACCAAATTCTTACTATGTTATCAGGCATACTCAAGATAGTAGTGTCTACTTAAATTACTTACATTCAGAATGCAGAATTATGACAGACTTGTCCTGGTATCAGTCCACAGTGGTATTAGCTCTTGCCTCCTTTTGCCTTCCCGGCTGCCAGTGCCTTCAGGCTAGCTCATTTTCAAGACTATCTTCCAGGCCTTGAACCTTTTAAGCATTTCTTCCCCAAATCAGAGTGGACCTAAAATTGTAATATTTAAGCTCTTGGCTAAGGATTTCCCTTACTGAGACTATTGAAAATAATTTGTGTTCATGGGTGTATTCATTGATAGTAATGGGGCTTTTTTTTTTTTTTTTTTGTGGGACCCTCGCCGGTGGCCGGGGATCGAACTGGCGCTGCAGAGGCTGCAGGCAGCCTCGCAACCCAGTGCTCAACCACTGCGCCACCAGGGGAGGCCCTAGCAATGGGGCATTTAAATCTGGTCTTACCAAACAGTAACTTAACTCAGGAGGAGGCACTGTAATAAATACATAGGAATGTGTGCTAGGATGTATTTTGAGGACAAATCAGACAATAGAAAGCTAGCTATTCTGGGCACAGCCCAGGAGGTTGTATTCCAAAATAAGCTTTTTATTGTACGTTCATTGGAATTTGTAATTAGTTAGAACAGTGGCTAACCATTATTTTTAAAGGTTGGTGGTCTGTAGATTTTTTTTAGCCACCTCCTTTGTCTATATTTCCTTACAGTGACTGTCACCTTTTTACTACTTTTCATCATTTAGGACTCACGTTTTTAGAAGGGGTTGCAAACATGTTTGACCACACTTTAGCTTCTTTCCAGGCCCCTGATGTTCATACTTTACTCCTAGTGTTCTTTTCTTCCCTTTCAACCACTTTGTTTCCATCCTTTCATGCTTTCTAATTTTCTTTCCATGCTTTATGTTTCAGCAGAAATCTACAATGGGAGGTAACGCTTTGCAAGAATGTTCATTTCGTCAGGGCAGGGCACTACCTTTTCTGTTGTGGAAATACCTAGGAAAAAGAGGTTGGTAATCATAAATTTTCTTGTGGGATACAGAATTAGAACAGAAGGAGATAATGTAATTTGGGGGGGCTTCATAAAAATCATTTCTTACTAGAGAAGAAATACACATTCATTATAGAAAGCATGCTAAATGAAATTGTAACTTACTGAAAAAATAGATTATATTATAGATAAACTGGTAAACTGCTTTTAAACTCCATGTGTGATGCATTTTTCAGTATTATTAATATGCTAATGGTGTTTTAATGGCCATATAATATTGCAGTGTTTAAAATGCCATAATTTATTTTTGGCATTTCCAACTATTTCCAATTTTGCATTATATATAAAGCCATAAGGAATATCCTTATAATTAAATCATTTTGTGTTTTTACAATTTTTTGGATAATTCTAGAAACTCTGAAGGTAATCCTAAAAGAAAAATTGCTATCTTGAAATGTGAACAAACTTTTAGATATACATATTGCCTTGCTACATTTAAATTTTTCTTGTTAATTGGGTATGTAAAAAAATGGCATCTCATTTTAATTTGCATTCTGTGATTAGAGAAATTTTTGAACATCTTAAAATGCACTCGTTGGCCATTGTGTTCTTTTTGTTTATTCACTTCCTTTGCCAATTTTTTGTGGAAATCGTTATTGTCTCTTTACTGCTTTTCATCATAAACTCAGCTATACCAGTTGATTTGTTACATGTGGAAGTAAGTATAATGCTTATTTTTATGTGTCATGGTGTATCAATCTTTGCTTTACATTTTCCACTGTTGGTGATGTTTTGAAAGTCCTGCCCATCCTCTCATCCTCCACCCTTGATTTTATAAATATTCACAAGCATTTTCTTCTGATAATTTTATGACTTTATTTTTTTAAACATTCACTCTTTATCTGCAATGTGTTTGGCTATTGGTACAAAATAGGAATATAACCTTATGTTTTGTTATCCACAAGTGATTAACCAATCATCTCAAAGGAGATGATTAGTCTTAAGAAATATTTCATACCAGCCAGGAAGAGGCATAAATTTATACCCTCTGGAGAGAATCAATATACACTTGACTGTTGAACAACATGGGTTTGAATTTTGCAGGTCTGCTTATACATGGATTTTTTTTTCCTGAGTGTTCTTTATTCATGGATTCAAACACCCTGGGAGTGGGGGAGGGGGGAGTGAGAGGGAGGGAGGGGGAGGGGCGTCCGCTGTCAGTACTCCCCTAGATACAAAGAGATGACTGT
Organism: Talpa occidentalis; assembly: GCF_014898055.3. NCBI lineage: Eukaryota > Metazoa > Chordata > Mammalia > Eulipotyphla > Talpidae > Talpa > Talpa occidentalis. The sequence continues at coordinate 77,703,579 of NW_023601543.1, read as the reverse complement.
ACTTAAGTTTTGGGGAGTCAAAAATTACACCTGGATTTTCAACTGTTCAGGGGTCAGCGTTTCTGACTCCCCCCACCCATTATTGAAAAGTCAATTGTAATAAGAGTGCCCCATTTGCTAAATCATTCTTGTTTATATAAGAGACAACTATTTATTATTTTCTTTTCAATTCAGTAGTACATTGAATTGAAAGTATATCATATGTTTTAATTGAATAGAGTATTTAAATCATCTTTTCCTTAAGGTGCTTTTATTTTTAATGAAAAAATGTTTCTCATTCCTAAATATAGATAAGACAATCTGGGGATAATCCTTAATATATATTATCTAAAGATATTGCTTTCATCTACTTCTTAATTAAGTTTTTTTGTTTCTTAGATTTTTAAGCTTTAATTATTCTCTCTGTGAGTTATATAAAATTAGACTTTAAAGACTTTTAAAAAGTATATCTTTAGGGCCTCCCCGGTGGGGCAGCGGTTGAGCGCTGGGCAGCAAAGCTGCCCGTGGCCTCTGCGGCGCCGGTTCGATCCCCGGCTGCTACTCGGCCACCGGAGGAGGGTCCCACATGGCGCGCAGACCTCTCCTGCCGCCCGCTGCTCCCCTCAGCAGTGTACTTCGGTCCTTCTGCCTGCTCTGCTCCCCACTCTGGCTCTGGTGAATTCTTTCACCCTCCCACGCTTCTGACTGTACCCAGTGCATTATAAACAAAAACAAACAAACAAATAAATAAATAAACAAAACATGCCTCTATAAAAAAAAAAAGTATATCTTTAGGGTAAGTGTCCTAATTTTAAAGTGTATGTATGACTGTTGAACAACATGGGTTTGAATTTTGCAGGTTATATGATGATTAAGTATGGAACACTTTCCTGATTTCTTAATTACCTCCTCAAACATATGCATTAATTTATGTCATAATTTTAAATTATGAAAATAAGAGGTAAAGGGATATTAAGAATTTATATTTTCTTATAAAATTTTAGCAACTTTTTGTATTCATAATAATCTATTTAAAGGAAGTTGGTAAAGTGTGCACTTTTCTTCATTTAAAATGCTTTTCTTCTAAGAAAATATCAAAATCAACAAACAACTATGAACCAGAGACACTCTCTGGGGGGTGGGAGGCGGGGAAAGGAGGGCTTGGGGTCAAAATAAAGGGTTTGTAATTGTAAGGGGAATATAAAAATAAAATTTAAATAATAAAAAAATAAATAAATAAAATGCTTTTCTTCTGAGATTACAGTAAGTTCATTTTTAACTTGCCAAATCATTTGGAGTATGACGCTTGTTAATAGGCTCCTCTAAGAAATGATTATTGGAAGAAGTTTCCATTTTTCTTGCTCATCCCCATTTTACAATCTCTATAACTGCCACATGCAATCTTTCATTCATTTAAAAAATATATGCCATATACCTACTGTGTTCCAGACACTGTTCCCAGCTCTGGAGGTACAGTAGTAAATATACCAATTTTCTTTTTTGTTTTGTAAAGAAAAAAGCTACCATTAATTTTTTTTAAATAAATTTTATTTTTATATTCCCCATACAATTGCAACCCCCTTATTTTGACCCCAATCCCTCCCCTCCGCGCCCTCCACCCCCCATAGAGTGTCTCTGATTCATAGTTTTTTGTTGATTTTGATTTTCACTAAAAAAGCTACCATTTATCTTTAAAACAAATATATGCCAAGCATCACTAAGTGTTGCAGGCAAGGGGTGGCAAGAGATTAACCTAAGAATGTTTACAGAGGCCAAAGTTAAGGAGAGTGTGAACTTTAGCCTGACTGCAAATGGGAAGTCATTGGAAGTTTCAAGAAGGAGAGTGACATGATCAGATTTTGCATTCTAAATGGATCATCTTGGCTGAGGGTAAAGCATGGATTGGAAAGAAGCAAATCTGAAGACAATGAAATTGGTTAGTAGACTATTTCAGTAACCTCCAGCAAGAAATAACAAGAGATGATGGTAACGTAGAATAAGATGGTGGCAGTGACAGAGGCTAAGAGTAGAAAATTTAGTACGTAGCGGCCTCCCTTGATCCCCGGGCCAGCCAGGCAACTACCCACATGGTGCAGTAGACTTTTCCTGTTTAGCCCGCTGCTCCCCTCAGCAGTGTATTTCAGTCAATCTGCCTGTTCTGTTCCCCACTCTGTCTTGGGTGAATCCTCTCACCCCCCATACCTCTGGCCTGTACCCCAGTTCTTGTGTACATAAATAAATAAATCTTTTAAAAAAAATTTTAGGACGAAGGTGTCACAAGACCCAAAACTGGAGGTGGGGGTAGAAATGATTAACATAGTCGTTAGACGAGCTGTAGAAATGAAAAAATTTTAGACCCCAACTGCTATAGCAAGTATCAGACTGTGATAGAAAGCACCAGCGGCGCTGACCAGAGGCAGGATGTGGAGATGGCGGGCCACTACAGAGAATCACCGACCTTACAAATCAACCTAGTCACACCCTAGAAGTAATGAAGTTAGCAATAGATAACACTTCCATAAAGGAATGAACCTCTCCCAAAGAAAAGAACTGCACAGGCAAGATACAGCTCTCCTGCCCACCTGTGTCTGTGCAGGTGTCTCTCTTAGCAAGCCCATCCCTTTCAGGGACATCTCTTTCTGTCCTCTTGTGTCTATGCAAGCGTCCTTTTGTTTCCTTTTCTTTTTGTATATTATAAACCTGCCCTTTTGGATTTAACAAAACATCCCTGCCTCGTGGGGAAACTCTCCACGTGCCACTGAAAGGGGAGCTCTGATGAAACTTTTCTCAGAGATAACCCCAGGAGCCTGCTCTCTGAACCCAACACCGCTCCAAACCGACATCAGCAGTGGACACGGAAAGAGAGAAGAGAACAAGCTAGAAAGTAGACTCAACCGTATTTGATAGTTAGATATAGTTTAGGCTCAGGAAGGAGTCAGGACGACTTCAGCTTTCTGCTTTGGACAATTGAAAGGTGGCAGTGCCACTCAAGAGAGTGCTGGAACAGCAGAAAAAGAGTAGCTTGATCTGGGACTCTTGAGTTTGGATGCCTGGGAGGGCTTCAAGTGGAGATGGCAAGTGGGTCATTGAATGTGCAGACCAGGAACTCGGGAGAAGTTAGTTGGAGATACCATGTATGAGCTGGTACACCCCCAGTACGCCACTGAATTCACAGAAGTGGTGTTAAAAAACAAAATTCATAAATTGAAATATCTAATTGGCTTTATCAAATGATTCATAAATTAAGCAACATCCCACCTAGCAAGTAGTAGGGACTGGCTCCAAATGGGCGTTTTTTGTGGTCAGAAGGAGGGCGGGATGGGGTTATTAGCAAAGGAAAAGATGATTATTTCAGGCAAAACCACTTTCCCTTAGGGGAGAGCAGGGAAGGGTGTTATGCACAATACCTTACTAGTGGTCACCGGGAAAGTCCAGATTGATTGGTTTAAAATTCCACTTTTGGGAGAAGCTGAAACAGTAATTAGATTAGGTATTAAGCATTGGTGGGACCTGGCATGACTCCATTTTGGGCCTATTATGTCTTTTTTTAACAGCAGATAGTATGGAGAGTGTTAAAAATAGAAAAAAAACAGGCCCTAAGTAGAGTCCTACATGCTAGGTGCCCATGCAGAGTTAATAATTACTATAGTTTCAACCTCTCCCAAAAGTGTAACCCTAAACCAATCAATCTGGAGTTTCCTAATCAGTGAGGTCATCTGTATGATAAGACTCCCCTGCCTTCCCCTAGGGCAGGTGGCTATACCTGAAATAATGTTTTCTTTTCTGGTAACTTTGACCCACCCTCTTCCTGCCTATAAACGTCCTGTTTTGTGTAAGCCCTTGCAGTATTTACTCGCAATGCTGCCCTATTCATGAACCCTTTAATAAAGCCAAATAGCTCACCAAAATTGTTAATTTCACTTTTTAATAGGAAAATGTAGAAGATGTAAAAATGGGTAAAGCAGGTATCCTAGGGGGAGCTCTCAGGAACACCAGCATTTAGGTAAAAAGTATACAGGAAGAGGAAACGGAGGAACTGTTATGGGGCAGACAGAGGGGCACCCCAGAACCCCCAAACCTGCCTGCTCTAAATAGGTTCTTCCATCCACTACATCAAGACAAAACATACTCTACTGCACAAGATCATTAATGGAAAGGAACTTTAATACAATTAATGTGCAATACAGAAAAGACAAAGAATATAGTTTCCAAATCAAGCGCCCAAAGTTACCCACCCATCCCCTCATTGGTAAATGTCCACCCAAACAGGGTTGGCCCAAAGCAGGGCCTCTGAGGCCCAAAAGCCTGTCCCAAGTCTAAGGCATGTTCCAGTGGGGACCCATAGAAAAGGGTCAGAAACAGCCAGACAAGTCTGGGAGGAAAAGAGCAAAGTCAAAATCAAGCTCGACTCTGCCATTGTTAAACCTCCCCACGGGTCTCTCACCCACATCTGTTTCAACCAGTCCAGGACCAAGAAGCAAACCCAGTTTCTTCACACGTCTCTCTGCTCCATGTGCCTCCTCCAGGTCTCCTTTTTGCTCTCCATCCTTCTTCCTTCTCCTGTCTGCTCTCCAGCTTCTTCTCTTCCCTGCTCAGCTCCACCCTCTCTTGGGTGGAGCAGGGAACTGGCACCTGGGGACCACCCTATTACAGAACTTCAGAAAATTAGAGAGAAAAACCACTAGTAGAGTTTAGTATTGGATAAACAAGGGGAAGAGAATGTGACAAGAAAAAAGTGTCAATAATAGAGATGTTTCTGAGAGCGGCAACAAAATACTTGCGTTCCTAACCATCTGGAGAGAACAGTCCCAGGGCAGCGGACAAGCCCTGTCGGGAGCAGTGGATAGTTGGGGGCAATGGATGGAGGTGGGGCAGGCATGCAGGGAGAGGCGGCAAGTGCAGAGAATGCCCTGAAAAATTCCACTTGGGAGGAGCAGGGAGAAAGAGTGTGGGACTGAAAGCGTGTAGAAGAACATTTTTTTGTTGTTGTTTTCATTGTTTTAGCAATGGGAAGGACATTGGTCCTGATGGGAAGAGCCTGAGAGAAAGAAGATTGGGTCCAAACGATGAGCAGAGCAGCAGCCCCCAGCAAGAAGGAGACTCTTTCTAAGGGGGGAAAAGAGGAAAGGTGGATGCAGATGTAGTTACCTGTGGGTTGGACAGAGAACCTCGCATGAGTCCTGAGTGTCTGAGAACCTTACGTGCTTGGTCCAGCGTACGCTTTCTAGAAATCTTCCCTGAGTAGGACGGAGTCTTCACATAGCCATCAGAAACAGCTCAGCCAACCCCACTTCCGGATAGCACTTGCCAGCAGAGGTGCTTGAACAGCTCAGCTCCCAGATAGTAACATTGAATTTCCTGATTTTGGGAATGGTGTGTATTCACCTAAGCTCTCAGGATATACAGGCTCAAGTATAGAAGCCAAAGTGATCCAGAATAAGACATTGTGGCATAAAAGATGATTTTGTGTTCCTGAAATCCCTTTTCTGCTTAAAAGCAGAGCCTCCCCAAAGAACTCAATTGCATAAAACCCTTCCCCAGAAGTACCTCTAATCTCACATTGTCACGAAACTATCGCCTCTTCCACTTGCTCTCCTTAGGGCCTATTTGCCTCTCCAAAAGTCAGTTATTTTTTTCATAGTGCCTGTTCTCCCTCCTCCTAGGAAGTCATTTGTTCTCCCAGAAGTGCCTTCTGCCCATCCCTATCCCCTATTAAGACATAGTCTCGTCCCCAAATTCTAGAAGCGTCCTTGAATGAAATTTCTTGGTGCACTCCCGTGTTTCTGTATATAATTAAGGGTTTTTTCCTCTTGCTAATTTGTCTTTTGCCACTTTAATTGGAAGGCCCTCAATCATTAACCTAAGGGATTAAAGGATAAGTTTCGTTCTCTCTGACTAAAAGGGCATTGAGTAAAATTACTCACAAATGGTTCAGAGAGAGAGGAAAGCAAATGGTGGCAAAATGTTACTTCTTGAATCTGCTTGAAGAGTATGGAGTTCTTTTGTATTCTTCTTGAAACTTTTGTTTGAAATTATTTCAAAAAAATTTTTTTAATAAAGAAGCAAGTTCTGCTTTTATCGATCATTCCCATGCTTTTATTTTCTATTTTATTCAATTTCAATTCATTTTTTATTTCACAACTTCCTATAAGTGGAAAGAAGGAGAAATTTGAGAGCCAGGGCTAGCTGCTTTTTGGGTTTGGACAAATTATAGCTCCGTGTCTTAATTTCTTCTTTTTGAGGATAACACCATCAAAACTGGTGCATAAGCTGAGACAGGCACACAGTTATTCCTTACCTTCCCAAGGCCAGTTACCTTCCCACTATCTTTATGACTCCTTCCCTCATCACTGCCAGGATAACAACTTCTTTTTTTTTTTTTAATAAATTTTATTTTTATATTCCCCATACAATTGCAGCTTCCTTATTTTGACCCCAATCCCTCCCCTCCCGCCCCCCATAAAGTGTCTCTTATTCATAGTTTTTTGTTGATTTTGATTTTCACTTTCTTATAGTTATTCATTTTCCTGGTCCCTTATTTAAGTTTTCTAGATTCCTGCTATGAGTGAGACCATCCGGTATTTTTCTTTTTCTTTCTGACTTATTTCGCTGAGCATGATCTCTTCCAGTGCCATCCATGTTGCTGCAAATTGCATGTGTTTATCTTTTTTGAATGCTGAGTAATATTCCATGGTGTATATGTACCACATCTTCTTGATCCAGTCATCTATTTTTGGGCATTCAGGATAACAACTTTTTTGTATAACACCATGTATTCAGTGAAGTGGCTCTCTCTTATATTACCTCTTTGAATTCTCCCAGGACCCTTACAAGCTAGGTTATTATTTTCTCTGCCTTATAGATGAAGACATTTAATGACATTTTGTGACTTGATCATACCGTCAAGTCAGCAAAAATACCAGGATGAGAACTCAAGAGCTTTTAGCCTTGAGTCTGAGTTCTTTATGTCACACTATAATTTGATATTCATCCTTCTCAAGGATTTTTTAAATTGTGGTAAAGCACGTAACATAACTTTGATCATTTTAACCGTTTTATGTGTGCAGCTCAGTGGTATTAAGCCATTCACGTTGTTGTGTCAACATCACCACCATCATCTCCAGAACGCTTTCAGCTTGCAAAAGTCAAACTTGGTACCCCATAATCATCTCCCCAAACTCCCCATTCCTCCCTCCTCTCAGCCCCTGAAAGCCACCATTCTACTTTCTGTCTCTAAGAGTCTGGGTGTTCTAGGTCCCTCACGTGGAGCTACAGAGAGCTCCTCAATATGTAGCCCGTGTCCTTCCCAATTTTTATAAACACTTTTGCTCATGAAGCTGATCTCTGTCCTCACATGTCTTATTTCCTTTCCTGTTTATAAACTCCTAGAGGGTCAGGACCCTGTGCTGCCTCTTGGGCTGGCCATCCTCACAGTGCCTGCCCCCCAGCAGCACCTTAGCACTCTCTCCAGTGGATGGACATGGGCCACTTTAAAGTTGAAAGCCATGTCCCTCTTACAAGCGTATATTCCAACCTCTCCCGCCTCGGCTGCTAGAGATGAAGTGGAAAATGTCGGACTGACCTGTTAGCTGAAGTTGGGACATAGCCTGTAGACTGAAAGTTTTAGAGAACAAGAGCCCTCAAGGCCACGCACAGCCGGATTCATGCACCCCAGCTGACTGTACCCCATGCTTTAGTCAATAAATACTCTGTAACCTAATGGCTCGGCCCTCAGACTCTGGAGAGAGATCACCTCTGGGCCTGCCGGTGTAAAGCCCACTGGCGTAAATAAAGAACTTCCCCCCTCCTCCTCTCTGAGTACTGCCCCTGCAAGGTGAGCCAGACAGAGCTTCCAGGCTTTCCCAGGTTGGAGGCACAGCAGGCACATGCTTTTAGGCAGAATAGAGTTAGCTCTCTGCTCCCTGTAAAATAACATATACACAGCATTCTTTAAAGACAGGGAAAGATCTTCTCTTTTATTAATGTGAGTTGGGGGAGACTTTGGTAATTTTTTCTCCCCTGAGCAAACTAAAAATGACTCATCACATTATAGGCAGAATGAACTTTTTTTTTTTAAAGATTTATTTATTTATTTATTTATGCAAGCACTGGGTACAGTCAGAAGCGCGGGAGGGTGAGGAATTCACCAAAGGCAGAGTGGGGAACAGAGCAGGTGGACTGACGAAATACACTGCTAAGGGGAGCAGCGGGCGCGGCAGGAGAGGTCTGCACACCATGTGGGACCCTTGCCGGCGGCCAGGGATCCAACCGGCGCTGCAGAGGCTGCGGGCAGCTTTGCAGCCCAGCGCTCAACCACTGCGCCACCAGGGGAGGCCCCAGAATGAACTTTTCGGGTGACTGGTCATCCATCGCTGTTGTCATGTGACTGTCCTGGTTATACCTTTGCTTTGTTATGTTATTTGGCTATGACATAATTCCTATAAACATTTAAGAATAAAAAGAGGAGAAATGGAGCAAGAAATATTTTGGTCTATGGGTGCCTCCATGGTAGGTGTGGTAACATACACCTGAGAAGTGTGATCGGTACTTTTAAGTCATATACAGTGTTGTAAACCAAAGATATTTAATATATTTTGGGCCCAAGCTTTAGCTCTGCTGATTGGTGACATTCAGAAAGTGAACACTTTTTAAAATATTTATTTTTTTAAAAAATATTTATTTACTTATTTGCATAGAAGAGCTGGGGTACAGACCAGAAGTGTGGGGGTGAGAGGATCCACCAGAGACAGAGTGGGGAACAGAACAGGCAGATTGAGTGAAATATACTGCTGAGGGGAGCAATGGGTGAGACAGGAGAGGTCTGCTTCGCCATGTGGGTAGCTCCCTGGCCAGGGATTGAACTCTTGCTGTAGTGGCTGCAGACAGCTTCATAGTGCTTAGACTTAACCCCTGTGCCACCAGGGAGGCCCCTTGAGGTTACTATTTTCTTTTGTGCAAAGATAAAACTTAGATGGAGCCTTTTTTTCTGGAACTCCTTTATTAGAAAAAATTGTTTTTCTCTTGTATGTCTGGAGGTGGACCTGAACTTTACTAACATTGAAGAATCCTCCTCAAGGTGTAGACTATACATGTGAGTTCAGTATAAATTATATGGCTAGAGATGAGTAAACACTTCACTTGGGAAGAAATTTACCATCCAAATTCAAGAGCTGAGATAAGAAAGAAAAGAGCCCTAGTTCATGTTCACCTTTCTGGTGTTTATCATGAAATGGCTTTTCTTTTTAATTGAGACCATTCTTATGTCTTTGAAAATCTGAGCTGAAACACAGAGAAGAAAATTTGTTTATAATTTGTTTAAAATTTGTTTATAATCCTCTTAAGAGGATTGTTCTGCCGTTCATCATGCTGGTTTTTTTTTTAAAGATTTATTTATTTATACAAGAATGGCGGTACAGGCCAGATGTGCGGGAGGGTGAGAGGACTCACCAGAGACAAAGTGGGGAACAGAACAGGCAGACTGACTGAAATACACTGCTGAGGGGAGCAGTGGGCACAACAGGAGAGTTCTGCTCCTCCATGTGGGTATCTCTGTGGCCGGCTGGGAATCGAACCCACGCTGCAGAGGCTGAGGACAGATTCACAGCACTGTGCTCAACTGCCCGTGCCACTGTGGAGGCCCTCATCATGCTGTTTTAATATCTGTTCTGGAATCTTCCATGATATGACTTGACATATTACGATGTGGATTGATAGAACTAGTTTGGAAAGCGAGTTAGCAATATTTGTCAACTAACATCAAACATGTCCATGACCTTTGAGTCATTCCTTTTCTGGGAATTAATCCTAAAGTAATCATTCTAAACATACTTTTTCTACAAAGAGATGATCCTAAAAGTGTGATTTCCCACAGAAAGTAACTGGAAGACATCTAACTGAATAACAACCAAAATAGTGGACTAAATAGATTCAATTAACTAACTTGGCTCACTTTCATGTCTCAGTAATGATATTAAAAACTATTTGTGCAGAACACATGTGATAACATAAGGAAGATAGTCATTAAAAAGTAAAACAAGGGGGGCCTCCCCGGTGGCGCAGTGGTTGAGCGCTGGGTTGCGAAGCTGCCTGCAGCCTCTGCAGTGCCGGTTCGATCCCCGGCTGCTCCCCGGCCACGGGAGGAGGGTCCCACATGGCGCGCAGACCTCTCCTGCCGCCCGCTGCTCCCCTCAGCAGTGTACTTTGGTCCCTCTGCCTGCTCTGCTCCCCGCTCTGGCTCTGGTGAATTCTCTCACCCTCCGGCGCTTCTGACTATACCCAGTGCTTGTATAAATAAATAAATAAATCTTTTAAAAATAAATAAATAAATAAATAAGTAAAACAAGGTATGAAACTTTGCTCACTGTATGATTATAGTAGTATAAGATCTCAAGCAAAATCCTGTAAATTGGTATTATCAAAGCTATTTACCACAAAATCCTATTTCTAAAACTAAGTGTCAGATAAAGACAAGTTTAAGAACTAACCCATGAAAGCTGACTATAGAACTGAAGCTTCCAGAAGGGGTCGGGGGCGAGAAGGAGGGAAAGGAGCACAATACACTATGGTGGTGGACAATGGGTGATTTGGTGGCGGGTGCACTAGGGTGGTGATACTTGATGGGGGGATCCTAATGTTACCTCATTAAAAAAATTTTATTTTAAAAATTCTAAGAGTTGATCCTAGAGGAATGATTAACTAGAAGGAAATTCATCACCATGCAAAAAAAAAAATAATAAAACAACCTTGGGGTTTTTTTTTTCTTTCAGTAAAAATCTGGAAACAATTCCAATGTCTAGTAATTCTAATATAAGGTATTAGTAAAATTAGTTATAGTACTACTATATAATAGAAAAGTGATCAGCCAATAGAATGATATAGAAACATGTTTACTGACTTGACAACATGTTCACAATATTTAATTGAAAAAAATGCAGGTTAAAAAGTGCATACATTAAAAATCCCCTAAAAGAATTGGAAGAGGTAAGAATGTTTATGTGCGTAAGTATAAATCTAACTAGTCTCCCCAGAGGCAGCCGGTTTTACCTTTTTTTCATCTTGCTTATGTATATGTTTTCAATATTCCTATAGTAACCATGAATTACCTGTGTTAAAAAAGAAGAAAGGAAATGCACCAAAATGTTAGCACTGCCTGCAAAATAGGACTTTGGATCTCATTTGTTTTTCTGTTTTGTTCCAGTATTTTCCTAAATGTCTTTACTTCTTTCATTATGAAAAAACATCCACGTATAAAGAAAAGAACCATTAGAAGAAAGAAAGCACCATCCAATGTCCTTTTTAGAAGAAAGAACTTGAGTCAGTCGCTTCCTGTCTATGAAATACCTGTCTCAAATAGGATACACCAGGTTCTGTTGTGGTAACCAGCCCAAAGAACAAAGAGGTATTTTGCACTCATGCTACTTGTCTGGCATAAGTCTTCTGGGACCTCTGCTCACCAGAGTGACTCAGAAATCCGAGGCTGATGGTGTAGGGGGAACATTATGTCCTGAATGAACACCCATTGATGTTTTATGGACTCCACCCCCCCACACCCATGCCAAAGAGATCCCAGGTACCGAGGTCTGCAGCTCCCAGCATGTCATGAACCTGCCAGGATTCTTGACTTCCTGAAGCAGGGCTGCTGGGAAATAAGGGTGGAGTTCAGCTGCAATGACTGGTATGAAACTGAACACATATGGGCCTGGAGGGGGGCTGTGTTTTGCCTGTCTTCGCGTGCATGGGGGTCTCAACTCAGACAGCATTACTATAGGACTTATTGACCAATTAATAATCTCTTTCTCTCTGTCTCACTTTCCTCTCCCTCGTTTCATTTCCCTTGTAAATAAGCCTTTTACTAACCTTTTCCTGTGTGCCTGCCCTTGGGTCTTGTCCTGAGATTTTTTTTTAAAAAAGTGCAAGGGTGAGGACTCACATCCGGGCCATCCCATTTCCCTTAGGGGTTGCCCTGTAACAATGGGTCAGCATGTCATCTCCAACTTTGCCAGATGCCATGGGAGAGGGGAAAAAAGAGCTTTGAGATGTCACACATCAGCAACAAAAGTCAGCAGCCTGGAAGTGATGCGTTGCACAGTGGCCACAGTTTGCCATGTAACCCCACCCAACAGGAATAGGACCGGTAAGTGGGTAAAACAGGCTTTATTTAGTAAATAACACCTAGTAACATTAGCCTCAAAAAATAATAAGCAAATAGTGAAAGAACTCCAAGACATCAAGAGATCTATCACTACCATGGTTAGATTTCTGGCACGTTCTAATGGAGTTTGTGGCAAGTACACAGATGTGTCAGGTAGGGACCAGAAATCACAAGACAATAGGATATGTTCCTTGTGAAATAAAAGGAACAATGCATTTGTTGAGCTGGAGGAGCATGAGATACGTACATAGGTGGCAACCTCTCACACTGACTCACAACGTTCCCAGCCAAGGCGAATGTGTCACTGTCTTATTTCTCTCTGACAGCTCTCATGGCCCTTACAAGGTCCCATCTTCCAGGCAGAATTGGGGCGGGGAAGACGAGATTGAGTTAATTTTATTAACCTCAACCCAATCTCTTAATCTAAAATGTCCTTGTAGGTAAACATGTCTCTACTAGGATGACTGAGTGAACTGATCAGCCTTGAGAGTTCCAACCCCCCTCTGCGCCTCTCGTAGATGGCAACTGTGGGGGGGGGGGCGTGGCTTCCGTGACCTCATAATGGCGAAGGGCAGTTGTTAATCCTCCCAAAGAAAAGCAGGATCCGGGCCTCCCCCCTCCTTTCCTCCGCTTTCCCAGGAACCTAGCTAACACACACACACACTTCCTGCCTTGGTATTTCAACCTGGAGGGAGGAGATCAAAACAATGGTGTCTTGTGACCTCCCTCCCAGATTCCACTCCCCCTTTCTTTTCCCTACAACTGAGGCCAGAAGGGGGGAAACTTTCCCTTCTCTTCTTCAGGGCTAGAGGAGGAGGGGGGCTCCCTTCAATTCTGTACACAGGGCCTGTGTATTAAAAAGGAAGCTTTGTTACTTAGAATTCCCTTTCTCCAAAAAGCCTGGGGTTTATGCACATTGTCTTACTAAAAAAAGGTCAAGAAAATCAGCTTTGAAATTCAAAGCTGATGAATGGCCTCTGTGTTCTGGCAGCACCTGTCTGTCCTTTCTTTCCTGGGACAATAAGCTTGATGACTTTGTTAGACGAGACTACCAGGAACTAGAACCTCAAGGGAGGGAATCAAAGTGCATTGGTTTAATTCTTATCAAATGTGTGTCCCGGAAAGATGAGATTGGATGAACTAAAGTAACAAGATTCATTATAACTTTCAAAAACATGACCCCCCCAATGAAAATATAGAATGAACATATGTCACAGGTTTTAGGCGGTAGTGAGAGAACCAACAGGGTGGTAAATCTGAAGAATTCCTAAAAAGGAGAATTCCAAAGACATGTATATGTTCAAAAAGGAAAAGCATACAAAAGCATGTTTGCTAAGTTAGAAGTAAAACAGGGCAATAAAACCATAACCTCTGGGGTTATCACTTCTGCACAGCAATCTTTTGTTTCTCCAAGTTAACATGTGTGAGCCTTTATGAGGTAACAGTGTATTCCGTTGAAGCCCTGAGTAATCTTTGGGTGGGCCTGTTAGATAAAGGCCTTGAAATAGAGCTTTATTTCCACATTGAAAGGACAAGCAGTCATCCTTTTGCCTTGTTCCCAAGCGTTAAGTCATCTTTCTTAACATAGTTAAATGTTGCATGCATCCCACCCACCTTAACAGACACAAACCCAGTCCAGTGAGAGCTGACAGAATAAACAGCCATAAGTGGTTGATAAAGAACCTACAGGAAAAAAAGCAAGTATTTTAAGCTGATTCAGGTTTCTGCCTTAGAGACTCATGTGAATAAGTTATCTTTAAAAACCTAAAAGTGTGATGTTGTTTCAAACCTACAGATGTTAGAGATACTTTATTATTCACAGTTACCTTTTTTCATAGAATCATAATCTAGATAGATTCAATTAACCTAAAAGTTTCCATTACCAAGGCTGGTTAAATGAAAGCTTAATAAATCTGGTTAAATGAAAGCTTAAGGGCATGTGATAATTATTTTTCAAACGTCATAGGTTACCACCACCCATGAAATGTATGCCAGCCTATCAGCTTACTAAAGTCAGACATTATTTCATAGATAATGCATATTCAGAGTTGGCTTAACTTTAAGGAATTTAAAGCTAAAACAGTTCATATGTAAGCCACTCCAGCTGATAGTAGCTTCCAAAACAGATCTGATTTGTTAAAAAATCTCCAAACAGCTCATTTGTAATACCATCCTTCCTCTTCAGAAAGTTTTTGAAGTGTCCCCTTGGTTAGAGAGAAATAAAAGAAAACAAATATTATAAAAGGACAAAAGCTGCTCTGAGTAGCTGTTTCCCCATGGAATTTTACTTTCTGAGCAGAGAAAAAGATCATCTGATTAAAAAGCTCAAATTTTCAGAAACTTTCTTTGGTGTGTAACATAAGCACATTTCCATATTAAGGTTAATTCAGCTGAGGAAAACATAATAGCGCACACAAAGCTTTTCCTTTAAAAGTTGAAGAAATCTAAGACACTGCTTGTTGGTGCAGAAATAAGAAATCCAAAGTGTTGCTTACTGAATGCCTGACTGTTTTGTTTCCTGCAAGAAAACAGAGGGATGTTTGGAAAAGCATCATAACTCAAAAGCAGGGCCAAAGCTAAGAAACTGAACTGACTGTGTCTCAAAAACCTGGGGACATGGACTCTAATCCAATAGGGAATTACTCATGTTCCTGACCTTGTGGGCTGCAGATGTGCTGCTATTTGCAGAGACTGTAGCAGGCTGGCCAAGAGTTTTCATGAGTAATGGAATCTGCAGTGGCTTAAGGAGCTGTAAATCAGTAACTCTGAGATCTCCTGATTTATGGGACCAATAAAATTTCAAAATAACGTGCAAGTCCAGCATGGTGTTAACAACCTCTTTTTTCGCCAGATAATAATATGGGAGGGGGGACTTACTAGTTTTAATCCCCATCAGTTCATAAGAGATGAGGCTTCATGGACTCTTTATTTTTGAGGCTAGTTCATCACCAGTGCATTGGGGGTTAAGATCACTTCATTCTCTACCTTGTATTATGAGTAATAGGCACAGAGAAGAACGTGTGTTCATGGCCCATAGCAATGCAGGCTGCTTGCTCCTATGACAGGTGATGTGACAGGGTTATCATCTGCCTTAGATAGAATCTTGGTTCTTGAAAGCTCTTCTTTAGATCATTGTCTCACAAAGAGGATTTTTTTCAAATGGTGAGGAAATAGCTTTAATCACTAACCAAATTCTCTGACTAGGGCACATATTCAGCTTTCTTCTGCCCTTCCTGACCTTTAAACAAGATCAGATCACATTCCCTGAATGCCGATTACTAAGCTTGCTGGGCTAAGCTTTAGGGCAAAATTTCTCCAACTTCAGTCTTCATAATTATAGTTTGAAAACTTACCCAGGGGCCTCCCTGGTGGTGCAGGCGGTTGAGCGCCACACTGTGAAGCTGTCCGCAGCCTCTGCAGTGCGGGTTCAATCCTGGCCGGCTGGTGAGAATCCCACATGGCGCAGCAGACCTCTTCTGTCATGCCCGCTGCTCCCCTCAGCAGTGTATTTCGTCAGTCTGCCTGCTCCGTTCCCCGCTCTGGCTCTGGTGAATCCTCTCACCCTCTTGCGCATCTGGCCTGTACTTTGGTTCTTGTATAAATAAAATTACAAAAAAAAAAAAAAAAGAAACTTACCCAAACAGCAGATTTCTCGGTTTTAGTGCCTTTGATTCTGAATGAAGTCTGAGATGGAGACCTTGGGATCTCATTTTTTAATAAGCATAGTATGATTTTTGATGCACATGACCCGTGGACCCCCATCCTGAGAAACATTGCCCTAGAGGCGATAAAGAGGTAACACACCCAATTTCAGTAATGGCAGCCAGTTCTGATCAACCTGCTCTAAGTCATTGCTGTCCCCTTCATAATTACCATGTCTTCTTGAGTTACTTGAATCCTGTAACTATCCCGTTACTACCCACACTTTCACCAACTGGTTGTAGCATTCATTGATGATTCTTGCCTAAGTCAATTAAGAAAGATGACAGGGGATAAACTGTGAATTTTATATTTCCATCAGTCTTCTATGTTTATTATTTGGCTCTCTACTACATATCAGAAAGGTCTTTCTCTTCTTATTTATATGCACACTTATTCATAAGTATGGACTCATAGATTCTTACTATGTTCAAGAAACGTCATTTATTAATTTTATGGTCAAATTGTTCCAGAGTTGGCCAGTGGGAATCTTCAAACTGGCTTCTTTGACCTTTTATATGTCCCATCATTTCTTAAGCGTTGTCTTACTTTTTAGTACAACATCATCCAGGCTCATCTCGTATTTTCCTTGCTCTAGTTTGAAATCACTCACTGCACTAAGGATTCCTGCTCCCTTTTCAAGGAGAATATTCTTTAGAAACCAAGATCTGGGTGCAGGGTATGTTCATCATTACTGGTGTAATTACTTTTACCCTCTCAGCAGACAGAGCTGGAGAACAGATACACACATATGTGTGTGTACTTACATACATGCATATATGTATTGAATACACAGAGAAACATATCTATATCCATTTCTCTATCTAAAAAAATGATCCCTCAAAAATAAATAGAATGAAAGAGACACCTCCTGTTCCAATCCAACACAGCAGCATCTAATCTATTCCTGCCTCCTTCCATAATTGTAACTACCTTCTCCAACAATGAAGAATATCATTCACAAAATATACACTTATTTACTTAATCCTGGAATGCACAGAAAGTAGTTTTCAGAATTGCAAACTCTCACCTATGCAAAAGAAATAGATTTCTAACTAGAGTTCAGTGTTTGCTTAGAGTTCTTTTTCTCCAAATTCTGTGTATCAAAGTTTCTTGGATTAATGCCTCCTCCCCGGTTGACTACATTGTTAATTTGAAAACTGCTTCAGTTCCTTTGTCTCAATTTGTCTTCAATTTTAAGGTCCCCTCAAATGTTATCTGAATTCACTAATTTCTGGAGTGGTCTATCATGCAGCAATGGAGAACCCAGTCATCATGGCATCACATGACATCACTTTGTCCCCTTGTCAATGATGAAAAGTTGAATCATTTGGTCCAGCTCTTGTCTACCAGAACTTTCTATTATAATTAATTAGTAATCTGTGGGGTGTCTCATCTTCTTTCTTTAGAAACTTTTGCTACATGAACTTACTACCACCACATCAATGATCAAGGGATGCTACTTCAGCATTACCTTTTTCTCAGTGGAAATGCCTGCCTTAATGCCACAGGGATACAGGACAAGGTTAGAACCTATTGACTGATTTACCCAACATGTGGGCACCGCAGCTGACAGAGGAGGTAGAATTCCAGCTGTGATGAAAACACTTGATTCTTTTTTTTTTTTTAAAGATTTATTTATTTATGCCTACAAGAGCTGGGTACAGGCCAGAGATATGGGGTGGGGGGTGAGAGGATTCACCAGAGACAGAGTCAGGCTGACTGAGTGAAATACACTGCTGAGGGAACACCAGGCGAGACAGGAGAGGTCTGCTGCGCCATGTGGGTAGCTCCCTGGCCGGCCGGGAGATCAAACTCATGCTGCAGAGGCTGCGGACAGCTTCATAGTGCAGTGCTTAACCCCTTGCGCCACCAGTGTTTTCATCAAGTGAAAACACTTGATTCTATTTGTAGTTCAACAGAGTCAGTGCTTAGAACAAAACACACTCTGCAACTTTGCCAACTTATGATTCTGCTCCTGAATCATGAGATTTGAAAAAATGAAAAAGCAAAGAGCAGTCTTTTCATTTTAAGGTTTTCATAAGGAGGATCGGGTGTCCACCGAAAAAGAAACCTATTGAGGACACTTGTGGGATCCCCAGCCCCCTTATTCTCAAGGAGATTGTCTTGGTGCCCAGAGTTCCTGCTTGTCAGCTGGGTGTAGGGTCACACAGGGGGCCTCTCACCAAGGGCAAAAGTCCTGGTATGAAGAACATACTGAGAAACCAGTATTTGCTGAAAACAGGAAGCAGATATTAGAATAGAGATCATATGCTTAGACTGGCAGGAATAATAGAGCCCCTCCCCCCAGGCAATAGCCCCTGGTCACTCCCCGCTAGCTTACTTCCGCAATATCATCCCCCACGCATATACACTCCCTGCATGCCCCACCGCTGCACCTGATTCCAGTAAATACAAGACGGTCTTTGGAGGCTGCACATTACAGCCCTGTGCAGCCCCTCCGGGCTTCCCATTGCTTCACATGGACTTTTAGAAATCTTTCCTCATCCTGCACCGCTCCAGACACTGCCGCCCTGGGAGTTGACAGGCACGCTTCTGGCTTCCACAATAACACAGTTGTTTCCTAGATAAGATTAACATCCAAAACTATAAAACTAGGGCCTCCCTGGTGGCACAGGGGGTTAAGCACTGCACTATGAAGCAATCCGCAGCACCATTTACATCCCTAGCAGGCCAGACAGCTACCCGCATGGTGAGCAGACCTCTCCTGGCTCACCCGCTGCTTCCCTCAGCAGTGTCTTTCAGTCAGTCTGCCTGTTCTGTTCCCCGCTCTGTCTCTGGTGAATCCTCTCACCCCCCACACCTCTGGCTTGTGCCCCAGGTCTTGCATGCATAAATATTTTTAAATGTATTATTTGATCCTCTTCAAGCCATTAATTCATGGTCCTCTTTTATTCCAAATGTACACAAATTCATGGAGTTAGCTCCAGTGCCAAGGATGACACATTGTAGGGGCTAAGTGTGTGCACTCAAGAATGGGAAACCCGGTTCTCTTACTCACACAGCATGCCTACTCTCCTGCTGTATGCCAGGAACTATCCTAGGCATTGAGCCTCAGAGCTTAATAAAACGCAGCCCCTGCTTCAAGGACTCACAAACCATAGAGGGTGAGAAACAGAAACAATGAATTATAGCACTCGGGGTGGGGGCAAGCATAGATACAAATATGCATTGGGTTTGCTGTGGGTGCATTTATAAGATATTGTCAATTTACTCCATAATTTAGGCTCACTGAAGTGTTAGTCATAAGGAAGTACAAAAACAGCTCAGCATCTCAGTAAGCAGCTGAAAGAAAATAGCAGTCACTGAAAAGACAAGCAAAGGATTCCATAGTCTTGTATTCCGATGTATCAATGTCATCCTTTCCTCCTCATCATTTTTTTAAGGGAGTATTTCAATTAACTGACAAATTCCTAGAATTCCAGTGTTGCTAAACTGTCTCAGAGTAGTACACTGCCTCTTATAGGAACAGAGAAGAGGGTAAGGAAAGGCCTCCTGCAGTTAACCTGAGTTAAAATGATACAATGATTTTTAAAAAAGATTTATTTTATTTATGCATACAAGAACTAGGGTATAGTGGGGAGGGCAGTGGGTGAGAGGATCCACCAGAGACAGAGTGGGGAGCAGAACAGGCAGACGGACTGAAATACACTGCTGAGGGGAGCAGCAGGCGAGTCAGGAGAGGTCTGCTGCGCCATGTGGGTTGCTCCCTGGCTGGCCAGGGATCAAACTCGTGCTGCAGAGGCTGTGAATAGCTTCATAGGTTGTGTCTTAATTCCTTGCACCACCAGGGAGGCCCCTAAAATGATGTAAAGATTTTATGAGGTTTTTCTTAGTATAGCTGTAGCTTTAAAAACGAACAGTCAGAGGCCTCCCTGGTGGCGCAAGGGTTAAGATGCAACCTATGAAGTTATTTGCAGCCTCTGCAGCACAAGTTCAATCCCTGGCCAGCCAGGGAGCAACCCACATGGTGCAGCAGACCTCTCCTGACTCGCCCGCTGCTCCCCTCAGCAGTGTACTTCAGTCAACCCCCCTGTTCTGTTCCCCACTCTGTCTCTGGTGAATCCTCTCACCCTCCGTGACTCTAGCCTGCACCCCAGCTCTTGTATGCATAAATAAATAAATAAATAAATAAATCTTTAATAAATAAATATGAACAGTCAGAAAAAGAAATCTATTCTGAAATCTTGCATAGGTCTATCCATACATAATGACAAACTTCTTTATTTTTCTATAAAAAATATACTTAAAACTATCTGGAAATAGGACTAATCTGTATATTCTTTTCTGACCTGCTTTTCCTACCTTTGTAATAATTGCGGAATATTTTTCCACATCATCAAATAGTCTCCCTATGATATCAAATTTAAGGACAGTAGTATAAGAAAAGAGAATGTTGGAATAAAATTGCTGACTAACTACAAAGTTAGATTAATATGCATTATTAGTGTTACAATTTCCACCAGGAAAAATCATTTGCATTTCTCCAGGACCCCCCAAAAATCACTCATAATCTTATCTTTCTACTAGTTAATAGGTAAAAATATAACTTCACAGAGTCTGGGCCCTAATCAATAGTAATTATTACATTAAAGTTATATTTCTCTAGACCACTGCAACCAATATGGCAGCTACTAGTCCCACATGACTACTGAGCACTTGAAAGTCCAATGAGACTGAGAAATTGAAGTTTTAATTTTATTTAATTTTACTAAGTTTTAATTTTTTTTAAAGATTCATTTATTTATTTATACAAGCACTGGGTACAGTCAGAAGCGCGGGAGGGTGAGAGAATTCACCAGAGCCAGAGCGGGGAGCAGAACAGGCAGACTGACGAAATACACTGCTGACGGGAGCAGCGGGCGGCAGGAGAGGTCTGCGCACCATGTGGGACCCTCGCCTGGTGGCCGGGGATCGAACCGGCGCTGCAGATGCTGCGGGCAGCTTCGCAACCCAGCGCTGAACCACTGTGCCACTGGGGAGGCCCCCTAAGTTTTAATTTAATTGAAACTGAAGTAGTGGGCTTTCCAGTTGGTGCAGGGGTAAAATCTCAATGCTATGAAGCTATCTGAGCCAGCCACTGCAGCATGAGTTCATGAGTTCAATCCCTGGCCAAGGAGCTGACTCACATGGCGTAACAGACCTCTCCTGTCTCGCCCGCTGCTCTCCTGGGCAATCTCAGTAGATTTGCCTGTTCTGCTCCTTACTCTGTCTCTGGTGAATCCTCTTACCCTCTGCACCTCTGGCCTACACCCCAGTTCATGTATGCTGAAACATAAATTAAAAAAAACCTGAAAGTTGTAAAAAATATTTTCTCCATTAAGCTCAACTTTATTGTTTTAGTAGGACTACATTTCACCTTAACTACTACATCTCATAGATAGTGCCAGACCACACTGCACATGTCCAGTCTGAGTCATCTCTCCTGTGACACATACACCCATTGTTACCAGTGAGTTTCAGCAGATTGACTCAACTCAAAATGCTTTCCTCTATGCACTAATTTAATGTTGAAATGTGATTATTTGAACCTTTTTTTTAAAGATTTATTTTTATTTATGCATACAAGAGCTGGGGTACAGGCCAGAGGTGTGGGGGTGAGAGGATTCACCAGAGAGAGAGTGGGGAACAGAACAGGCAGATTGACTGAAATACACTGCTGAGGGGAGCAGCAGGCGAGTCATGCTGAGCCATGTGGGTTGCTCCCTGGCCGGCGGATTGAACTCATGCTGCAGTGACTGCGGATAGCTTCATTGTTTCCGTCTTAACCCCTTGTGTCAGGGAAGGCCTATTTGAACCTTTTTTACAGAGAGCATCATTCACAGTGATACCTTTGTGAATCATGATTGGTAACTAAATTGAGATATGGCATATGCTTTATAAGTAAACATTTTTAAAATAAACCTAAGTATAAACTAATTTTTAAATTCAAAATGAAGGTATATTACTAATGCAGAATTCAACAGAGATGTAGACACTAGTACTACAGCACAAGGGGGGAGTAAACCAAGGAGACTGGAAGAAAGAATGTTGAAACTTCCAAGTAACTGCTACAACAGAGCAAAACAAAACAGCTGGTATATAAAAATTGTTTAAAGATAATAAAGAGTGCAATAGTAAGGGACATTATCAGCAAATGCAGAGAGTGAATTTGATGAGAACAGTCAACAAAGAATCAGTAAAATTAGTTGCCTGCATTCAGAATTGAATATCCAGTGAAAATTGTTTACAAAAATGAACATAACACGCTCTGAACTTGTAACTTTGGCCCACTTTATAATGGTTTGGATTCTTGCACATGAAAGGAAACCAGTTATAGATGGTGATAGTTAAAAAGAGTATTTCAGTTATGGAAATTTTGTTTAAAATTTATGACTTTTTTATAAAATGAAATATCTTCAATGAAAGTAAAAAGAATTATCTGTAGGTTAACAGGCAATTTTAACAGTACCCAAGATAAATTGATTCAGAATTTGAAAAATTGTAAGTATTTTTCCTTTGCTTTAGTTGACCTATTATTTAGGACTGTTTGACTAATACTTTGGGTATGTTTTGTCTCAAAGAACTGCCATATTTGCAAAGAAATGCCAATTCAGAGTCTAAACACGATGGCACAGATTTTTCTTAACGTTTTGCATCAGTCAAAGAAGAATTTCAGTTAGATATTAAAAAAATACATCATGATATATGGTCCTCCAACTGTAAGGTCGAAATTCCTGATTTGTTGAAATTTGAAAACAGAGACTGGTCTTTTTCTGGTGATGCCATACCAGTATATGATACACATTTGTGCTCGGTTTTCTGAAATTGACTTTCTGAGAAGTCTCCTGGATATGTTTCTTACAACTGTCCAGCATATACATGCAAATGCAGTGACTCATCGCCAGTTGAGGAAACCAGTGAGAAAAGTCCACGATGAATTTAATATTCTGTGTTCCTTGACAAGCTTGTTAGTTTAGCCACAAAGAGTTTTACAAGGTTTTATTGTGCTATTGCCACCAGTTCAAGATTTACTTGCAGCAAAAATAATGCTTGCCGGATAACCATGAATTGTAAAAAGACAATTTGAGTTACATGTTTTCTCACGTATATGGCATTGCATGTATTTTTTAAAAAGATTTATTTATGCAAACAAGAGCTGGGGTGCATGCCAGAGGTCTGGGGGGTGAGAGGATTCAACAGAGACAGATTGGGCACAACAGACAGATCGACTGAAATACACTGCTGAGGGGAGCAGTGGGCGAGTCAGGAGAGGTCTGCTGCACTATGTGGGTCATCTCCCTGGCTGGGGAATGAACTCGAACTCATGCTTTAGTGGCTGCGGGTTGCTTCACAGTGCTGATGCTTAACCCCTTGCGCCACCAGGGAGGCCCCTCGCATTGTATGTAAACAAGATAAATGTGGACCTCCAAAAAAGAGCAAAAGCTTATTTATGACTTAGCTAAGTAGGTATAAGAATTTATGTGGTTGAAACTGAAACTTCAAAAAAAAAAAGATACTGAAACTTCATGATTCATATCAATAATTATGATTTATATATTTTCCTAAAGAATCTATATGCAGAAGATTTGATTGGTGAAAGACCATGATGTGTCTGAGACACAGTAACTTAGCAGGTTTAGAGCCCTGTGTCTCTGCAAAAACAATAGATGCTGAGTGGAAAAAAAGAAAGGCCAAGACTAGATTATGAAAAGTCTTTAAGCCATAGGTGACGTTTGAACTTTATTCGGTAGGCAATTGGCAGTGATTGAAGAGTCAGCGAGGGGGTTGTTGAGTCATTGCATTGGTGTTCTCCGCCACTAACTATAGAAGTTAGAGGTGCATGAATTGCAGGGAATTAGTTCTTACTGTACAGGTTAGAAAGACTAAAGGCTTGGATTTAGGTAGTGGGAAGTAGCTGAGAGAAATAAGCTGGATCTAAGAAAGATTTGGTGAGTATGGCGAGTCATGGGAAAGACTCATGAATGACTCCAAAGTTTCTGATGTGGCCAGCTTTGTGGATGGTGATTCAAAGTCTGGTTTTTTTTTTTTTTAAAGATTTATTTATTTATTTATACAGCACTGGGTACAGTCAGAAGCGCGGGAGGGTGAGAGAATTCACCAGAGCCAGAGCGGGGAGCAGAGCAGGCAGAGGGACCGAAGTACACTGCTGAGGGGAGCAGCGGGCGGCAGGAGAGGTCTGCGCGCCATGTGGGAACCTTCTCCAGTGGCCGGGGAGCAGCCGGGGATTGAACTGGCGCTGCAGAGGCTGAGGGCAGCTTCACAACCCAGCGCTCAACCGCTGCGCCACCAGGGAGGCCCAAAGTCTGTTTTTTTTCCCCACTACTTATTAGTGTGTAAATGTCTCAAGTCTGAGATTACATGAGAGAGACCAAGTTAAGAAGGTAGGTAAAGCGTTCAGTTTGATGATTTGACTTTGACTCTGTAGTGGGTGAATATAATCAACAGATAAGACCAAAATCAGGGGACGAGGTGAGAGCCAGGAGTGGAGAGAGAAGTTCTCCACCTCCACCGTGTCTCACTTCACAATTATTTGGGGGGAATGAAAAACCCCAACGTCCAGCCCATGCCACAGCCAATCAAATCAGGGATGGGACCCAGGCAAACCAATTTTGGAAAGATTCCCAGATGATTCTAATATACAGCCAGGTTTGAGAACCATTGGTGCAGGAGAAGGAGGGTAGATGTGCCAAGGAGAGAAGCCTGCAGAAGCTCAACAGTCCGAGAGTAGACACAGAAAGAGCTAAGAAGTCTGTGAAGGAGTTGTCAAGTCAATGAGAGGAACCCAAATAGCGCGATATCATGGAAGCCATGGGAGAAGGCGGCTTCAACAGTATGAAACAATGAAGAAAGATCAAGTACTAAAAGCACTGAGAAAAGGTGAGTAAAGATTGCCAAGTAGGGTGAATGCAAGGTTGTGCTGGGGAAAATAATCGGAATAAAAAGTGTGTGTGTGTGTGGGGGGCCTCCCTGGTGGTGCAAGGGGTTAAGACACAGCCTTGTGAAGCTGTCTGCAGCCACTGAGGCATGAGTTTGATCCCCAGTCAGGGAGCTACCCACATGGCGCAGCAGACCTCTCCTGACTCGCCCGCTGCTCCCCTCAGCAGTGTGTTTCAGTCAGTCTGCCTGTTCTGCTCTGCCTGTTCTGCTCCCCTGTTCTGCTCTGTCTCTGGTGAATCCTTTCACACACCCCTACACATCTCTGGCCTGTACCCCACTTCTTGTATGCATAGGTGGATAAATCTTTTTTTTTTTTAAAAGTGTGGGCATGTCTCTACATACACATATACATGCATATGTATACATACACATATACGTGTGTGTTTGTGTGATTGTGCCAATCGGCACCCATGTGAGGTTTGCCCCATTACCCTGAACAAACAGGAAGGACAGGAGAAAGCAAAAGGCTGAATTGATACAGGGTTGGGAGTTTGTAGGGAGAAGGGTGAGGCCTTGAGGGTTGAGGACATGGTGATAATCATGAGAGGTGAGTGATAAAGTGAGGGCAAGAGGATGTGGTAGGGGACAGAATGTCCTACTGTGATCAAAGAATGGGCACATGAACTTTTAGTGTGCTCTGAGGACTGTCCTTGGCCTTGACCTGAAGCTGCCTTTACCCCACCCACTCACCTGTACTGAGAATTACTGGAGCAGAGAGGGCCTTGGGGAATCTTCTAAAGAGAAGCCGAAACCCCACTCAGGCTGAGGCAAGCACGGAGGTTACACAAAGTTGTCGGTGAGGGTGACCTGCTTCCAGGAGCCCTGGCGGAGGGGAACAGGGCTGGACCAGGCTGCGCCTCCTGGGTCTTTTTGCTGTTGTTACATCTGTGAGCAGTGAGTGGAGTGAGAGTATCAAAGAGACGACTTTTCTGTTTTCTTCAACCCTTAAAAGGCAGAATGTTTCCAAGACATTTAAACTTGTCTTAGTGGCTGCGGTGTCACATGAACCTCAGGAGCGTTGCTTCACTTTTTCCTTCTTTTTAAAACATTCTTGGGCCTCCCCCGGTGGCGCAGTGGTTGAGCGCTGGGTTGCGAAGTTGCCTGCAGCCTCTGCAGCGCCGGTTCAATCCCCGGCCTCACTGGGTGAGGGTCCCACATGGCGCGCAGACCTCTCCTGCCGCCCGCTGCTCCTCTCAGCAGTGTACTTCGGTCCTTCTGCCTGCTCTGTTCCCTGCTCTGGCTCTGGTGAATTCTCTAGCCCTCCCGTGCTTCTGACTGTACCCAGTGCTTGTATGAATAAATAAATAAATCTTTAAAAAAAAAAATAAAACATTCTTATATCTTTTATCTATTCATTGTTTTGATATCCTTTCATTTGAATATAATTTCAAATGCTTGCCTATCATCTGTCTGTCTGTCTATCCATCCATTCGATTTTTTTAGTAAGTTGGAGATATCATACCCCATTGCCCAAATGCTGGAGGGTGTAATTTCTAAGCCCCAGGGCTTTCTCCCAGGCAGCCACAGTCCGCAGATCAAAGTCAGGAAATTTAGCACTGCTACAAAGCTATTGTTTAATCCAGTTCTTGTACCATTTTTGTCAATTGTCCTAGTAATATCTTCTATGGCTGTTTTTCTTCCCTGGCCCAGGATCCAACCCAGAGTAACACATTGTGGTTTCACTTGTCATGTGTCCTTAGTTTCTTTTCGTCCAGAACAGTTCCTTTGTATTTCTCGACCTTGACATTTTTTGAAAAATGTCGGCAATTCATTTTGTGGAAGACCCCTTACTTTGAATCTGAGGTTATGTATTTTTGGCAAGAAGACCAGAGAAACGCTGTTAGGTCCTTCTCAATACCCCGTGGTAGGAGACACACGACTTGGCTCCACTGATGATCTTACCATTGTTTTGTCAAAGAACAGTAAAGAGGCTTAAAAGATTTCAACCTGTTTAAATCTCTTATCATTGCTTTGTAACAATGGAACGTTCTTTTATCTTCATTCTTCCAGACTTACTGCTTTGCAGTAAAATTTTCCTTTTGCACAAATATGAAAATGCAAAGTTTCTAAATTATTTTGATTGATTGCAAATAACCAAAGTGCAGTAACCTGGTGTTTTCTTAAAGAAGCAAATTTAAAATAACACATGTTCATTTTCACTTGCGGGTTTTATTCTGAAGAGGTATACTTAGATTGAAATGAAATCTACGACTTATCTCAGATAAAAGTGATAAAAATATATACTTCTAAAGAAAGGTGACTCAAGGTTATTAAAGGACTAAGTTCCTGACACAATGAACATATTTTTAAAATGTTAATATTAATATATAATATTTAAGTGCGAGACTGCTATGATTATTAGCATGACGTGCCAGGCAACGTTCTGTGGCAGCGGAAGAAAGCATGTCATAGTGGAGAGGGGTGAAGCTGGGCTTGCAGCATGGATGTCAGCAGTAACTGCCGCAGAACGGATGTAGCCCGACAGAGGGGAGTCGCAGGACTGGTTGTACCAAGGGGAAGAAGCTGAAAACTGAGCCAAAGATTTTAAAATACGAGCTGTGTGGGCGTGTATAAAATAACTTGCTTTCAAGAAGCTGCAAAGGGATCCAGGATCAGGAAAAAAAGAATATTTGTTGTTTTGCCTTTGCATGCCAAAATGGAGTCTCTCTTTTTTCTTCTACCCTTTCCTTAAAACAACAATCGCCTGCATGTAGAATGAGTCTGTCTTAAATGAGCCATTCAGTGCTTTTTTTTCTGCTCTCTCGTTCCCAGTCCCCAGCGGCAACATGAAAGGCGAGAAATTCTCCTGACTCCGGAGTCAGACTCAGGCTGGCGCATGACTCTCAGCACATCACAGGCCTCAGCGTCTGGTATTTAAACAAGAGAAACCTTATGGGTTGTGAAGATTAGAAGTGACATGTGTGAAGAACTCACAGTACTTTACAAACATGGTTGCCCGGGGTGGACATTTGGTAAGTCGGATAACGGGACAACGTAGCTTAAAGAAAAGGGCCCTGGCCTGGGCACTGGAGCCTCAGAGTCTGGGTCTCTGAGCCTTCATTTTACTAACAAGCGCTGACCTTGGGCTGGTTCCTCAAACTTCCTGAACTTCGGTTCCATAAGGAAAGAGTGTTGTGAGACAACAACACAGCGCAGGACATGTTTGAGGAGACGCCAGCATGCTGCCATAAATGCAAGGAGGAAACTCTCTCACTGGAGAACTGAGCCCTGTCCCACGGCCTGGTCTAGGGGTGCCATTTGAACCAAGCCTTGAATGCTCACATGTGGGCTTTTCCACTGGAGAAAGGGGATGTTCCAGGCGAGAACAAAGACCCGAGGGTCTGGCAGGTAAAGGGCATGGTGCCACAAAATGGAGTCTGATCCACTGCCACACAGTCAGCCTCTGGGCCACCTCCTACTGTGAGGTGGTGGTGCATTTTCAGATAAGTGGACCTTCTGTGGGCTCTGGAAATCTTTTAAGTCTACTGTAGGGAAACGGTGACTGAAATGGGAGCTGGCCTATAAACTTTTAGGTACCCGCCATTTGGACTGGGGCAAGAAAACTGCCAGTTAAACATCAATCTTTTTTTGTAAAGATTTATTTATTATGTATACAAGAGCTGGGGTACAGGCCAGAGATGTGGGGGGGTGAGAGGATCCACCAGAGAGAGTGGGAAACAGAACAGGCAGACTGACTGAAATACACTGCTAAGGGGAGCAGCAGGCGAGTCAGGAGAGGTCTGCCTCGCCATGTAGGTTTCTCCCTGGCCGGCCAGGGATCGAACTTTTGCTGCAGAGGCTGTGGGCAGCTTCATAGTGTGGTGCTTAACTCCTTGCGCCACCAGGGAGGCCCTAAACATCAGCCACCTTCCATGTGGCTTTCTATGTGCCAGGCACTGTTCTTAGTGCGATACTTCTAATAACTATTATGCTCCTCAGAACATGAGGTGCTATTACAGATTTATTTATTTTTATACAAGAACTGGGGTACAGGTGCTGTTACAATACTGCCTTCACAGATGAAGAAATTTAGGTCCAAATGACTAGGTCTTTGCCAAAGGTCATCAGTAAACCTGTGCAGGAATTTAGATTAGGACCCAAGCCAGCTGACAAAACATTCTGCTGACCTGCCTCCTCACACTGAGGAAGAAAGGAATCTATCTTACAGAAGACCATATTTAAGAAGCACTAGTAATTGAGAATTCAATCACGTCTTCGAGTGCAGATGCAGTTAATGCTGCCTTCAGAAGAGAAGGCAGCAAGTTACTTCTTTATGCCAAAGCACACTCTATTATTTGCTTTGGTAGCAATTTTGATGACGCCATTCTTGGGCATTGGTGCTTATGTAATGTATTCCAATCATTAAGTCCCTCCCTCAATGCACCATTCTTTGTTGGAAATGGAAGGAAAAGGAGAATTGTGGAGATGAGGGCTTTGCACGCAGTATAGGAAAGGCTGTCAGGGTGTGCCTTCTCAGGGCTGAGGGAAGTCTCAGGCTGCCCATCTTCCCTCTCAGTCAGGCTTTTTCAAACTGGAGGACCCCTGTGGTGTGTGTAGACACATCTCTCCGCACCGCACCCCCGAGCCTGAGTGCAGGGAGGGATGAGAGGAGTGGCTGCAGGGTAATAACAGGACTGATGTATCCTTCTGAGGTTTTTTTTTAGATTTATTTTATTTGTTTATGCATACAAGAGCTGGGGTATAGGCCAGAGGTGCGGGAGGGTGAGAGGGTTCACCAGAGACAGAGTAGGGAGCAGAACAGGCAGATCTACTGAAATGCACTGCTGAGGGGAGCAGAGGGAGAGACAGGAGAGGTCTGCTGCGCCATGTGGGTATCTCCCTGGCCAGGGATCGAACTCATGCTGCAGTGGCTGCAGATTGCTTCATAGTGGTGAGACCTAACCCCTTGTGCCACCAGAGAGGCTCCTCGATCTGTATTCTACATGCTGCTTCTAGAAGGGTCAGTATGCACACAAATGAGGATTATGGCTGGCACTCAGGGTGCTGGCTTGAAATGTCTCAAGGGAAGACTATTTTGTCATTTACTTTTCTTAAATGATCATCTAGAGGGTTCTACCAATGACTTGTAAGGGGCTTCTGTCTGGGCTGTGGACTGCCCGGCATCCTGTGGGCCAGGAATCAGAGTATGGCAGGGAAGTCACAAGGGCTGGCTGTCACCCACAGCTACCTTTCCCAATACCAACCCAGGGTACTTGGTCTCTGCTTGGAGTCCTCTGGGGCATCGAGCATGATGTTCTATTACTCAATTCATTTCAAAAGGCACTCCTGTGTGCTAGGCACTGGGCTAATTACTGGTTGCACAGGGGCAAAATCAGGCTCTCTGCAGGAGCTTGGTACTTAGCATAGGGTGCACCATACCAATGGCAGCACCCACCTCGCCACCTACCTACCATTTATCAAATGCTGTTGTATATGTATTCACTTAATCCTTGCAGCAACTCCTAGGTGACTCTCACTATCAGCTCCATTTTACAGAGGGGAACGGAGGCACAGAGAGGTTGATGGACCTATCTACTATCACAAACTAGTAGGAGGTGGGGTAGGAGTTGTTTGGTACAGATAGCGGCACCATTCAAAGATGGGGAGGCAGAGTGTCCTCTCTCATCACACTCTCCCTGATGGCAAGGGGGTGCCTGCTGGTGAGAGGCACATAGTCTCACACACCTTGGGTTTGGGGAGTGGTAAAAAAAATGAGGATACTTTGAGGCAACAGGCAGGGCCATCCGAGGTAGCACAGAGAAGAAGCGAAGAGCCGGCTGCTGGATCTATCTGCCTGTGTTCTAGTACTGATTCTAGCACTTTCTAGCTAACTAACCTCTTGGTGCTCAGTTCACTCATTTGTAAAATGGGAACAACTGCACCAACCTCCTGGAACAACTGCACCAACCTCCTGTGATTAAGTAAGTTAGCATTTGAGACTGAAGAAGCTCTCAAAGCAGAGCAATGTCAGGAGGGCTCGCCACCTGGTCCTCGTGGTCCCAGGCAGATACCCATTCCAGAACCTTCTTTGGCTGCATGCAGGAGCAGTCCTTCCTCTTAGGTCCTAAAATATTTGGCATTTTTTTGACTTAAGGATATTTGTTTATCAACAAAGATGTGCAGGACGACCTGAATTTAGGGGTGGTCTTGGGGTCAGGATGGAGAAAAGCCCTCCTTCCCGCCAGGTGGGAAAGCACCCAGCAGTGCTGCCCCTGGAGTCAGAGGACCCCGCCCAGTACAGAGCCCGGGAACAGCCCAGGAACACTCCCATGCTCTTTGCTCCGGGAAAACCCAGAGGAAAACAAGGTTAGTTTCCCAGTCAGCCTTTAGCTTGGTTCTGTTTTGCAAACTTCAGCTTCCTTCCATCAGGCGTTGACTTGGTACTTCGGGCGATGAAGTTCACTTACTAAAAGTTTTAATACAGCTTTACTTCCAAACTTGATTTGACTACAGGTTTTTAAAAAAAAATATTTATTTATTTATACAAGAACCGGGGTACAGGCCAGAGGCACGAGAGGGTGAGAGAATTCACCAGAGACAGAGCGGGGAACAGAACAGGCAGACTAATGAAGTACACTGCTGAGGGGAGCAGCGGGCGAGACAGGAGAGGTCTGCCGTGCCATGTGGGAATCTCCCTGGCTGGCCGGGAATCGAACCTGCAGAGGCTGCGGACAGCTTCACAGTGCATCGCTCGACCCACTGCGCCACCGGGGAGGCCAGGCTTTTTTTTTTTAATTGAGGTAAAATTCACGTAACAGAATGGGTCGTTTTACACCAACTCACTGGCATCTAATAACGTGCGAAGCTCAGCGTCCAACGCCTAGATCTAATCACAGACATTTTTCGCACCCCACGAGGAAACCCAATCCCCATTAAGCAGTCAACTGCCGGGTCACATGGTAACTCTGCTTAACTTCGAGGAACCGCCAAACCGTTTTCCCCAGTGGCTGCACCATTTTACATTCCCACCAGCAACAGATGAGGGCGCAAATCTTTCTTCTGCATGCTTGCCAACATTTGTTATTTGGGAGGTTAAAAAACGTATTTATTTATTTATTTACTTACTTACTGACATGACGGCCATGCTCGTGGGTGTGAATCGGAGGGGTGTCCCTCTCGGTTCACACTCCTTTTTGTTTCTTTGGTTGGTTTTCTTTTTTTCCTTTACTGAGGTCACGTGCTTTACAGCACCGCACACGATTTAGGGGACTGGGTTCACACGTCCTCAGATATATGTGACCACGCGATCACCACCATCAAAGCACCCATCATCCTTTACCCTAGACCACTGAGCCCCCTCACCCTTTGTTCACACCCCCACTCTCCCTCTCCCTGTAGTCAGCTCAACCTCACACTGCCTTTTGAGTTGGCAGTGGCACCCTCGACCTGCCACTTGGAATTCTTGTTTTTTTTTTTTTTTTAATCCTGCTAACCCCCACTGCACCTGGGTCAGGGCCCAGGCAGCAGCTGATTTTAAAGCTACCCTGGTGATTTCACTGTGCAGCCAAAGTTGAGAATCACAATGTCAAAGATTCCAGGTCCCTCTCTGTTGGTTACACAGTCTTAAATTAGCTAGCTGGCGAGGCCGCCTTCATCTGAAAAATGGCAGGGGACTGATCCAGATATCTGTCAGCCATTCTAATCCTAAACGCCGAGGCCAGGGTTTTTAAGAGAGGAAGTGATTTCACCACAGCTGCGCAGGAGGCAAGTCCAAGGGTCCCTGGTGAAACTCGAGAAAGAGCAAAATAAGGAGCAGTGAAACAAAAGGCTACTGGCTTTATTTTTTTTAATTTTTATTTTTTAAAAGATTTTATTTATTTATTTATACAAGCACTGGGTACAGTCAGAAGCGCGGGAGGGTGAGAGAATTCACCAGAGCCAGAGCGGGGGGCAGAGCAGGCAGAAGGACCCAGTACACTGCTGAGGGGAGCAGCGGGCGGCAGGAGAGGTCTGCGCGCCATGTGGGACCCTCCTCTGGTGGCCGGGGAGCAGCCGGGGATCGAACCGGCGCCGCAGAGGCTGCAGGCAGCTTCGCAACCCAGCGCTCAACCGCTGCGCCACCGGGGAGGCCTGCTACTGGCTTTAATGACAGGTATAGCAATCAAGGGCCACTGGGCATCCCTGCGTCTGCACCCTCCTTTTACAAGGAAGGTTGGGGACAGCAGCGCAATGGGTGGGCTCTGAGTTCTTACAGCCTGGAGGTTTCCAGCTAGCACCCTGGCCACCACCACCACCTTCTCCTTTTCTTTTCTTTCTTTTCTTTCTTTCTTTCTTTCTTTCTTTCTTTCTTTCTTTCTTTCTTTCTTTCTTTCTTTCTTTCTTTCTTTCTTTCTTTCTTTCTTTCTTCTTTCTTTCTTTCTTTCTTTCTTTCTTTCTTTCTTTCTTTCTTTCTTTCTTTCTTTCTTTCTTTCTTTCTTTCTTTCTTTCTTTCTTTCTTTCTTTCATTTCTTTATTTATGCATACAGAGCTGGGGTACAGGCCAGAGATGAGGGGGGTGAGAGGATTCACCAGACACAGAGTGGGGAACAGAACAGGCAGACCGACCGAAGTACACTGCAACATTGCAGGACAGACAGGGTATCTCTCCCACTGCGCCTATAAAAACTGTTACAGGTGTCCAATCGGGCCAGACCTCGGGCAGGCCCGTGTGGAAGTGAGTTTTATTTTATTTTATTTTTTACCTTTAAAAAATTATTTTATTTATGCATACAAGAACTGGGGTACAGGCCAGAGGTGTGGGGGGTGAGAGGATTCACCAGAGACAGAGTGGGGGGCAGAACAGGCAGACTGACTGAAATACATTGCTGAGGGGAGCAGTGGGAGAGACAGGAGAGGTTTGCTGTCTGCTCCCTGGCTGGGGATGGAACTCGTTCTGCAGAGGCTGCTGATAGGTAGCTTCATAGTGCTGAAGCTTAACCCTTGCGCCCGCAGGGAGGCCCTGGAAGTGAGTTTTAGATAAGAGTTATGTTTAACACTGGGTAGAATTTTACTAAGAGGGTCAGTGATTTGTCACTCTATGTGTTGACTTCATCTTATCCTCACTGCCCTCCAGCCCCCTGCTCCCCTACATCCCAGCATACACTTGGATTGGAGCAAGACAGTATTTTCTCGTGGCAGCGGTGGGTGAACGCACACCGTGGGGGAGTTTGGGGCTTCCCAGCAAGCGGGCGTTAGAAAGGACCCCACATGGGCTGGGGTCAGCACCAGGTGCTCTGGGGGAGCTGTCAAGGAAGCGGATGCTGTTGGGGGCCATTCTTTGATTGGGTGTCTTGCTGGATCTTTCTAGAAGGAGGGGAGACCAGGCGATGGCGGTGGTTGGTCAAGCAGCTGCTGCTCCTTAGTTATGCACAGGCCGAGGGGTGGCCGGGGGATGTTTGTGGTTTGGGGGAGGCTCACGTGTTCTCGGTGTCAGGCATGTTCTGGAGTGGCCTTGCTTGCATCCTGTCCCACCCTGCTCGCCCAGCAGCCCTGTCCGCCGCCGGTGCTCTGGAGGACTGTTCACGTT
The DNA here is from genome assembly GCF_014898055.3 of Talpa occidentalis. Lineage (NCBI taxonomy): Eukaryota > Metazoa > Chordata > Mammalia > Eulipotyphla > Talpidae > Talpa > Talpa occidentalis. The sequence goes on along the minus strand of NW_023601543.1, from coordinate 77,669,284 downwards.
CACCAGAGGTGTTTGCCGGCAGGCGGGGAGTTGGGGGCGCTGCTTTTCTGTCTCGATCGTCTTTTTTGCTAAGAAGAGACAAGTTACCAGAAGACATTAATCCAAGATATCTGCATTTTCACCATTGCCAAGATCTCATGGATTAGGAAGTTGTTTAAAAAATGTCAGTGTCATTGGGTAAGTCTCACTTGCTTTTGCATTGCAGGATGAGTTGCTAGATTCCCTGATGTGACAGCAGCTGCACAGGCTACACTGGTCAGTTCCCAGCAACAAAGCCATGATTCGTCCTGTAGCAAGCCTTGAAGTCGGGGGCTGAGCTTAGAAAACCCAGGCAATGAGAAAGCCTTCCAGTGTTGGAGGTGTTTAAAGCAACAGTCCTTGATTCCTATCCATGCCCTATCTTTAGCAATCTGGCCAAGATTGTGTCATTTGTGGATAATACCTGCATTGCAAACATTCTTAAAATAATTTCCCCAAATCCCCAAACAATGTCAGTTCTCTACCGAGGCCCATTTATCACTGACATTGTGCCCACATCATTAAGCGTTTTTGTTAAACTCCACTTTATTCTGACTAGCTCCCTAGTTAATAGGAAGGCATCTCAACGATTTTCATATGTTCTTTTATTTTTTTATAATAAATTTTATTTTTATATTCCCCATACAATTGCAACTCCCCAGTTTTGACCCCAATCCCTCCCCTTTCATATGTTCTTTTAAAAAGATTTATTTATGCATACAAGAACTGGGGTACAGACCAGAAGTGTGTGTGTGTGTGGGGGGGGTGAGAGGATTCACCAGAGACAGAGTGGGGAGCAGAACAGGCAGACTGACTGAAATACACTGCTGAGGGGAGCAGCGGGTGAGACAGGAGAGGTCTGCTGCGCCATGTGGGTCACCTCCCTGGCCGGGGAGCGAACTCGTGCTGCAGTGGCTGTGGATAGCTTCATAGTGCTGCATCTTAACCCCTTGCGCCACCAGGGAGACCCTCATATCTTTTTGCACCTTGTTGAAGAACAGTGAGCCACTGGTGTTGGGCTTTCAAGCCCGAGCTCAAGCAGGAGCAGGAGCCCGAAGGGAGTGGAGGTCACTGCTGCTGTCCCCTGCACTGCAGGACGCAAGCTGCTGGGCAGGCCCCGGGCAAAAGGAAATTTCAAGACATCACAGCAAAGAATTAAGCCAAGTGCAGGACCTTCAGTTCCAGGCCCTGTCTCACTGCCCAGGTTCTTGGCTGGTGGCGCCTCCCCCGCCTTGAAGAGGCACACTTGAGACCTGTGGAGCCCCACTTCCCCTGCAACTAGATGGAGGACACCTGCATTCCCAGTTACACGACTCCAGAGCAATAGCAAGAACTGGAGAAGAGTCCAGAAATAAAGATGGAACAGAAGCAGAACAGCTAATGAATTGAGCCTTCGGGGCTCCTTCTTCACCGAAGGGAAAACATGCAGTCACAAACAGGAGACCTGGGTAGGAAAAAAAAAATAATGCACTTGTTAAAAAGGAAGCCCGGTTCTTCCCCGAATGGTCTGTTAAAGAACATTGTAAACCTTCCTGTTAAAGGAAAGACCTGGCCCAGCTGGAGAAAGGGAAGGGGCTCAGCACAGCAGGCGCTGGGGGTGGCCTGCCGGAGAGCTGAGTTTAACATCTGGGTTCTCCTTTTTGTGGTTCTAGGTGAGCTCACTGATGTGACTTTTGCCCTTGCCATTACAGTAATTCCTGTGGAGCTTCTGGGAAGCGGGAGCCCTGGGCCGGGCGATGAGGAGGGAGTGAGGGCAGGGACACTACTGTTCTTTGCTTTGCCGCATCTCCCTGGACTCCAGGCATCACGCCCGATTCAAAGACAAGCCGCCGCAGAGAGGTGGACCGGCGCGCCATGGAGGCGCGGCGATGGAGGAGCCCCTCTGGGCTCTGCCGTCCCCCAAATCCACATTCACCACGCGGTCCGCTTGCTTGCTTCTCCCCCATTCCCACTAGGCAGGAAAACCTGGGTCCCTGCAGCGCGCGAGCTTTCTAGTCGGCCCTCAGAGGCAAAGGCAGCCCCGGCTAGGAAGAGGGGGAGCGCAGTGCTCGAGGGTTCGCCGGCAGCCCCGGAAGAGTTAAGGGAAAGGCGGTCGGACTTTCAGACGACAGGGGTGGATCCCGGCGTTTTCTTTTCTGGGCTCGGCCGGGAAAGGCGAGGGGCTCGGCTGGGGGGGGGCGGGGAAGGCCGCGCTGGAAGCGCAGGGGATGGGGCGCCCGGAAGTCCGGCTGCGGTGTCTCCACCTAAGGTGACCTAAGGGATGGCGGGAGCGCCCCCGCGGTCCTCGGCGCGGGGCGCGGCCATTGGTGACGCACGCCGGGGAACGCGGCGCCCACGTTGCCACCATTGCTCTGGGAGGCCTCACGCCCCGCGCTCGCGCTCGGGGCTGCCCGCGGCCTCGCTTCCTCCCTCCCGGAGGCGGCGCGACCCCGCCCCCGCGCCTGGGTCGCTCCCAGCGGCCCCGCCCACTCCTCGCCCGGCCTCCCCGGCGCGGCGCCCCCCCCGCCGCACGCCGCCGGACCCGCCGCGCGGCCCCCAGCCTCCCGCGCCGCCCCCCCAGGCATGGCCCAGGGCCTCGCCGCACTATGGCAGCAGCACGGCACAGCACGCTCGACTTCAAGCTCGGCGCCAAAGGTGAGGGCGGGCGGCCGCCACCTGCCCGGCCCCGCCGCGGCCGCCCCTGCCGCCCGGAGTGCTGGCGCCGGAGCCGGACGCGGCGCGCGGCGCGGGCCGAACAATGCGGGCGGCTCGGGTGCCTCCGGGGCGGCGGTGCCGCGCGCGCTGCGGGCCCGCGTGCCCTGGTGGCGGCCTCCTCGCGGGGCCTGGAGGGGCCGCGCCCCGTCTCCTCCGGCCCTGCCTCCCCGGGGGGCTCCGGGCGCACCTCCCGCGCCCCACGCGGGCTCGGCCGTCCCCACCCGGTCCCCGTGGCGCCGCGCGGCGCCGGGGCTCCCCCCACCCCACCCCGGGAGCCGGGGAGGGAAGCGCGCGGCGGGCCCCGGCGGGGGGTTGTGCCGCGCGGGGCTGCCCGCGTGACCTTTTCCAGTGTCCCAGACGGGTGGATGCCCCCCGGGGCGGGGCGCTCCTCGTGGGGGGCGCGGGCTCACCTCGTGGGAGCCGCGAGGCTTGGCGGGGACCGCGCCGCACTCGCAGAATAAAATCCACTAAGAGACGGAGCCCCCGGAAAAGAACGGGGGCGGGAAAAGGAAACGATGGCTATTGGGGTGGGGGGGGCAGGTGAGGTCTGGGCGCGGGAACTGGAACTCCCCGATCCCCGAGGCCGGCGAGACGGAGAGCCGACCCGAACGGGGCTGGGGAAGCGGGAACTGCGTCCAGGAATTAGGAGGGGGAGGCGGATTTTGCAGGCTTTCTTCTGGGTGCTTCTACTCTGGGGGGGCGGGGGGTGGGGTGGGGTAGGACTGCGGGTCTTTTTCTGGTGCCTTTTAAATCCGGGAGCGCCGCAGACGTGAATCTGCGCTTCCGTAGGTCCCACTAGCAGCGTCTCATCCTTCCCTTGCTTTTTCACCGTGGCCGCCCATTGGATGGAGCGACCTTCTCTGTTTCCACGATTTGAAACGTTGTCTTCACGTTCTCTAACCCCCCTGCCCCCCCCACCCCGCCACCTTTTTTTTTTTTTTTCACTTCTGAGTACTCGGTGTTTTCTGCGCCGACCATCTCCGAAGGCACAAGGTTTAATAAACATGCCGAGGATTTGCACTGAGAACTAATTTTGCGTCCTGGAGCCTCTCGACTGCTTCCACATGTGACGTTAGCCTGTGTCTCAGCTTTTCCGAACCTCAAGTTCTCTGTGGTTGAAAAGGGGAAGGAACGTGCCCACCTCCTAGTGCCTGCCCTATAACACTTTTAATGTTATGGAAGTTTCTGTAAAACACTGCAGGGTCAACTCATAACAGTGTATGTGCGTGGTCGCGAAGTGACTTGGAGAAAACAATGCATTTTTAGTTTCCACATTTTTTAGGTCGAGGATGCAGGAATGCAAGAACCCTGCTGCGGAGAATCGGGAGACAAAATTGTGATTGGGGCTTGTAGCCCGTGGGGTGTGAGGTAGCTAAGGTTTTGTACAGAAATTACTCGCCGACTGAAGGGCTTGTTAGTGGCCATTCTAGCATTTTCAATTAGGGGTGAAACTCGAGGAAGAAATAGTGGTTCAAGGTCGCCCAGCCAGTACGAGGTCTTTTTAGGGATTGTCCCTGGTGGTGAGCACCTGTGAACACTCAACCTGCAGTTTTGGAGCTGGGGTTTTCTGAACTTAAGACGGTAGTCTCGGGATGAATCCTGAAGATTATGGCACTCCACGCCAGCGAATGTCCTTGCCTGAAGCGTTAACCAGCCTTGTGAAAAGATGGCTCAAAGTGGCTGCTTCTTTGTTCCCTTCCAACAGTGGGGACAAACCTTCACTGCTTGAAGAGAAAGGGAGTGAATACTTGGGGCTGACTCTGGGGCCAGAGAGAGAACCATGGGTGTGCAAAAAAAGTTTGAGAATTTCCAGCCAATTACTCTTAGTTGCCAGCCTTTTAATCTTGAGCCAGGTTTGATGGCAAGGGAAGAACATTTTAGAAATACCAAGGAGGGGTGTGTGTATATGTATGCATCTATGTGAGATCTGAGTCCTTACAAAAGTGTTTCGTGAGAAAGAATGCTGATTCTCACCGTGTTCCCCCATCACTCGAGGGGGGGGCATGTCACCCCTACTGTCTCTAGGCATCCACACTTGTAAAATAAGGGGATCTTAGTGAGAAATCTACCATCTGTGAGGTCTCCAAAAACATTTATTTTAATTGATAGTAATGAGTCAAAAGGCATTACTCTTGGCATGTGAGTATTGGATGTGACTCAAGGGTGAGTCAAATGCCTGTGGAGCCTAGATTCATGGTCTTCTTTTTCTCATTTGTCAGAAATGGTAATGCAGTTCCATGATGTGATTTTAATGGAATTGAACCTGAGCCAGGTAGTTATGTTACCATGTTGCCTTTCCGTATAACTTAGTTACGCCTAGAACCCAGCTAGTGCTCAGCGGCCACTGGGGCAGTTATAGATTGGGCCTGGTGGTTCCTATTTAGTGTTCCGCCTGATGAGGTCACCCAGGACATTTTTGCTAAAAAATAATCTCATTTTTCCTCATCTCTGAGGATTTAGCCCAGAAAGCATTTTGCGATTTCTCAGCCTGAAGCTGAAAAGAAGAAACCCCTCCAGGACCTCCCTGGTGGTGCAGGGGTTAAAGTCTCAGCGCCAGCCACTGCAGCACCAGTTTAATCCCCTGCCCCCCTGGCCTGCCTGGTCTGCTGGCCCAGCAGACCTCTCCTGTTTCTCCTGCTGCTCCCCTCAGCAGTGCATTTCAGGAGATCTGCCTGTTCTGCTCCCCACTCTGCCTCTGGTGAATCCTCTCACCCCGCCATACTTTTGGTCTATACCCTAGTTCTTGTATGCATAAATAAATAAAAATAAATCTTAAAAAAGGAGGAAACCCCTCCCTGGGCTGGTGGAAAACGACACATGGTTTGTTTCTAGTCCTATAAGAGCTGGCTACACAGGGATCAGCGAGGTTCTCATAGCCTGTTGGAGCAAACCCTGGCTGACCAGTCAGCCCCAGGAAAGCCTAATGGTGTCTATATCCATTTCTTCCCTTGGACTTGGAGAGTCTTTGAAGGTAAACCTGTAGACTGTGCCTCCTAGTCACAGTTCTGGTACATCATAGGCGTTTGCTTCTGCTGCTTAAATGGACCTGACCTGATGTTGGTAAAGGGGGAAAGCTAGTTCCAGTCCATTAGGGCGACACAAGCACACATTTCCCTGTAGATTATTTAAGAGGATGGATCCTGAGTGGGGAAAACCTGACTGATGCTTTTAGTCCATCTCTTGGATCACTGATCTGCAGCTTATGTAGAGAAACGAAGTAACTTGTGTCCCTCAAGTTCACGGATTTTATAAGAAAAATCTTGTTCAGTAATTGTCAATTTAATTAATAGAAGGTGGTGGCCTAGACCAGAAAGGTTTAGGGTAGGCGCTTTTGTGTTTTTTTTCGTTTTTTTTTTCTTTTTAAAGATTTATTTATTTATACATACAAGAACTGGGGTACAGGCCAGAGGTGTGGAGGGTGAGAGGATTAGTAACACATTAAATAACAGCCCAGCGGCAGGCCCAATATGTCTATTATTCCTTTTGGGAGGAGTAGGTTTCCTTCCACTGAAGACCAAGCCCAGAGCTGTAAGCAAATATCTCTGGTTCCTTTTCTAGACAACTCTGAAAACATGAAAAGTCGGCCATTTGCTGTTTGTTAATTGTCTCAAAGGCTAGGCATTACTCTAAGCACATTACATAATCCTTCCGGCATCCCTGCCCTGGGATAGATCCTGTATCCCCATTTTATTTATTTATTTATTTTTAAATATTTATTTATGCATACAAGAACTGGGGTGCAGACCAGCGGTGCAGGGGATGAGAGGATTCACCAGAGACAGAGTGGAGAGCAGAACAGGCAGACTGACTGAAATACACTGCTGAGGGGAGCAGCGGGGAGACAGGAGAGGTCTGCTGTGCCATGTGGGTAGCTCCCTGGCCAGGGCTAGAACCTGAGCTGCAGTGGCTGTTGATAGCTTCATAGTGCTGTGCTTAACCCTTTGTGCCACCCGGTAGGCCCTGTATCCCCATTTAAAAAATTAAAGAGTAGGCACATTGAAGTTTCTCACCCTGAGAGATAGGTAGCTGGGACTCAGCCATTTCAATTTGATTCCAAGGCTGTGAAAGGCTTCCTTTAAGGCTATGATTTTCGGTGACCCAGCTTCTTCCCACCTCCACGCCCCCCACCCCCAACATCCAGAGGGCTTTTGGCATTATCTGGGGAGGTGCTGCTCACACCTGATAGTTCAGCACAAATTGATTGGCTCCTTAGGCTCCAGGGAGGAAGGCCTCACCTGGGGGGTGGTGGGAAGTAGGTGCAGCCAGTGCCCTGAGGTGACCCCCTCCCTCACTGATTTCCTGAAACTTCAGCCCATCCGCCTAGCTCCCACTCTGAGTATCTACTGAGCTTCTTTCTGGTGGAGGCACACAGTCTTTGTGTGTTTTAAATGTAATTATAAGCATAAAAGCCTAAACAAGACTGTATTGGTTGCATCTAACTTTCATGTTCAAAGGTAGAAAAAGCTTTTCCCTTCCCCCCTCTGCATTATCATCCCTTTCCTTCACTCTGCTGTTGTGATAAACACCACCGCACCCACCCACACACCCACTTGAACATGAAGGGGGGGTGATGACTAGGAGTGGGAAATTTGTGCCTGCCCCCCCAACTCTAGCTTGACTGAATGGAGGGATACCTTTAATTTGCATTCTTAATCATCTTTGTCCCAGTAATTCTCATGCAGATGAAGTGTGCCACCACTGCAGTGTAATCCTTGCTGAAAACAAAAAATCCTTTGAATCAGAAGAATAGGTGGCAGACTCATCTCACCCAGCCACCCATCAGCAAGTCCTTAAGTCCTGCGGGTCCTGCCAGCCTCACACTTGCTTACCTTTGTCCTGGCTATGCTGCTTTACCACCATCCCCCCGTGGGAGCCCTGTCTTCCCTTTTCCCAGTTCAAAACCATCCCAAGCGCCTCCATTACCCTGTGGTTAAAGCTGAGATACCTTATTAGCACTTACAAGGTTGTTCTCTACTGGTCCGGCCCTCTGCCTCCCCCAACTCATAAGCGTGAGCCTCTCACTCCTTGTGCTTCACATAGCCGGGAGGCATCTGGAATTGAACCATGTTACCTAGGTGTTCTCTCCTGCCTGAATTGTGTTTGCAAATGTTTGCGGACCGCGGGGGGTGGGGGGGTCTCTGTTGGAGTCTGTCTTCATTTGGCAAGCTCGTTGGCTTTGTTGTGATTTTCTCGAAAACTCCCTTTCTCTCCACTCTGCAAAAGATTTTAATTGCACTGATGATGTTCTGTATGACTCCAGGCACATTGCCGGGAATTCATTTTGTGAGCTTGCCATTAATTTGTATAAATGATAATGATTGCAGTACAGTTCCAAAGTTAAACGCATTTCTTTAAATCTTTGGAGGTGTAGTGCATAGTAAAATTAGTTTGTGCTTTTATATCAAGAAGCTGCATGGTTCTTATTTGGTGGCCCTCTTGTTTCAAGTGCATTGGGGTAACAGCTGTTTAAGAAATCGATTCTAATGGAAGCATTAGGAACCATCCCCACCCCAGCTAGGGAGAGATTTTTTTTTTTTTTTAATTTAAGTACTCCAAGGTCTTACGTGTCTCAAGGGGAGAGCATTTTCCAATTTAATAACTGGTGGATGATTTGCGTTGGGTGTTTGAGGCAGGGAAAGCAGTTTTGTTTGGCAGAGGAGCTGTTAGAAATTTGGAATCTTTGCATCCTCATGATGTAATGAATTGGCTGGGTTGGAGTCAGCACCTGCAGGCCTGGAAGGGACCCTCAAGTGCCGTGGTCTCATAGTTGGAAAAGTTTCATCTGTTGGTGTCAGGCTTGGTACCTGGGCTACCAATTTATGGGCTTTATAATTTGAGTTAAGACTATCACAGTTACACTTACTCTTGGCAGGTAAGAATAGAAAGTCACTGGATTGTGGTTGGTGTCGATTTAAGAATGTGTTCAATAAAGCTATTTTATTGAATTGAGTTTTTGGAGGCATGCATTTTCTGAGCGTTTCAATCCACCATTTCACTGCAGTTGTCACCCAAGCCTGCGGGTGTGTGCCGCGGCTGCAACCACCATTTCATGGTAGTTTAATTACAGGCTCAGTTCTTTTGAAAAGTCGGGAAACCTCCTCAATTGAATCTGCACACCAAGTATGTAAACCATTGCACAAATGCTCTTGTAAACCGTTGCAGCTAGCTAGGCACCTTTCCAGACCCCAGGAAAAACAACTCTGGGGCCATCAGCTGTGGTGGGCCTGCATTTCATCAAACTGATCCTGTCGTCTGTGTTCCGGAAGGAGCCACTGATGTAGTGGCCATACTTGAAAGTTGCTGGTAATGTTACCGTGTGACCAAGGGGTACCCAGGGACCCTCCCAAAAGCTCTGTTGGAGTCCAGCATCCCTGTACACAAAGGCAAAGGAGAGTCTTAGTGTGAAAGAGCTTTACTAGAATTAGTGTGCATAGAAGGGGAAGAGAAGAGAGAATATTTTTCCCAATAAGTCACCAAAAATGACCCATCCCTTCGTGTGCAAATGTCCAACCAAACAGGCTCGGCCTGAGGACCACCGAGGCCTGGAAGCTTGCCACAAGTCTAAGGTACCTTCTAGTGGGGAACCACAGCAAGGGGGTGAAAGGGGCCAGGCAAGTCTGGGACTAAAGGGACAAAATCAAAGCACAAATCGAGAGAATGGCCATTACTGTCAGCTTCACCACCCATCTCCCCGGTGTCTCAACATTTCTCTTCCCCACTGCCCTCTTCCCAGCAGCACCAGGGTGCAGGTAGGGCTGCAGGAACAAGCGAGCTCAGTTTCCCAGAGCCCACCTGCCTTCTGTGCTATGTGTCTTCACATGGTGGCTCGCCCTGCCCCTGGTTTCCAGGAGCTAGTCTGAAGCAGGGAACATGGTGCCTCCCCTAACAGTAAGAACTGGTAGCATGTTCTAGATTCCTGAGCTGACTTGACCTTCCTGGTAGTTTTACATGTATCTTCATTTCTCCTTTTGCACAAAAGTGCTGATGATACCAAAATCCCACACACCAAGTTAGGTGGGACAGCCAATAAACTGTTTGGAAGAGTGTCAGATGATACATAAAACACTTAACACTAATTTCATTACTTAGGACTGAGTACTTTGAAATTGTGCCAGTGGATAAAGATATACTCAGTTATAAAGAGGTGTGATGTTAAGAGTGTACTGAAAGATAAGGACAGTTCTGGCAGAAGAAGGGGCAGAAAATAATGGGTTGGCATGTGATTTGAAGCTTGGTCTGCTTATTTAAAAGACCCCTTCAAGTTATTAAAGCAGGGCCTCCCTGGTGGCGCAAGGGATTAAGCACCGCACTATGAAGCAATCCGCAGCCTCTGCAGCACGAGTTCAATCCCTGGCCAGGGAGCTACCCACATGGCGAGGCAGACCTCTCCTGTGGATCCTGGTGGATCCTCTCACCACCCCCACCCCCCGCATCTCTGGCCTGTACCCCAGCTGTCGTATGCATAAATAAATAAATCTTTAAAAAAAGTTATTAAAGCAGAACACTTTTATTTTCCAGATAACACTTCTTTGGATGTATGTTGTGGGACTCTATTTCCCTGGGGATGAGGCTTTTTTCCAGTGAGGATCCTGAGCAATTTCTAGGACACTGTTAGCTTTGACACTAAATTGTCTCTTCCAAAGAACTGCGGGTCATAGTGGACAAGGCAGGCTGAGATTTGCTAACAGGCGTTTTGGATTTCTAAAGGTGAGTATGGAATGTATCTGAAACTGGGTTCAACGGGGGATCCTTTTAGCACTTCTTAGGACCAGTGCTGTTGGTTCCGCTTTGGAAATAGTAATGGTGTAGGTTTTATAGACGCTCCACCCTGAATCTTTGAACTGCATAATGCTGTTGCTAAGTGGCCTGTTTGGTTCTGGAATTTTGAGGAAGTGAGTCCTGGACCTGTCTGTCCAAGTGTTTGATTTTCCTAAGTGTGATCCCTCTAGGTTGGAGAAAGAAGTGCTTATCATCAGTTTACTCTCTTTGGCATGAGGTTCAAGAGAGAATACGATAGGAATTTTTTTTTTGTTAAGATTTATTTTTGTTTATGCAAACAAGAACTGGGGTGTAGGCCAGAGGTGCTGGAGGTGAGAGGATTCACCAGAGACGACTGGGGAGCAGAACAGGCGGATCTACTAAAATACTTTGCTGAGGGGAGCAGCGGATCTACTGAAATCCACTGTTGAGGGGAGCAGCGGGCGAGACAGGAGAGGTCTGCTGTGCCATGTGTGTCAGCTCCCTGGCCGGGGATCAAACTCATGAACTCATGCTGCAGTGGTTGGTGATAGCTTCACAGCACTGAGACTTAACCTCTGCACCACCAGGAAGGCCCATGATAGGACTTTTTTAATGTTTTTTTTTTTTTTAATAAAGGATTTGGTTTTACTTGAAGACTGCAGAAGCTGTTGGAGTAATTGTTTATGTATTTGTTAGTGTTTTTTTTTTCTGTTTTAAAAGTTACTTGCTTATTTTATAGTACTTCAAGGGTATAGGAGAAAATAAAGGGGGAACCCAGATGTAATCCTATCACAGGTAGGTAACCACTGTTTATGTTTTCGTGTATGGGAAATATAGCCTATTCTTGTCGCTTAAATTACTAAAGAAGGCTACACAGTGTCATGATTTAAAAACATTGACTCTCAGCGCCCAACTGCTTGAGTTTGAATCCTGGCTTGACCACTTACTAATTGTGTTATCTTGGACAAATTCTTGACCTCCCTGTGCCTTGATGAGTAGGCTGTACTTTGTTAATAGCATCCAGTCTTGCACCATTAAGTATGATGCTAAATATAAGTTTCTTGTAAATGCTCTTCATCAAGTGTGGAAGTTTCCCTCTTGTTTCTACTTTTCTGTGTGCTTTTATTTTAAATCAGTATTGAATTTTTGGGAAAATTTTTTTTGAGTCAGTATCATGTGATTTTTCTGGACCTAATATGGTGGGTCACATTGATTTTTGAATATTGAACCAGTCTTGCATACCTGCACTAAATCCCACTTGGTCATGGTATGAAGCTTTGCATATTGCTAAATACTTAATTGTTAAGGAAATTAAGGGTTTGTTAAGGATTTTGTGTTTATATTCATGAGAGATATTGTTCTGATCTGCAGCTTTCTACTGGATTATTTTAGTCTGGTATTAAGGTAATGGTTTCATAACCTGAATTGGAAGGTTCTTTAGACTGGGTGTTAATTTCTTTAAATGTCTACTTGAAGTCTCCAGTGAGATCATCTGGGCTTCAAGGTTTCTTTTTTCAGAATTTTTAAATCATGGATTCCACTTCCCTAATGGTTATAGGACTGTTCAGGTTATCAATTTCATATTGGTGAGTTGTGATAGTTTGTGTTTTTCAAGGAATTGACACATTTTATTTTTAGATTGTCAAATTTATGTGTAGAATTGTTTGTAGTTTTCCTTTAGTGGCAGTCTGTGTTATCTTTTCCCTTTGTCAGTTTTGCTAGAGACTCAACTTTATTGATCTCAAATAGCTTTTTGCCTCAGTCGCATTGATTAATGCTGTTACCCTTACTCCCTTCTGCTTGCTCTGGGTTTGTTTTTTTTGCTAGGTTCTTGAAGAGGGGCCACAGACGAGAGGTTGAGACTTGAAAATGGAGGCAGGTACTCTCCTTCTATAGTGTGAGAGGTTTCCATTAGCCATGAATATAATTAACTCTGCTTATTCCTTAATAATCAGAGATCTGAGTTATATTGGTTATTTTTAAAAATTCTTTAAATTTGTGTCTTTTCCATCATTGTGTATTCCCCTTAAAATTCCCACCATCAATTCACCCATGAACCATCACCACAGTGTCTTGTGCTCTTCTCTCCTCTGTTTTGATCCCATTTCTGCTCTGATTCATGGTTGCCTCCTAATTTTGTTGTTTTATATTGGTTATTAACTTATTTTTTCCCAACCTGTAATGTAGCTAACTTAAAGGTAGGAAATATTCCTCAGATGATTCTAGTCTCAAAATCTAAGAATGATACTTCTGTTGGACATTAAAGTTGTAGAATTGGAGCCAAGTGTCTCGGTTGGTTAGTAATTGAGAACCGGAAAACGTCTGAGACCGGGAAACTACAGCTTTTGGCCTAATCCTGCTCTTTTTTGTGGCCTTTCTTTGTAGTTAACTTTGGCATTTTTAAAAGGTGGTAGAAACACACACACACACACACACACACACACACGGACGTGAGATCTTTACCAAGTGGCCCTTTACAGAGCAAGTGTGCCCACCCCGCCAGCAGGCCATCCAAGTCTAGTGGCCTGCTTCCGAGCCACATGGAAAACTTTACAAGGCTACATTGCCAGGCCCTGACCTGGCCTTTTCCTCATCTGGAATCCATCACAGCACACTCCCCTCTCCATGTCCTGGGGGTTTTGACTTGGGTCCTTTGTCTCTCATTTCTGCACTATCCTCCAGAACACTCTTCTGCACCTCCTTGGGCCTTAGTAATTTCTTGAGGTCCATTCTGCAGGGGGCCCACCTGGATGCTGACTGAGCAGCAGGCCCTGGCCTAACCCAGAGGAAAGGAAGGCGCTGGGGCTGCCTTGGGACAACGCCGATGTAAATATGATTTTAAAAAAGATTTATTTTATTTTTATGCATACAAGAGCTGGGGTACAGGCCAGAGGTGCGGGGGGTGGGGGAAGGTTTGGGAGGATTCACCAGAGACAGAGCGGGGAACAGAACAGGCAGACTGACCGAAGTACACTGCTGAGGGGAGCAGCGGGCGCGACAGGAGAGGTCTGCTGCACCATGTGAGTTGCTCCCTGGCCGGGGATAGAACTTGTGCTGCAGAGGCTGCAGTTAGCTTCATAGGTTGTGTCTTAACCCCTTGCGCCACCAGGGAGGCCCTGTAAATATGATTTTTTGACTGCAGAGTTCAAATAGCTTTACCCGCAGAAGTGCTATTTCATTGTTGATTCAGAGCCTGTCATGGGAGCTTAGGCAGAAAACTTAGAGTTGTTTATTGAAACAGATGGTATCGGTGTGACCTGTAAGGGATTCTACCCTCCTGAAGTTGGCAGAAAACTGGATAGTCATGATCCTGGTTGGGTGCTGGAGAGCCATTCTCATCCTCCTGGATGCTAAAGAGCCATTCCCCAGTTTCTCTTACGGGGAAGAAATCTGGTGGAACTGAAACCATTGCAGTGGCTAGACTGTGACCTGTTCTCATCCCACAGCTCGGTGACAGCGGGGGGCCCTCCCCAGAGTCCCGGTGACAGTTCTGAACTACAGGTAGGGAATGGAGGGGTGGTCTTGGTCTTGGTCTCGGTACTAGTGCAGGTACCTTCCTAAATCTCCTGTCCTCCCATTTCCAACCCTGCACGTCCCCTCTGGCCACCTTCCTTGTCCATATTATGCTGCTGCGGGCCTGGTGTCACCTCACTACTTTACCTTCTTCCAGTTGTGTTGAGTGTGGCCCCCAGAGAGGGTTCTTGGTGGTGCTGACCTCTTCTGTGCTCCCTGCCTGGATGGCCTCCCCCTGCTCTTGCCTGTGTCCTTCCTGTTTTCGGAAACACTCAGGCCATGGCATCTTGGGTTGCCTGATGTTCTCCAAGGTTTCTGGGAGAGAGCAGGTGGCCTGGTGTAGCCTCATGACTACCGACTGGCAGCATCACCCCTACCCCCTATAAAAGCCAGACTTTTGCCTAATCTCCCCTCTTTGTGCCTTGTTTTCTAACTCCTGGCTAGTCTCCCCCGTGGGCTGAGTCAGAATGGGCTCTCGGCTCTCGGCACTATCTGCCTGCTTCCCGCTCACACGTGGGGGCTGCTTTTCACACGTCCCTAGTCTTGTGGGGCTAGGGGAGCTGGCTGGACAGGAAGAAGAGGGTCACTGTTGCCCCTTGCTCTGGTTCCAGACTAAAGAAGGGTGAGCGCTGTGTCTCAGCTAGGTTTTTATGAGCCCTCCTTCAGCTTGGTAAGGAGGATAAAAGGAGGGCTGCCTGGTGGAGGGGCCTGGGTTTGTTTGGGAGGTGCAGGAGCTGGCCCCATGTGTCTGTGGGCAGTGCCCTGTCACTGCTCTCCTGCAGAGGGAAAGGGAAGGCAGGGCAGATGCTAAAGGGCACCGAATGTGAGCTTTAAGAAATAATCACCGTGGCTAGTTTTCCTTAATGCCCTCTGCATGGAAAGCCCGGCTTGTCATTTGTGTCTTGTGTCTGTCAGTCTAGTTTCAGCTAGGTCTTTCCTGGTCTTTCTGCAGTTACTTTTTTCTGGTTTTGTTACTCTTCTGTATGAACATCAGGAACTGCTTTGAAAATAAGTCCTCCAAGTTGTTGATGTCTTTGTTGCTTTCTGCATTCTGCAACCCCTCCTTGCCTCTTGCTGAATTCAGACACCAAGGCTGGCTGCCACGCCTTTGGGCAGGACAGCCGGCTCTAGTGCCCTGGACAGTGTCTGCACCCAGCAGCCACTCAGACATCTGTTATTCCATGGGGGGAAGGGGGGGCGGGCAGCTGGTGGAGAAGACCACTCCACTCCTTCCTTTGCAGCCCCTATAATCCTGGTACCTGTGTTTGATTGAAGAATAGACTTCTGGAACTTTCTGTCGCCTTACAGAAACTGAGACTTTTACAGCTCAGCTTGTTTGATTGGGTGTTTCGGGACTGCTTTATTGAGATAGGATCCACATGCCAGAGTTCCCTTGTTTAAAGTGTACAAGTCAGTACCTTTCAGAATGTTCAGAGTGTGACTGTCACTTCAATCAATTTTAGAACATTTTTATCACCCCAGAGACTCCGTACACCCCTTTAGCTTTCACCTCCATCCTTCCCAGGCCTTGGCAACCACTAATCTGCTCTTTGTCTCTAAGGATTTGCCTTTGTGGCAATCTCATGTGCTCAGAACTGCAGTGTAACATGTGGTCCTTCGGGACTGACTTCTTTCGCTTAGTACGATGCCTCCCAGCAGCACCTGCGCGGTAGCATGTGTCAGCGCTGCATTCCTTCATGGCGTGGTATGGATCCACCAGCATGTGTTTAGCCATTTATAACTGGATGGGCATTTGGGTGGTTTCCCCTTTTGGCAGCTTGGGGATTGCGTGATGATTTATCATCTTGCAGCTGTTGTGAACAAAATGGCACGTGGGAACATAACACCAAGCTGTGGGGTAAGGACAGGCCAAGGGGCCACCTGCTAGACCTTCACTTTAATCCCTGGGAGTTATGAGGCTTCTGAATGTTTGAGAAGTTGCCTGACACATCGACACTTTAACATTTTTAACAAATTTAAATTAGTGTAATTTAAAATTTCAGCCTTAAGCTCTTTTTTTTAAAAAAAAAAAAAGATTTATTTATGCATACAAGAGCTGGGGTACAGGCCAGAAGTGCGGGAGGGTGAGAGGATTCACCAGAGACAGCGGGGAGCAGAACAGGCAGACTGACTGAAATACACTGCTGAGGGGAGCAGCGGGCGAGATGGGAGAGGTCTGCCGTGCCATTTGGGTTTCTTCGCACTGGCCGGGAATCGAACCCCCTCTGTAGAAGCTGTGGCAGCTTCACAGTGCTGTGCTCAACCATCTGAGCCACCAGGGAGGCCCCTTAAGCTCTTTTTGATTGTGAAATATGAAGATGTTCTCCCGTCCTTAGGCAAGTTGCTGGCTGTGGTGAGCGGTTTGCTGTTTCTTACTCTCAGAAGGATTATGCCTGCGGCAGTGGATGGGCTCATTTTAACTCGAAAACCCCGTGAATCCAGCGTACGGTGCTGTGGGTTTGACCGGTGCCTGCACTCGTGTCCCCACCACTACACTGTCAAGCCCGCTGGGCTGATGTTTTAGGCAGATAACCGGAGTGACTTCAGCCTGTGTTTGTGTACGTTTTCCTTGTCTTCCTCTTCAGGGGTCTAGTGAGAAAAGCAGGAAGCTGGTTTGTGTGTGAAGGGAACCTGCACGAGGCAAGCCGGCCCTTTAGGTTCTCTGACAGTACAGGCTTGGGTTTTGGGGTAAGGACACCCGTGTTTCTGCGTCCTCTTGCAGGGAGCTACACATTTATCTGCCTCCAGCCAACTTCCTGGCCATCCTCCTGACCAGAGCGCAGACGCAGAAATGGGGAGGTGGGAGGGAGGAGGGAGCGGGTTGGACCCTGGGATCTAACTGGAAAATATGGGTGGGGCAGACCAGCTGGAGGGAGTGGAGAAGGGTGGGTGACTTAGGGCTGTGGGGCTCTAGAAAGATCCTGGCCTGTGAGTTAGAAGGTGGGCTGGCAGGAGGCTGGGCTTTGGCCCTGGCCAGCCGGGCAAGGGGCATCGGTGGGAATCATTAACCACTCCTCTTCGGAGCTCGAATAGCTGGAGTCTCCTGTGGGAGAGAGACTGGGGGACAAAGAAATGTGGAACAGGGGCTCGATGGCGTGTGAATCTCCAGCCTGCCGAGAGAGGTTCTTGGCAAGAACAGATTTCATCTGCTAATGCCCTCAGTGTGGTGCTGCTCCAGTGTGAGAACAGAAGGGAATGAGGCTGCTGTGGTCTGTTCCCGCCCCTGACCCCAGGAGGAGACTGGGTGCTGCTGGGGACTGTAGCCTAAGGAAAACCCACGCTCCCAAGTCCCGACTATTCCTAGCTTGAAGTTGAAGATGACCCAAAGGTGTTGGGAGAGTTAGGGTTTTTCTAGAGGTGTGAGAATTGCTTACTCCCTCAGGGTAACCTCTGTTGTTGGAATTCACTTTTTCAGGTGCTGTACTCCACTGCTTCCAGCCCAGCATAGTTAGCATGTTTATCTGCCTATTTGCCAAGGGGCCTGGCACCTTTCTTTCCAGCATGAATTCCTCAATTTGGGCCAGTAAGGTTGGGTCGGTGCAGTTAATTTACTTGGGCCAGTAAAGTTGGGTCGGTGCACAAGGGTTACCCACCTTGTGGGTGACAATTAAATGACTTGTACCGGACCCCAAGGGATGGAGGTAGCTAGTGTTGTGTGGGTGCCAGTTTCTTTACAAGAACCCTTTGAAATAGTGCCCCTGTTTGATGGTAGAGGGAATTAGGTCTGTGGATGAGTGAGATCTGGCCAGTGAGTTTGGGTTGAGCAGAGAGGCTCTGGTGGGGGATTTGTGGGAGAAGCTTCAGGGGGAATTCATAGGAGATCTTAGGTGGAACCATTGATGGGAGGGAGTAGGGAAATCCCAACCTGAGTTTGGACTTTGATTTCAGATTTTCATTGGGAGAACAGTTGGACAGGAGGCAGTTTGAGCTGAATGTTGGGGTTCAGCCATCTGGAGCTGATGGGCAGAGTAAGAGGATGAGACTCCCCAGCAAAGCCTAGAAACACATCCCATTGGTCATGAGGTTGGGGGTGGGTGGAGCTTAGGCCTCTCTCCCTGCCTCCCCTTTGGCCTTCCCTTCTGGTAGCGGGGCATTTAGTTTGGACCAGCCCACGAAGTTGATTCTTTTAAAACTGTTGCTCACACAGCAAGCAGGCAGTGGTCTGGAAACAGACATTGAGTTGCCAGGTGGACAAAAGGACATATTTTGCCCTGGTCTCTGTGTTTGTGACCACATTGGAAGACTCTGAAGGATGATACACAAGTTTCACATCATTCTTGCCTGGCCGGCTTTCTAAGAACTTTTGGCAAGTGTTTTACCAGCCTAATTCGCACCACCATTTTTGCTTAGAAGCCGGATGGTTATTAATCTCTTTTAACTTTTGAGTCTACTTTCAAATGTTGTGATTTGTGGACACTGCTGACATTGCTGTCTGTGTTCCTAAGCTTGGCTGTGCTCTGACCCCAGGCTCATTTCTCCACGTGTTAGAGTGTCTAGTCATTCTCAGGGAACTCTGTTGCCCACTCTTCCTGTCTGCCTCTGGGCAGTTGGAGTATGGAGTCTTTTTTTTGATGGGGGTGAGGGGATAACCCTACTCAAATTTTTTTTTAAAGATTTATTTATTTATACAAGAACCAGGGTACAGGCCAGATGTGCAGGAGGGTGAGAGGATTCACCAGAGACAGAGTGGGGAACAGAACAGGCAGACTGACGAAATACACTGCTGAGGGGAGCAGCGGGCGAGACAGGAGAGGTCTGCCATGCCATGTGGGATTTTTGCAGGCCAGCTGGGATCGAACCCGTGCTGCAGAGGCTGCGGACAGCTTCACGGTGTGGCGCTCAACCACCTACGCCACCAGGGAGGCCCAACCCTACTCACATTTGTAGCCAGTATGACTGTAATTGCCAAAGTGCTGTGAGGGACAGACAGTCCTTCACACCGTATTGTCAGCTTCACTTGAGGGAACTTGATAGAAAGGAGGACATCTTGTTTGGACGTGTGTGTCATGTGCTTCTTACTAGACATACATGAAGGGAGAAGTTGGATATTAATTACAAAGTATCTTCTGGGCATGTCATGGGTTACCTGTGGCTATGCTTAATATGGAGTTTGGACTTCATTCGGTCAAACATTTTCTATACCCTTTTGGTAATCAGTTTGGAGATAGTAGAGGGGGAATTGTTTTTCTTTTTTGTGTCTAATGGTTTAGATCAGTGGTTCTCAACTGAGGTGCCATAGAATTCCCCAGAAAGCTTTAAAAAACGCTTGATACCTGGGTCTCACCCCCAGATTTTTATTTAGTTGGTCTAAGATGTGGCATCCAAATTTGACATACTCCCCAGATACTGATTATAATGTGCAACTAGGAGTGAAAACCACTCATTTAGATATTCTGGAAACTGCAAAGATACAGTAATAAGGATGATCCATTTAGCTGAATAAAATAAATTTGCATTTATACACAGACATCGAGCACCTGAGAGCTAGTTGGCCAAGCAGGCCACCTTGTTAAGCTCAGTGAAGCTGAAGCTCATGTTTTTACCCTGATTCTGAAAAAAAAGGAGGGGGGGTGGGCACTGTTTCGGCTCCAGTGCCTCTTTCTGCAGCAGTGTGGATGACAAGGCTAGTCCCCAGGGCAGGAGGAAGGCAAATAGAAAAATGAAGTGGACACTTGGCAAAGTGGCACAGTCCCAGAATCCCAGCAGTGCTGACACTCAGTGCCCTCAGGGACTACGCAGTGGCGACGGCCAGGAAAGTTCTGCAGACCTGGTGGATTTCTACTGAGCTTGGCTGGAGCGTGTACGTCCAGAGTATAGAAACAAGGAACACTTCAAATTGGGCTCAAATTGGATTTCTTTTGTAATGTATTTTTCTTCAGTTTGAAGCCTGGCTGGAGGGGCCTCCATTAGCTCGCCCAGTGCCTTCTGCTCATTGTGTTGGTTAGAAAGGGGGTGGGGGGGGGTTTGCCATGCTGGGCTGGCTTGGCCAGCAGTCAAGGGCTTTGTGTGTAGCAGACAAAGACAACCCCTCTCCCTGGCCCAAGGGACGGAGTTTGCCCCAGCTCAGTCTCAGTGCTGAGGGGCCTCATTCACTGCAGAGCCTGGCCGGTGACGCGCAGGGTGGCCTTGTGTGGATTGTCCCCTTGCCAGCACGGGGGATTTGTGTTGTTTCGTAATGTGCTCGCAGTGCCCGTCTTGAGGCGATTTACCAGGAGTGATGATTTGTTTTATGCACTTCAAAACAGAAGATGTATTCTCTAGCCAAGGAGGGCTTGAATGATGACCCAGGGCCTTTCCTGTTGGGGTGATCTGTGGGGGCACACGTCCTTACCAGTGTACAGCTTGACCAGGTGGAGGCTGGGCCCCACCAGGCCTCATCAACAAACACAAACCAAACAAGATCAGTGTTTTTATCAAGGTCAAATCAGATTTTTTTTTTGGGGGGGGAGAAATTCCATCTTAAAATTATAGTTCTGGGGTTAAGGCTTCCCCCTTTTCATGCCCTGAAGCCAATGCCAGAATATAGCAAAGCCAGGCAGACGATTTTCTGCCAAGTGAGTCTCCAAAGCACACTTCTGCTGGGAGTGAGCCAGCTGCTAATGAGACAGGGGGTCCCTGTGGTGTTGATTAGTGTGTGGTTGGCTTCTGCCTCCTCCATGTGGGGCTTTTTTGCAGAGGTGGTCTCAGTTCACTCGGGTTGCCCACCACTTGACTCTCTGGTGGCCCAGGGCCCCTGTGATTTTCAGCTGCTCGGCTTCCTCCTTCTTCTCTGTCCCTGGGGGAACCTCTTTTGTTGTTTTATGGAGGGGTTGCAGTCCCTTTGCTTTTTCTCGCATCTTCCTCCGTGACCTGCTTCTCTGTCCTCTGCTCTGGAGGTTTGGGAGTACTCTCTGTCATCAAGTTTTGTCTGAATGTTATGGTGAGTATCAGTTGTGCTGTCTAGCTACTCTGTGTTTGAGGATTCCAAAGATTTAAAACAAAGGGTTCAGGGCCAAGCACCCCCTCAAGGCCCCAAGTCTCACAGTCTCCGCTGCCCAGTGCTCCTTGGCTTGTGGCTGTCATCACTCCAGCTACTGCCTTTGTTTTCTTGTCCCCTGCTACTCTTTTTCCCTGTGTCTGCTCGCTTGTCTCTTTTAAGCACACCTGTCATTAGACTTACGACCTTCCTGGGTAATCTGAGATGATCTCCTTTCTAGAGTCTTTTTGCTTGATGACAGCTGCAAAACCCCTTTTCTGAATAAGGGCATGCCTCCAGGTTCTGGGTGGTTGGACTTGCACATGCTTGCTTAAAGGGAGCCACCATTCCACCCACCACATGGAGGGTGGGGGACCCTTGTTTTTATTTTTTTTATTTTTAAAGATTTATTTATTTTTATACAAGAACTGGGGTACAGGCCAGATGCGCGGGAGGGTGAGAGGATTCACTGGAGACCGAGCAGGGAACAGAACAGGCAGATCTGCTGAAATACACTGCTGAAGGGAGCAGCAGGCAAGGCAGGAAAGGTCTGCTTTGCCATGTGGGACCCTCGCTGGCCGGCCAGGATCGAACCAGCACTGCAGAGGCTGCGGACAGCTTCACAGTGTGGCACTCAACTGCCTGCGCCACCAGGGAGGCCCCCATTTTTATGTTTTTTAAAGATTATTCATGCATGCAAGAACTAGAGTACAGGCCAGATGTGCGGGAGAGTGAGAGGATTCACCGGAGACAGATCGGGGAGCAGAACAGGCAGACTGACTAAAATACACTGCTGAGAGGAGCAGCGGGCAAGACAGGAGAGGTCTGCCGCGCCATGCGGGATTCTCACCAGCTGGCCAGGATCGAACCCACGCTGCAGAGGCTGTAGAGAGCTCCATAGCGTGGTACTCAACCGTCTACGCCACCAGGGGAGGCCCCCCTTGTTTTTAAATGGCAATGAACTCACATTTCTTAAGGAAGTCTCTGCAGCCCCAGAATAAGACACACCTGTGGTCCAGCTGCACTGGGACCGCGGCGGCCTTTGTTCTCACTGTGCGCAGGAGGTCTTGGGGAGACAGTTCCCAGTGTCGCTGGAGATAGGCTTTGTGAAATGAAACAGAAACCCTTAACTTACAGTGCAAGTTTTGGCATCACTTAGTCAATAGGAAGGGTTGCAGTGCCACTGTGGTCAGCTGCGAATCTTGGGTTCTTCCCTGGTCTGGGTTCAGGTCACAGGGATGTTTCCATGCGACTCTTGGCAGGTGCATTGTCCGGCCATGTGGGAAAAGCAGCAGCTTGTCGAGTGCAGCTGGGGCGGGTTTTGGCTCATTTTGGTTCTTCATCTTAACCCTTCTCAAGGAATGACTTTTGTAGCTATAACTAGGAAAGAATAAATTGCATCTTGCCTTTTCTCTAATTGCTAATGTTGGATGTTTTCGAAGATTCTGATTTCACGTGAACCGGCAAATGTTAATGCAGCTTCTAGAACCTCTGCTGGAGTCCTACCTGAGGACACCAGAGCGCCACCTTAAGGGGTGTGGGGGTCAGTGTGGGGGGGTTTGACTTCTAGACTGAGGAGGGGATCACAGTGCCTAGTGGGTTTCTGTGGGTGCAAGGTTGTTCAGTACCTACCGTTGAGCAACATGTTACTGAGGCACCATTTTTTCTTCACTGATAAAAGCAACCCATTGTTACTGTACAACACCTGGGCCTTCAAGCTGAAAGATTAGAAGTGATTGATAGTACCCATCACCAGAGGGTGGACAGCTTTCTACTAGTACTCTGGATCCTCATTAACTAGCCCTAAAGCAGACTGTCATTACATTTGCATTACTCTGACCTCTGGTTAGGCTGAACCTCTTGTCACGCCACCTCTAAGTGGCTGAACCTCTTGTCACACCACCTCTAGTTGGCTGAACATCTTTTGACTCCTTGACAGAGTAGCCCGTGGTCAGTCAGTCGTGTTCTTGTGTTGTGTGTTCTTGTATTGCCCGCTAATGTCTTGAGGGTTTCCTTGTGGGGTTGAGAATGTAGCTCATGACAAGGCGTCAATGGCTCTGGTGACTGTTGAGATTCTTTTGTAAAGTTCAGTGCTTAAACTGCCGTGTTGACTTTCCTTCTAAACATGTTTTCATCCTAATCATCTTGCCTTCTTGCCCTGTTCTCTAGCTGATGGAGAGACCATTCTGAAAGGTCTCCAGTCCATTTTCCAGGAGCAGGGCATGACAGAGTCAGTGCACACCTGGCAGGACCATGGCTACTTAGCAACCTACATAAACAAAAATGGCAGGTGAGTTGGTCTTAAGTGCACACTGAAGGGGGTGGGGTGGACAAAAGGTGGTGGTGGGGATGTTCAGGTATATATATATTTTTCCCCCTTTAGCATTTTTTTGGGAGGGGGCTAGAATTGAGTGCTTTTCGCTTCAACAGCACATTCGAATCACCTCGGAGAACTTTGCAGAATTTCCTGCTGGGGTACTCTCCCAGCGGTGGAGGCCACTGGGCATCAGTATTTCTCCAGATCCCCTCAGGTGATGGCACTGTGTGGTCAGAATCCAGAGCTTTGGG
Organism: Talpa occidentalis; assembly: GCF_014898055.3. NCBI lineage: Eukaryota > Metazoa > Chordata > Mammalia > Eulipotyphla > Talpidae > Talpa > Talpa occidentalis. Next base: position 77,645,796 of record NW_023601543.1, on the reverse strand, counting down.
CAGCATAAGCCACTATTCAAGGCTGATTAAAACACAGATTCCTGGGCCCCACTCCAAGAGTTTCTTAAGTGGTAGGCTTGGCAGCACCTGAAATCGCATTTCCAACAAACTCACAGGGGATGCTGATACTGCTGGTTCACTGAGCATGAGTGCACAGTGCTATCCCAGGGCTGAGTGCTTATCAGCTAATGCAGACCACAGTCAAAGGCTGGATAATAAGAAGATCCGATCCACAAGTAGCTCACCAGAAAGCTTAGGTGATCCAAGAATTCAAAGTTAGGGTTTTTCTTGTTCTTAATCTCTTTTTTTAAAAAAGATTTATTTATTTATGCATACAAGAACTGGGGTGCAGGGCAGAGGTGCAGGGGGTTAAGAAGGTTCACCAGAGACAGAGTGGGGAGCAGAACAGGCAGGTCTACTGAAATCTACTGCGGAGGGGAGCAGTGGGAAGACAGGAGAGGTCTGCTGTGCCATGTGGGTCAGCTCCCTGGCTGGGATCAAACTCATATTGCAGTGGCTGGTGATAGCTTGATAGCGCTGTGTCTTTAGACTCTGTGCCACCAGGGAGGCCCAGATGTTGGTTTTTTCCTTAAGATTATAGAGTATCTATAATCTTTACAGTCAATTTGTAGATGAAAATGAATGTGTTCTAAAAATAGGAAAAGAAAACCAAATTAAGAAATGACCAATAACAGAAGACACGAATGCACTGAGCTTTATGTATTATATCTAGGCTGGTTTAATATGCAAAGCCTAAGTTTCTTGGTATATTTGCACTGTGAATTTAGAATTGTGAATTGGATATATTTCATGGCTTTCAATCCCTTGCCCCAGTGTGTACAAGTGTTCCACGTATGTTCATTAATGTCCCGGTATTTCTGCCTCGTTTTTCATTTAAAGAAAAGATACCACCCTGCCACAGCCCTACAGAGGCCCAGAAGACAGTGCTGAGAGATGAGGGAAACTTGCTCCTGAGCCCACCACCCCTCCTGTTACTCTGTGCCTCAGTCTACACAGTCCACTCCTTTGGTAGTGATTGTTCCCTCTCCCGACGCCAATCAGACTGCCCAACCTGGGAGTTGTATTAGCAACTACATAGCAAACCTCCATATATATTTAGCAGACACCTCCAATGTATCTATACTACATCAAAGATGACCCAAAATCACCTCTAACTGCAAACCCTCCTCTGCACTCTGTCCTCCTCCATGCTTTGCCCAGTTAACGGCAGGTCTCTAGAAGTAACTGGAGAGGTCTGTGGCTGCCCTTGAGTCTGAGCTGTAGGTGCGTGCCCAGCTCCTCTGTGTCCTGGCCTCTGCCCCACCCTCTCTGCCTGTCTCTCACTGTCCGTGAGACCACAGGAAAGTGGACCATATCATTGTGGTCGGACGAAGCCTGTGTGGCCTAAAGGCCTCTGCAGTGAGCCCTGCCTCGTGTGCATGAGCAGTTTCTACCCTACACATCATTCCAGTTCTCCAGAGGGCTGAGAGTTCTTGCCTGAAGGGAGCTTTTGACGGACAAGAGGTGTTTGGAAGTTGCTTCTGAAAGCAGAGGAAATACAAGTCAACATGTTTAAAGACATTTCTACCTTGGTCTCCCTCTTCTTGTTCAGTAGCTGGAGCCCATCCCCAGGGTACCCATTCTAGAGGCTCAGTGGTCCCTCTCTCTCAGGGGGAAGGATTGCCACCCCACACCCCACTTCTAGTTAATGGCTCCTTGTGATGCTGAGGTCATGGTCCTGGGGCGCACCCAACTCTTTTCCTCCATTTTTCCTCTGACAACTTTTTGTCTTTCATTCAGGTTTCACGTCCAGAGGTTAGTACTTGACCTTAGCTCCCAGCATTCTCTGTTCTGTGCCACTCTGCTGGGAGAACTCTCAGGACCACCCAGCGGTTAAGGGGCGCCATTTCTCTATCCTTCCTTCATGGGGCTCCTCTCTTTTGTGCTGCAGGAGGAGGGGGGATGATCAGCTCATTCAGTGTAGATGAGTGTTGGGGGTTCCTGAGCCTAAACTTGATTTTGACACCATGGAAGGGCTAAAGGTGAAAATACACTGGTTATATTGGTTTCGTCCAACCACACTGCCTGTGTTCCTTGAACAAAATTTATCTTCTGATTTGGTATTTTTCAGCTGTTTTGTCAGCCATAATTTATAGTGAGGAATAGTTTTATATCATAACCCTGTATAGGCATGTCTGCTATGTACAATACAAATACACACATAAATCAAAATATCTTACTAACTCTTGTTGCTTGTAACACATTTATTTCATCCAAAAAAAGCTGGTGAGGTTCACTAGTTAGGGGTCAGAAAACCTTATATGCAAGGAACCACATAAGGTCGCATATTCTGTTTTTTTTTTTTTTTTAACAATACTTAAAAAACGTAAAAACCATTTTTGGGGCTGCAGGCTGGAGGACCTGGCTTGGCTGACCCTGCACAAAATGAGTCGCGCTGCCACCTGCTGGCAGTCAGAAAACAGCCTCTAAGCTGAACTCCGTTCACTTGCCCTTTGCTGCCCTCCCTCCCCTGCCTGTGGGGCAGTGGTTACTAACCCTGGCAGCCTCACAGATTTGGGAGCCTTCTTAAAACTCAGATGCATGGAACTTGCTACTGAGTCACTTCTTAGGCGCTAGAACCTGTTTTAAAAACCTTAGTTAGCATTTGACTCTTCTCTAAATTACTGATTGTCCTTTTCCCAAAGAAAAGGCTCGAAACCGAAAACAAAAGGGGAAGAAGCAGCGATCTTTCTTTCTTGTTGGGTTGGCCTCTTACTTTCTTTTGAGTCCCAGGACACCACCACTAACCTTAAGATTTCCCTTTCCTTTGTAGCTTTGCCAACTTGAGAATATACCCACATGGATTGGTGTTGCTGGACCTTCAGAGCTACGAGGGTGACGCGCAAGGCAAAGAAGAAGTTGAAAGTGTTGGTTCCTCACTTTTAATTCCTCAAGTGTTAGAGGAGTGTAAAATGTGCTTAGTCGAAGAAGATTATCTTCATTTGATTACTGACTGACCGGTTAACTAGATTTAAGCTTTCCTCCCTCCAGATAAGTGATTCTAGAAGAAAACTAGCTCCTCCGTTGTGAGGATCCAGCTCTCGCCTTTCCCTTGACTGCTTGAGTACTCAGTACTGACTTGACTTTGCACGGGGGGGAGCATAGCCTTTAACCAGGATGTCACCTTCACCGTATCCTTTAACCTTAGTGTCGGTAGCTGACACTGAGTTTTAGGTCAGGTCAGCACCGTGCAGACTAGCTGGTGTGGGGCCAGGCTGGGCCTGGAGGCTGTGCAGGGGTAGGGGCAGGACAGTGGACATGGGTTTCTGCCAACACCTCAGTGCTCTTGTCAACACGGCCTCGACCTCGTGGCCTGTAACTGAGCCGTTTTTCCCCAGCTTATTCTATAAGCCCATTGATTTCTTTACTTTTCATTGCAGCTTTTGAACAGAGTAGAAGAAAGAATGAAAGAACTGAGTCAGGACATTGCTGGCCAAGTGAAGCGGTAAGGCCTCTCCCGAACGTCCTTTTATGTTTGCTTCAGTGGGGACGTGATCGGGGTGGTGGTGGCGTCCCTGGTGGTGTCTGCTTAAGACTGGAAAAGATCAAAGTCCACTTCTGCTTCTGGCAACTTGGTGGACTGAGCACTAGTGGGCTCCTCGCACCAAATGAGACAACGTAGAAGACACACAGATTGGCAAATGCTGAGTAAAGTGAAAGTAAGCCAGAAGGGGATGCAGAGTGCGTCCAAGGAGCTGGACCTGGACAAAGCCACGGCCTGGGTGGGGCTGCCCCTTTCAGACAGGGTGTCAGGAACCCCTCTCTCAGCCTCTGAAGAGAAAAGGTTGTCTCTGCTCAGTTCTGGTCCCCATACTAGAATTAAACCATTTTAAGAGATCAATGACAAGATAGTGTGATCGAAAATTCACCTCAGAGCTTTCCTGTAAGAAGACATGGCCAGGTGCTAAGCATCGAGGCTCACCTGATGTAAAGCTACAGGAGGTTGCTGACTTCAAATGACGATGAAGACAGTTAACCTTTCCCTGTGTGGTAGTGTAGCCACCAATCACATGTGGCTATTTTTAAGGTAGGGTAATTAAGCCTTGGTCTCACCAGCATCGTGTCAATCACTAATGGCTAGTGCCTTTCATATTAGAGCAGATGTAGAACATTTCTGACACCACAGAAAGTTCTGTTGGAGAGTGCAGAGGTATTTGCCAGTGGTGTCAGGCGTTGAGAACCTTCCTTGATAGAAATAACAGTTTTGACATTTGTGGGAAGGGATAGAACCTTGGTAGGCCCTAGGAATTAAGAGTGGGAATTATGGATGCACAGCTAGTGATTCTCAGCAGTTTGCTCTTTCCCTTGCCTGGGTGGTTCCTTACCAGGCCCCTAGGGAGGCCTGGCCTTTGATCATAAAGGCAAATTCACAGATGCAGGCGCGGAGGGACTTTACCAAGGTCACTCCAACGTGGACCCAAGTGGCCAGAGCACAGATTGCTCTAGTTGATCACTTTCCAGAAGGGATATCCTTGTTGGCAAGAGCAAGGATGTTTTAAGTACTTCAAGGCACAGTACATAAAATCTGATCAGCTCTAGGGCAGATGTGAGATACACGATAACTGGAAGGTTGTTTAACGTAGGGCAGGAAGCAGAACATGGCCCAGTGCAGGACTTGCCCGCTTCTGTGAAGTGTGCCAGAACACCCACATTTGTTTACCCCACCCACGCTCAGTTTAGGTGGCCCCAGCCTCTTCCCTAACCTTCAGAAATCACAGCCACCCCCACACCTCTTTCTGCAGTCCACCTTGTCCTGTTTGCAGTTTTCCTTATCTGTTCCCCCTTGAATTGAGCATTCTCTTGTGTTAAGTTGTCTTAACTCCATGATAATGTCACAGCAAAACACCTTTGATTTTGCTGGTCAGATTTTTATCGGGGTTACTTGGAGTGAGTAAATGGATGGGGAGTATATATGTGGGATTTGGCATTCGTGAGAAGTCTAGTTCACTTGGGTTTTTCGGTATAGAAGTTTGCTAAGTGAGAGTGGAATTGAGCTTTACATTTTCAACCCAATGCTGATCTGGTTTTTGCTTGTCATTGATTTTTGTGTCTTTTTATAAATTCAGGGTGGGAGGGGACAAGAAATTGGGAATAGTTTGAGTGTCACTTGGTATTGGCTCAAAAGAACAAAAATGGTACCACTTTTCTGGGGAATAAGATGGTTACCGAGTCAGCCTTTAGCAAATGTGCCAGCAACATGTGAAGATACCACCCCTTCACGGCCAGTGACTTAGACATGAACTTTCAACTAAGTCATGGGATTTATTAGAAAATTACCCTTTGCAAAAGACAGGAGGAAAACAAGTTCACTTCAGATAAATTCATTTTATTTTAAAAGAAAAATGAAAACATTTCTTGACTGTTTACAGTATACATGAGCCCCAGGATATGTGCCTGACTTTGGCAGAACCCAATTTCGATTTTCAGCAGAAAAGGATGAAGCAAGAGTCCCTGACACTCCCAAATTATCTCCTCAGCCTGTCGGGGGAATGCACTGTGTGCTAGGAGGGGTGCCTCATTGAGATGACTGGCTTCCCCTCCCGTGAGAGACCCTTGTTCTATACCACCCTTTAAAAACCTTTGTGTTGCAGTTGAGGAGCGAGCTCTTTCCCTTAGCCAAGGCCCCATTGGCACACTTGAGAATGGGCATTGTTTTTTTCCAGTGGGCCTGTGCACAGTTCAGTAGTTACCTGTGTCAAGGCTGGGGGCAGTTTCTTTTTTTTTTTAAAAAAAAGATTTATTTATTTATGTATACAAGAACTGGGGTGCAGGCCAGAAGTGTGGGGGGGTGAAAGGATTTATCAGAGACAGAGTGGGGAGCAGAACAGGCAGATTGACTGAAATACACTGCTGAGGGGAGCAGCGGGCGAGTCAGGAGAGGTCTGCTGTGCCATGTAGGTTGCTCCCCGGCTGGGGATCGAACTCATGCTGCAGTGGCTGCGGATAACTTCATAGACTGCATCTTAGCCCTTGCGCCACCAGGGAGGTCCCTGGGGGCAGGTTCTTTCCCGGAGAGCCAGTGACTTGATGTGTCACCTTCATCCAATGTCACTCCACTCCGACCACCACCCATTGGGCAGGGGTGGAATAGGCTCTACTGCAGACCTATTGGCCTGCTCTTTGGGGGCTGCCCTGATTGGGGTCCCACATTCTGCCAGAAGAACTCGTCTGCCTTCTATTCCAGCAGCTTGAAAGATGAAGTGGTTATACCAGGAGCTGTTAGGATTGAACGAGAGTTTATGGGAATTTGCTTGGTAAATCTCAGTGCTTATTATGGATCCTAGTATTTCTTGATAGAAAACTCTGTTAACTTCGAACAGGTTCAGACCATACTCTTGGGAACAGGAGAGCAGGAAGGGGACTCAGCAGAGCAGGTCAGGGATGGTTACCTGGCCTTTTAAGTGTCTCTGGCTGCTTTACTGTCAACACCCCCGTGCTTGAGACATGAGACTTGCATGCAGTGGTTGTGTGTGCAACGTCCTCATTTTGTGTTCAGGTTGGATTTGCCAACCCTCTTTCTAGGTCTGTTTCCCCCTACTGTTTAGTGTCCTCTGCTGGTAGTTCCTAGTACATTCATCCTGTTAAAAAGACTGAGCATTTACCAAAGAATGGAAAGAGAAAATCATCCATTTGCAGCCAATCAAGTAATACTTGGTTCAGGAACAAATCGTTTTTTTTTTTTTTTTTTAACATTTATTTGTTTATATAAGCACTGGGTACAGTCAGAAGCGTGGGAGGGTGAGAGAATTCACCAGAGCCAGAGCGGGGAGCAGAACAGGCAGAAGGACCGAAGTACACTGCTGAGGGGAGCAACGGGTGCGGCAGGAGAGGTCTGCGTGCCTTGTGGGGCCCTCGCCGGTGGCTGGATATAGAACCAGCACTGCAGAGGCTGCGGGCAGCTTCGCAGCGCAGCGCTCAACTGCTGCGCCACCAGGGAGGCCCCAGGAACAAATCTTGCAGACATCAAAGGCACTGATGTGCAGATTTGTTGGGGAACCAGGTTTGTTGGGCAACCCCCAACAGACTACTTAATGATTTCAAAGGGAAAAAGCGGCCCTTTGCACATGTAGTGATCCCATGGCATCTGATCTAACCGGGTAGTCATACTTGGCACCCAGTGGTAGGGCACACATGTTGGGCCCCTGATGCGGTACCTGCCACTGTCTGTGACAGCCTGACTAATGAAAAGATCCTCAGGCAAACTTCATTTAAAAGTAGAACAGCTTGTAGGCATGGGACTAATTGGGAACACTTGAATGTGGATTCTGTGCTACGTAGAGGCATTAGAGCCAAGCGGCAGTGTGCTTTTGTGCACCATCCTGAGCCATCTTGCCCAGGTATTTGGGAATGAAGTGTGATTGTGCCACTGGCTGTTTTCTTTAGCTCTTAGTTGAAAATTTAGAGCATTGCAGGAAGGTTTTTAAGAAAAGTAACTAATGTGGGCCTCCTTGGTGGCGCAAGGGGTTAAGATGCAACCTACGAAGCTGTTCACGGCCACTGCAGTGCGAGTTCGATCCCCGGCCAGGGAGCTACCCATATGGCACAGCAGACCTCTCCTGACTTGCCCGTTGTGCTGCTCCCCTCAGCAGTGTATTTCAGTCAATCTGCCTGTGTTGTTCCCCACTCTGTCTGGTAAATCCTCTCACCCACCCCACACCCCAAACCTCTGGCCTGTACCCCAGTTCTTATATGCATAAATAAATAAATCTTTTCTTAAAAAAAAAGAAAAGAAAAGAAAAGTAACTGGTGTATGGCACTGGTGTCCATGTACGGCCCTAAAAGCCAAGGCTCCAGGTAGGTCATGTACTGTTCAGGACTCAGTCTGGGTCATGTGGCTTTTGTGCCCTCTTGCTCCCAGGTCCATTTCTGAGCAGCCTCTCCATAAGCAACATTCTTCTAAGTCTCCTTCCTGTTTTTTTTTTTCCCTCCAGATTGCCACCCATAGTTCGTGGAGGGGCTATAGACAGATACTGGCCCACTGCTGATGGCCGCCTGGTTGAGTATGACATAGATGAAGTGGTATATGATGAAGACTCGCCATATCAGAACATCAAAATCCTGCACTCGAAGCAATTTGGGAATATTCTCATCCTTAGTGGGGATGTCAGTAAGTATTCCATTGATACCCCAATGACTTAACAAAGTGATGACATATTATAGTGCTTTCCTGGTAAATATTCCTGTAGTGGATTTCACCAAGTGTATCTTTGGCACAGCAGTTTTTTTTTTTTGAAATGAACATTTGCATCTTTAACCTGTGGATTTTCTGGGCCTTCATGTTTTATAGTGGAGGCCTGAAAGCTTTGTCTTAACATTACTTTTTCTTAATTTCTTAATTATTTGGAGTGGTTTATGGATTTTTTGGATGATATATTAAGAAGGAAATATAATTGCTTATTTTTTTAAGAAAAATTTTTGTTATGGAAAATTTCAAACCTGGGATGAAAAAATAATATGATGAAACAATGTCTATTTACCCTCAAGCACCAGCCATTATCAAGCCCTTGGCAATCTTGTTTTCTCTGAAGTCTGGTCTACTTTCTCACTCATTTTGAAGCAATTCTCAAAGTCCTGTTACTTTATCTGGAAAGATGTATTTGCTTTCAATTTCTGAGCATAGTAGAATATTTGCAAGAATGACTTTTCCCCACTGATTATGTGTGTGTGTAAATAATAATAGGTTTTGGATCAGTAGGGTTGATAAAAATTCTGCAAACCAAAAAAAAAAAAAAAAAAACAAAACAACTTTGCACATTGTTAAAAGTTTTTAAAGAATTTTGGGGTAGATTCTAGTACTTTCTACCAAGTCAGGTAGTGTGTGGGTTTGGGTTGACTCACCATTTTTGGATCTCTTTCTCCTCCCTAGATTTGGCAGAGAGTGATTTGGCGTATACACGGGCCATCATGGGCAGTGGCAAAGAAGATTACACTGGCAAAGACGTTCTGATTCTGGGAGGTGGAGATGGGGGCATATTATGTGAAATAGTCAAACTGAAACCAAAGATGGTCACGATGGTAGAGATATCCTTTGTCTGCAAGAGACGCTCTGTGGGCTGCTTTTGTTTTCTTCCTCTTCAGTCTGAAGACTATTGTTTTTGTTTTTTTTAAGATTTGTTTTTTATTTACACAATAGCTGGGGTACGGGCCACGGGCGCGGGAGGGTGAGAGGATTCACCAGAGACAGAGTGGGGAGAACAGGTAGAGGACCAAAGTACACTGCTGAGGGGAGCAGCGGGCGTGACAGGAGAGATCTGCCACACCATGTGGGAATCTCCCTGGCCAGCTGGGAATCAAACCCGTGCTGCAGAGGGTGCAGACAGCTTCACAGCGCTGCACTCAACCTACTGCGCCACCGGGGAGGCCCTGAAGACTCTAGGCGAGGCACATGTTATGAAAACTTCCTTCAGCAAACACTGAGTTTAGTACCTATCAGTAGCCTTTCTGTGTGACCACCAACAAGGAAACAGAGAATCTACTTGAAAATTAAAAGTACAAGTGACTTGGGCACAGCACGGGTTTGGTGTCTTCTCTTCAGCAGTTGCTGAAAACTGATTCCTCTTGAGTGTCATTGGTGCAAGAAAACGTTCTCATTTAAAAAAAAAAAATCTTGTGATGGGCCAATGAATATTCTAAAACTTGTTTGTGTTAACCTTTCATTTAAAGTATTACTGTTTCAGAATTCTTTGGTTGCATCTAGATTCACAATAAGTTTCTCCTTAACCTCTTGGGAACATTGACCAAATGGTGATTGATGGATGTAAGAAATACATGCGAAAAACGTGTGGCGACGTCTTAGACAATCTTAAAGGAGACTGCTATCAGGTAATTGTTTTCCACATAATTTTCTGTTTAAGTCCACTGATAATATAATTAATGTTATTCATGGGAATTATACCTTGAAAACAGCTTTTTAATGATTAAGTATAATTAGTATAATTAAGAAAATCCTAAGTATAGTTAAGAAAATAAATAGATCTTCTTGTAAGGGAGGAAAATTAATTTTCACTCTACTCATTCTTGACTGAGACCCTGTAAGAAGAGAGATTAGCAAGAGAAAACCATTTTATTAACATGTATGTTATTAACATGTATGCTTCATATCTACATGGGAGATCTTCAGGGAAAAAAGGTAACAACTCAGAGGTAGACATAGAATTTAGGCTCAACTAATATCTTACTAGGAAAAGTGGATGGAGTTTAATAAGCCCTGTGATGACTGGATGGGAGGTGTGGTAGTTTGTAGCAAAGTTGTTAGGGCTGATGACTTCTCTCCTATCCTGGTAAGAATCCTTATTTCCAGGTTGAATGCCCCTGGCTCTGTCTTGATGGCTCTGTCCTGATGTAGCTCTAGGGGAGTTCAGAAAAGGCCCCTCCCAGCATTTGCACCGCCCCTCCCACCCCACTCCAGTGTTCAAAATAGTAAAATACTATCCCTGTTCAGCTGATTCCTCAATATTCTTTGGGAGGGGCTTGGTGTAATATAGTAAACCACCAACTTTAGATTCTATATTTAATGACATTAATTTATTCTTTTATAAAATATGGCATGTCTTTCTATGACCTGGCAGCCCGTTACCTTTTGTCTCTCTACCCTAAATAATCTCTGTGTCTGGATCCTTCAGAGGAATGCAGATGCTTAGAAGGTATAGATGATTAAAATGCCTGATACAGGAACTGTTGTTTCTCACTAAGCAAATTAGTTTCTGTCCTAAGTCTTACTTGCATGTTGACTGATCACTGTAGTTTGTAAGATACATTTTGTATTGTTTTTTGAGGCTGCGTGTGCCTATAATGATTGTTGAGCAAAATACCTAAGCAAGTACATTTTATTTGAATCATATCTTAAATGTGCACACCCAGATTTGTAAACAATTTAGGAGTGCTTCATTTTGTTGACATATAAATCATTTATGCTCCACCCCCCCAAAGTGTGTGCATCCAGTTAATTTTCCTGGCAAAGTGGTGTTTGAAGATGACTTGGGAGGGCCTCCCTGGTGGCGCAGCGGTTGAGTGCTGGGTTGCAAAGCTGCCCGCAGCCTCTGCAGCGCCAGTTCGATCCCCGGCTGCACCGGAGGAGGGTCCCGCATGGCGCACAGACCCCTCCTGCCGCCCGCTGCTCCCCTCAGCAGTGTACTTCATCACTCTGCCTCTTCTACTCTCCTCTATGACACTGGTGAATTCTCTCACCCTTCCGTGTCTCTGACTGTACCCAGTACTTGTATAAATAAATAAATAAATCTTAAAAAACAAAAACAAAAAACAGGCATTCCTCACAGGAACTACAGGGAACTACAAGTTCTACAGGGAACTACAAGTTCTACAGGGAACTACAAGTTCTACAGGGTGGGGGTGGGAACAAACACTGCTGAAAAATGAACAATGATGTAAAATATATATAAATAAAAAATAAAAGTAAAAAAAAAAGATGACTTGGGAGACTGTTTCAAAGTTTAAAAAGGAAGGAGAGAGTAGCGTGATAGATCTGTTTCTGGATGAACTACAAATTGCTATTGTTTGCAAATGTTTGCATTGTTCGCCTAACCTTTGCCTAAAGTGTTTTAATACTGGAAGATTTACCAAGTGTGTATTATTTCTATTTTATGGATGAAGATTAAGTTGACAGAGTTTAAAGGAAACTTATTCATGCTAGAGGGTAACTTTACAGAAGTGACCCCAACTCACTGTCTCCTAGGACTGCCTTATATGCATTAAGAAAAAAACAGAACTTCAAATCCAAACCTGCATTACTGTGGACTTGTAGGCTGTTGTAATTAGAGATGGATGTAAGTGGGAAGTTTTACTAATGGCCCTGGGCCACAACCTCTTGACTGGCTGGTCCATCTGAAAGCCAAGCACCAAGGGCAGGTGGTGACAATTCAGCATTTTCCGGAGGGGAAGAAGGAGTGTTTCATTTGAAAAGAACCTTGTGAAATTGGGTACCCACAAGCATCCTTTCTCCTGCTTTCTTTCTGGAGCAGAACAACCACCAGGGGGAGCCTGGAGAATTTGTAGATAGTTTCCTGGAGCTCCCAAAGGGGTTGGGAGTTCTGGTCTGTGGGGGAGCAGCAGGCAAGCTCCTAAGCCATTAAAATGCTCCTATTTAAAAAACCACAGGGCTTTGCAACTGTGTGTCACTTGAAAAACATCACTACCTCTTAATATTTTTTAAGAAATCAAAAATATTACAAAGCATTCTGCATTCCTTTTATAGTGAGAAAATAATCATAATACTAAAATCATTAATGTAGTACAAAAAGAAAAATCAAAAAAATTCTTTTACTGATTTATAAGATTTCCATGTAAAATAATAAATTAAAATATTAAATTTTAAAAAATCTTTAAAGAATTAACATCTGAGAAAGATTTCATTCAGAAACGTAAAGATGATGGTGATGGGCTGTGGGTGATTTGGTGGCGGTACCCTATGGTGGCGATTCCTAATGAGGAGAATCCTAATGTAACCACAATGAAAAAAATAAGTTATTACTTAAAAAAAGAAAGAAAATGTTCTTATAGGGTTTTTATATTAAAAAATATAGAACAATTTAAAGGTTGTCAAACACTTCAGTGGGTTTTTTTTTTTGAAAAGCACTTATGGCATTTAATGAATCTTCCTCCAAGTGGCTTCAGGCTACCAGGACACAGGCCCCTCCCACACCCTTAATCTTCTCAGCTCTTCTACTGACAATCACAGGCTGCTTTGGAAGCTTTCCCTTCCCCAGAACTTTGTAGTAGCCCTAGACTAGAACAGAGAAAAGAGTTATGTTACAACAGTTACCAGCCCTGCTGTGGATAAGCCTATCAGCCTTCTCCATGCAGGGGAAGGTCATGTTTCTGACCTGGGCACTACCAGGCCCACTGATTGCCCTTGCCAGTGAATCAAGACCAGCAGATTCTGTCCGAGAACTCTAGCACACCAGGACAAGAGCTGTGTCAGGATGTGACTCTAGTCTTGGGCTTTAGTGGTATTTTAATGGAAGGTCATATTATGATTTTTTTTATCTTGATATCTTATATTTTCCTAATGTATTATATGTATATATTTTTATCACAAATATTTTGAATGTTTAGAAAAGGAGAAAAGGAAGAAAAAAAGAAATGCAAAGACGTATATCTTAAACCTGTCAGCATAATTCATTATGTGAATGATATAGAGGAGAAAGTAATATTACCGGATGACAAAGTATTTGAGACTCTCTAGCAATCATTCTTTTTTTTTTAAAAGATTTATTTATTTATTTATACAAGCACTGGGCACAGTCAGAAGCGCGGGAGGGTGAAAGAATTCACCAGAGACAGAGCGGGGAGCAGAGCAGGCAGAAGGACCGAGGTACATTGCTGAGGGGAGCAGCGGGCGGCAGGAGAGTTCTGCGCGCCATGTGGGACCCTCCTCCAGTGGCCGGGGAGCTGCCGGGGATCGAACTGGCATTGCAGAGGCTGCGGGCAGCTTCACAACCCAGTGCTCAACCGCTGTGCCACCAGGGAGGCCCTCTAGCAATCATTCTTAATACTCTTTAGGTAAAATAAAGTTGTGGTAGAGGGGAAACTACCTAAATAATTGAAACTATGTGAAAACTAAAGGCAAGGTTATATTAAATTGCCAATATACAAGGCATTTCCGCTAAAATTAGGAACAGAATGAGATGCTTATTATTAGCTTTATTTAACATTGTTTTTGAGGCATTATCCAATACAGTATGGTAGGAGAATGAAACAGTATAATTTTAGAAAGAATCAAATTATTTGCAGAAATATGACTCCTTAGAAAATCTAGAAAGCAAGTTGAATTAATGTGAATTGGCTCAAGTGATTGGATAAAGGCAGACTAGGAGGTTTTTTCCCCTCATGTGCTCACTTTACTTTTCTATAGCTTGTTTAATGTCCTTGTTGATCATGTCTACCTCCACCTCCAGTTTCTGGTTTGTGATGCCTCCTTCCCAAATTTTTTACTCTTAGCCAGAACTAAATAAAACAAAAATAAGCTTTTAGACTATGAGAAGCATGAGTGGTGACCAGAAGGGGACGAGGAAGGGAGAGTGGGCAGGAGGTTAGGTGAACAGGGTAAAGAGGTCTAGTTGTACAGTGAGGGACAGAGTTGGGTTGAAGAGTGGTGAACTCAATGTGGTGAGTACAGATGTTGATGTTTAATACTGTACACATGACGTAGATTATAATGTGAACAAAAAAATTCGTTCTCAGGACTACCACCTAAAGGTTCAGTCAACTTGCTAGAGCAGCTCACAGAACTCAGGAAACCAGTTTACTCACTAGATCACCAGTTTATTACAAAGACTGTAACTCAGGAACAGTCGGTTGGAAGAGGTATGTGGGGCAAGCTGTGGGGAAGAGGCATACTTCGTGCCTTCTCGCCCATGTCCACGCTCACTGCCCAGCAGTTCTGTGAACCCACCTCAAGGGCTCTTGGGGACACACTGAAAGCCACTGACAGCTGGCCAAGGAGCTGTGCCTCTGGTGTTGTAGAAATAAATTCTACTTTTTCCCCAGGCAGAGGAAGAACAAGCGGTACTTCAGGAAGGGGGAGGGCAGGAGAAGCTTTATTACTCATGCGTGAGGTCCCAGACCTGAGCAGCCCCGTAAGGTCTGAGCACCCGGTTAAAGACCAAGGGTTCCTTTTACACACAACTGTGTCCAGATCTGTTACATGGATAACATCGTTTCTCAGCAGGCGCAACCATTTACGGCAAAGTCCCCCGACAAGGGGGCAAGGCAAGGGGGGAAGATGCAGGCATACAGGTTTGGCCTTGGAGAGAGAGACCAGCTTGGCCGGCTGCCCGACCTTGTAGATAAGAGTGCTGAGGCCCTGGCCATGAGTCTAGAAAGGGAAGGACTGTAAGTCAGCAAACTTGTTGATGATGCCTGCGTTGGAGTGTTCATTGCTCCTGCTGGAATCTTTATTATTTCATTTGCTCAGTAATATATTTTGCTTCACTGGAAATCAGCTCTGCTCTCTATTAAAACTGGCTTCCCTAGCAACCAGACCTTATCCTTAGGTACTCCCCCAAAGGTCACCCCATTAACAGAACAAGAGACCCCTTTTATCACTCTGCCCACTTTGAAAATTCTAAGTCATTGGAGTTGTGAGCCAGGAACAGTGAATGAAGACCAAGTGTGTGTGAAAAACAGGGTGGTGACGGCGTTTTAGGTCACTGGTAGGACTCCTGAAGGGTTGTGGCCCTCCAGTGTCTGGAAGATGGGGTACTCATTTTCCTTTAAAGGAAAGCCTGGCTGGTGACCTGGTTCCTTTCTTTCCCGGGAACTGATTCTAGACAGGACTCCTGTGGTTAGAACTTAGGGAGACAGGACTCCTGTGGTTAGAAGTTCGGGTCATTGCTAGGCAAGCAGGGGCTCTCACGCGGGCTGAGGGGTGACACAGTGGACCCTCACTGCAAATGTGAACGGGCAGCCGAGAAGAACCCTGCCTTTCAGCAGTCGGGAGGAGAGGACCAAATTCAACCAGCCACATCATGAAACAGCAGATGGCAGTTTAATGCAGGGCACAGAATGAACTTTACATCCTTAGAGATGTTTGCAAAGGTATTGTTACTGCCAGAAAAGGGGGAAAGAGTGTGGTGAAAAGGAAACTAAGTTTTTGCTGTTAAAATCCATTCCGGCACTTGTCATGGGACCGCCAATAGAGGACGTTGAGGTGATGTGGAGAAGAAAGTGTACCAGCACCTTCCCCACCCCCTCTTCCCCAGACCCTGCAGAAAAACACACATCTGTCTAGTGGGGACACTCTCAGCCCCACGTGTTCATTCTGAGTGTGAGCACACAATCATGAAGGCATATAAGCCGGCCCTTCATGCTTCCATTTTTGACAACCAGTTTTTTTTTTTTTTTTTTTTTTTTTTAATAGAGGCATGCTTTATTTATTTGTTTGCTGGTTTGTTTGTTTGTTTTGTTTATACATGCACTGGGTACAGTCAGAAGCGCGGGAGGGTGAGAGAATTCACCAGAGTCAGAGCGGGGAGCAGAGCAGGCAGAAGGACCGAAGTACACTGCTGAGGGGAGCAGCGGGCGGCAGGAGAGGTCTGCGCGCCATGTGGGACCCTCCTCTGGTGGCCGGGGAGCAGCCGGGGATCGAACCGGCGCCGCAGAGGCCGCGGGCAGCTTCGCAACCCAGCGCTCAACCGCTGCGCCACCGGGGAGGCCCGACAACCAGTTTTTGGGGGTCTTTTTATTTCTTGGTTTTTTAAAAAAGATTTATTTATTTATGCATACAAGAACTGCGGTGAAGGCCAGAGGTGTGGGTGGGAGGGTGAGAGGATTCACCAGAGACAGAGTGGGGAACAGAACGGGCAGATTGACCGAAATACACTGCTGAGGGGAGCGGCGGGGGAGACAGGAGAGGTCTGCTGCGCCATGTGAATTGCTCCCTGGCCAGGGATCGAACTCGTGCTGCAGTGGCTGCGGACCGCTTCATAGGTTGCGTCTTAACCCCTTGTGTCACCAGGGAGGCCCTGTTTTGTTTGTTGGTTTTGTTGCTGTTTTATTCAAGTGCGGCTGGTTCACATCCTCCTCAGTGTTTTGGAAGACTAGGGTCAACCCCTTTAGTGTAGTCCCTGTGTAGCACACCTGCCACTGAAGCACACACAGTCCTCCACCAGAGAACAGACCACCAGTGCCTATTGCCCATTCCACTTCTCTATCAGCCGTCCACTCTGGATGGCCTGTGCCTGCTGTTGACATTACGGGCTGTGCAGTGTGTTCTTTGGTCTGAAGAAATAGTCGGCCATCAGAGTGGTCCGATAGCTTCTGTTCAGGTCTGTCTTACAGCACTGTCAGCATTTGCATCTACCACCAGGTTAGCACAGCCAGTCCACACTCAGTGTCTATTCCTCCTGGGACTCTTTGTGGTCCCCCAGGGCTCCCTGGGAATCTGCCCCAGCAGTCTGCAATCTCTCTCGTGTGCTGGTGAAAAGAACACAGCCCACATCTGCATGGCTGCAGTGCCCACTGCCCCCTCATTTCATGGACCCAGCTGTACCCCTCAAGTGAGCACACAGGGCTACCAGCTTATTGATTCTAATCACCTTCTAAACCTGGATAGGAATTCCAGGCATCCACATGCCCCGCTGTACCCCTCAAGCTCCCATAGCGATTTCCACAGAGTGGGCCCCATACAGGTCAGGTTTCCAGTGACCTCCTGCCTGCCTGTTGGCTCACCCCCATCTTTTTCTGTTGCCTCTGGAAGGTTCTAATAGAAGACTGTATTCCAGTACTGAAGAGGTACGCCAAAGAAGGGAGGGAGTTTGACTATGTGATTAATGATTTGACTGCTGTTCCGATCTCCACATCTCCAGAAGAAGGTAGGTTCTCGTTTTTATTTGTTTTAACCAAGATATTGTTCATGGAGGTGTTTCTCTAGGCACCATGCGAGGAAGAAAGGATCTTAGAGATTGTCTACTTAAGTGCCTTCATTTTTTCAAAGGTAGTTAATCTGAGGCCCTGGGGAAAGATGACCGGATTTGGCTTGTTCTGCCACTCAGTGAGCAAATTAGCAGTCATTTGAAACATTAACTAAGATGACTCATAATCAAATCACTGAAACTAGCTCCTTTGAAAATTTACATTATATTTTTAAGCTGCTTGGGACAAACTAGTGACCTTTCAAAGCAACGTGGGAGACATTCTTCCTGCTGAGTTTGGGGGCTCCCACCTGCTGACACTGCAGGCCCTTTCTTAAAGCTGGTGGTCTTGCAGTTTTCAACCACTGCCTTTGGGTGGAATCTTTATTGGTGTCATGAGAACAGTGCTAAGTGGATGTGCATTTGGTTTTGACCTTGCCCATGTTTGTGTGTGTGTGTGTGTGTGTGTCTGTCCATGTCACCCCATATGACAGTACAGTATGGTTCATGAGTAAGCTCAAATATTCAGCCTAAAACTCGTAGTTCTTTCTATTGGTATCATTGAAGTAATAGTGTGAATGTTTGACTTTGTGCTTCTGATGCATGAAATCCCTTATCTATGAGATTTAATTTTTTTTAATCCAGATTCCACATGGGAATTTCTCAGACTGATTCTTGACCTCTCAATGAAAGTACTGAAACAGGATGGGAAATATTTTACACAGGTAGGCTACCCATTTTCCACCAGAGCTTGAATTTTATATTTTGAACTTTGAATGTGTAGTCTTGATATTTAAGTCTTTAAGGATAGAACAGCATAATTGGATAATGTTCTTTCTGGCAGTAAGTTTCGTAGTAAGTGATCTACCTGTTATCTATTGGAACTTAATGATTTTTGTTATGTCCTGTTGCCACAACCATCCAGGTTTACCAGCCCTGGGCTTTGACTGTAGTATGAACTGTTGTCACCAGATGGAGACACAGATTGCGTTTTTCCCTGCTTCCTGCTGCCCCATCATCTTCTAGCCAGCTTGCCCATATAAATGTGATCCACTGCTTTGGCTGCAGTATGGGCTCCTGCCACAAGGTGGAAACCAGTTGTAGTGTGCTCATTCTCTGGGGGGTTCTTTATTTTAAAAGAAAGTTTGAAGTTTGTCTTTCCTGATAGGTTATAATAAAATGGTAAACATCCAAAACAAAATTTTGAAAATATGAGCAAAAGGCTTAATTGATGACTCAGTCTCACCACTTATTTAAAAAATCCATTGATTAATACAAGACAAGCACCTAAGTAGAATGGCAGTCGTCCCTGTGACGCGTCGTCAGTTTTCAAGAGAATCCCGCCTCCCCTCTTCCCACCCCACCTTCCTTTTAAGTGTTATTTTTTTAAATGTCAGGAACTAGTAGAGAGGTCTTAAGTTTATTCTCCTAAGGGGGCATTTCAGCCAGATGCTGTATAGTTAACGGGATCTGAGATCAATAATGCTGAAAACATCCAGCACGGTTGGGAGACACCTTGAATTAGTCTCCAGCCCATCCTGGTTTTCTCCTCTTCCCCCTGCATGTAGGAGCACCCATCTCCCACCCCAGACTGGCAATTAATCCTAGGCCTTGTCCAGAAGCTTTTGGGGAACAGGTAATTGTCTGTGAATGAACTCTTTTCCTGTTGTTTTGGAGTGTTTGGGAACACAGCCTAGACTTGATTCTTTAAAGCAGGGATCTGCAAACTATAGGCCAAATCTCACCTACTTGTTTTTGGAAGGTTCCTTTGGCACAAGGCCACAGCCATTCCTGACTTGTCTTCCATGGCTGCTTCCCTGCTGCAGCAACTGCCCCGAATAGCTGTGATGGGGACATCTTCTGTTCCGCTCTTTAGAGAAAGTTTGCTAATCACACCTTACAGGAAGCCCACAATGAAACCTGCTCAGACAAAGTCCCCTTATTTGTGTAAAAGCAACCTGGATGATTCAGGGCTTTGAGTTGTTCCATGAGTGGCCATTTCTCAAGCAGAGCTCACCCATAGATTTGCAAATAGAAGGAAATCTTTCACAGCTTAAGTTGGGGATCTTTAACGGGCAGAGGATGAAAATAATTTGGTTCCTTGCAAACCAGTTTGTAGTAGATAGCAAGTAAATTAGGAAGACAGAGTGACTGTTTCTTAGCTTTAGTATTTGCTTGGTGGACAGCCTTCTTGGGGAACTGTGATCTCAGTGAGGAAAACTAATATGAATGCTTGCTTAAATGGTTACATGACCCTTTCTTAAATATGAATGATTGAGACTTTGATAACTTCCCTTTGTTAAATAGCATTTACAAAAAAATACATTATATGCCCAGGACTGTGTTTCTAAGAAGTGTTAAAAAAAAAAACTGTATTGAAAGATGTGTTAGGACATGTTTCTTGTCCCTGCGTGATCACTGTTGGAAACTCAAGGCGATCCTGTTTTATAATACCTGGGGTCAAACGGCACCTTGGAAGTCTGGCTGCCCCCCATAGGGAGAGCCATGCGCACTGGGCAGAGTCGCCTTTGGGGAAGCAGAAGCCCACCAGGATGGGACACGCGGCTGTACCAGTGGAGTTGCCACCGTGTCATCAGTGTAATACTTGCTTTAACTGCTGTGGAAGGCCCAGGAGACACCTGTGATTCCCCCACTCCCTCTCCTGGGAGTGGGGTGAGACATGAGATGGCAGCGTTGGTGGGCCTTTATTTGGCGACTGACAAAAACTAAACGTTCCTGCCTGACGTGCTTGCATCCCAGTGGTCACTAGTATCACTGGCTGCCACGAAGCTGGGGGTGTCTTGAATTGGTGGGAATTGAGCCAGGGGGATTTGAGTTTGGAAGAATGGCGTTCGCGCGGCCAGGAGCCAGGTCCTGGGGCTTGACCTCCCTCCCCCTTCCCGCCGCTCCACATTTCAACCAAAATGATACATACAGAAAGACTGGTGTAAGCTGTGATGCCACAGTACTAACGCCCCTTGCCCTGCACTCGGGACCTGCACGCGGCGGCACCCTCGGCCCTCCCGTGCTGCCTAGCACTGGCTTCCTCCCGGGAGGCGCCCGCCCTTACTGTGAATTTTTTCCTATTTCTGAGCTATTCTTTATAGATTGTTTACATGTGTCATTTCCCAGCTCATACATACTTTCGCTCGTTTTGAAATGGGTAAAAGTTGTATCTTTCAGGATATATTCTTCTGGACCTGTTTTTTATGTTACAAAAATTACACAAGCTGACTATTAAATTTAAGACAGAGAAACAATACAGACATCTTTTAGGGAGAACTTTCTAGAACTAAAGCTACTGAATTGGGGTTTACCCTCAGGAGTTGCCCTCTCCTTGCCCCATTATTCCCTTTCTCTAATCCTTACTAGGTACTTTCTTCTTTGCTACTAGACTTGTGTGTTGAATCACTCACGAGTCATTCTTAAAAAAAAGCAGCTCCATTTAAATAAATACACAGGAATGTGAAATGCAGCACGTTACTTTTTTGGAGTAGGTCTCTATTTGTGGTGAGTTTTTTCCTTTTTTAAATTGCTTTTTGACAGTGTTGGGGAAGAACTAATCAAAACTTTCCTGTTTCCTCACCACACTGTCTGAAGAGGTCCTCCCATGTGCCTCTATAAAAAGTGCACTGTCGCGTTGATGGTGGCAAGGAAAACCGTTGAACGGTGTGCCTTGGTGGCATTGCCATCCTGTAGCTTCCTCGGGGGTGATGTGTGTTCTAAAAACAGCCGGGCAGTGTTTTCTATTTGTGAATCTTAAATTACATGTGTGGTGTTTATATACTCTCCTGGTGAACTTGATGTTGAAACCAAATTATATGCTGGGGAAGGGCACTTTGGCCAAATCCACTGCAGGATCCCAGATGATGGGTTACTAAACAGGCTGGCACTGACGCATACGTCATGCTGAGCGAATGTGCTGAGTTAAAGCTGCCGAGGCCAGCTCTCCGAACGGTTCTCTCTCCCGCTTGCCCTTGGCAGGTCGGGTTGGTTGCTTTTGTAGTGCCATTCCCAGGAGTATTTGCATCACAGGTTATCATTATTTGTAAATAATTTCATCGTACATTGCTCTTGGCTATTTTGAGGCAAATTTAATAGTGAAGTTCTTGCAAAGAAATAGAATGAGCTCATAAAGTTTTTTGAATATTAAGAACTTCAGAGGTTAAAAGGAAATAGATAGCATTGAATAACATTCTTTTAAATCTGTTCTGAAAAGCACTTGGGAGAAAATTTTGCTAAAATGAGGGCAAACTAACCCAGACCTACGGAATGAAAGTCTGCATTGTAACAAGATCTGCTGTGATTCATATGCGTAAGAGGGATAGAGCTGCAGTGCTTCTAGAACTAGGACCATGTGGAATTCTTTCCGTAATTCTACTGTATCTTCACCAGCTTCTGACTCTCCACCTTCTCTTCTTCATGGTCACAGAGTGACTGCTACAGCTCCAACTCCAAATGTCACATCTGGGTTGTAAGCTAGAAGAAAGTTGAAGGGGTGGGTCACTCTGTTTATCCTTGATTGTCCAGAATAAGAAAACGTTCCCAAGCAGATGCCCGCTATCTCTTTGCTGGGGACCGAAAAGTGGTGGCAAGAAGGGGAGAAAAATTAGAACATTGAAGTTGAGAGAAAATATTTGGTAAGGAGTGAAACTGGGGAATCGCTTTAGTATGTATCCTGAGTAAATTTTTGTCCTCTAATGCCGTAAATTGTGGATCTGGGGGAGAAATTACAGGATATGGATTCATCCTTTGTCAATATTTTACACTCTTCAGAGGGCCATGGTGAGAGGCATTCTGGAAATCAAGAACATTATCTTTTTGATACTTCATTCTCTGCACAATAGTGTCTATTATTGGAAAAACTGATTTTGAATGGGTTATGTATGAATCTTTGCTAATTGCATGGTGTTGATACAATGACTGTGTCACTAATGAGAAATTGGTCTCACTGCTTTCTATTGCTTCATACTCCAATAATTTGAAATGGCTTGGTAAATGAGGTGGAAGGATAATGAGCTAATGGATCTATAAATAGAATTCAATGCAGTTTGTGAAAGTACAGAAGCCTTATCTCATTTTCAGAGGTGAACTTTTATCTAAAGCCAGAATTGTTCTCATTTAGTAGAGACCATCAAGTGAGTGGCCCCTTAGCGGAACTCCGTGACTCCATTGTTGGCTTTTCTCTCTTTGATTTAGGGGAACTGTGTCAATTTGACTGAAGCCCTGTCACTCTATGAAGAACAGCTCGGACACCTGTATTGTCCTGTGGAATTCTCAAAGGAAACCGTCTGTGTCCCTTCATACTTGGAATTGTATCCTTTGACAGTAGCATTGTGCTGCCAGCTAGGACAGCTGAGTGAATCCCAGGCTGGTTTAGCATTTTGAGTCTCAAGAAGAAACAGCATTTGCTTGTTAGTATAGAAAGCCCTGGTTGTCTTTCAAACAAGGTTGTACATTGGAATCCCTTGGGAGCTTTAAAGCAATACAGATTCCTGGCTCCCACCCCCAGAGATTCTAGGGTGTGGCCTGCTACAGCTCCCCAGGAGTTGTTAATGATGTAGTGCTCTGCTGCAGCATCACCTGGAACTGGGCAGACACGCCAGAAACTCAACCCGACTTCCCATTGGTAGGCCAGCAAACATGTTTACGGGGAGGCCTGTTCTTCTTGAATCACCTGTTCTTATTCCTTGACTCCCTGTCCAGGTGGGTTTTCTACACTGTTTGGAAGAAGGCTAAACCTTGAAGGTCGGCTCGCTCTGATCACGCGTGCTGCAGACGGTCCTCCTGACCTTCACACGCTATACATGACATCGAAACAAGTCAGGCAATTGATTGTGAATTCCTTCCAGTTTTCTTTTTTTAATTATTATTTTTAATTTAAAAAAAGCGAATGGAAAATGTATATTTTGATGAGCTAGGGTGTTATTTTTTGAAAGTCAGCTGAAGGATGATTAGACACCACAGCGAAAGCTGCTAAATGCACTGAAACCCTAGAATGTGATTTTTGTTACTTTTTTTTTCTGTGTGGGCCTCTTTTTTTTTTTTTGTTCGTTCGTTTGTTTGGTAGCCTTTCAATTTGCTTGTTTGGAGGAATGGACATCATTGTTTTTATTCTGGAGGGAAGTTCTTGTTGGTGTTTCTTTTCCCAAAAATTGACTTAAAGATTAAAATTTGGTGCTTACAAGAAAGTTAAAAAAAAAAAGAGAATACCAATGAATCAATTAAAATCACAAAAGAAATTGTGCGTGTGTGTGCTGTTTTATTTCAGTTTTTATTTCAGTCCAGTCCCCTCCATCTAGCTTCTGATCTCACAGAACAAAGGTGTCTCCTGGTCTTTTTTTTAGTTTGGTTATATCACTCAGTACCATTTATCTCTTTATAATAGGATGGCCTTAGGGCCTTTTTTGAACAGAAGTAATGACTTCATTTACCACTGGAGGTAAATGATACACAGGCTATTACATCCACCAGTTCTTCATTACAAAATTGACCTGAGGATAGGGAACGATTTGGCCTCACTATAAAGTTGAAAGTCAAAAGTGGAATAAAGATCATTTTGGATTCCTGCTGTGAATTTTGGGCAAGGTGTTTGGATGCAGAGATAGCGATAAATTTGGCTGGAGGGACCCATGACGTGCACCTCGAACATGAGGAAAGTGCATGTAACTAACAACGTGGCAGTGGATTTGTGGTAATAATCCACATCAAGATTGAATATTGAGCTGTCCGATAATCACTGAGTATTGTTTATATGAAAGGTTTTTGCTTTATCAATGGGATAGGTTCATTTATGGTGAATTTGCAGTAAGCCTTAAAAACGAAATATTCAGTGCCTGTTTTGAGATAGAATATTTGTCAACTCAGAACATTTTTCCTCCCATGATAGGTTCTTGGTATATGATAGATACCCTTTAAAAATGAGTGTGTCTACTCCCCCCCCTCTTGTTTCTTACTAGACTGGCACAGGAGAAGAAACGACATAGAATAAGAGGAGTTAGTCATGTGCAAACTAGATAGGCTTTCAACAAATTTCTCTTGGTTGAAAACAGCATAGGTAAACATGAAGAATCTACCCACCCCCCTTGGAATTGTCTACCATGCTTTGCAAAGGTTCTGTATACTGTGAGATTGAAAACAATGGTTACTGTTACTGTTAGTATACCATTTTGGATTGATAGAATGGTTTCCATTTTAGAAAAGATGCCTGAATATGGTGTTATTAATTTGTAGGCATAACTTTATACTTGAAGACTGGCTTGATGCCAAGGCTAAATCCACGGATAAATCTGGTGACATATAGGTCCTGCCTGCCAAGAGCCTAAAGTTAGAAATGAGGTAAATCAAGTTGTGCCATGCCACATGCTATACATTTGGGAATGGGTAAGGGTATGGGAAGAAGAAAGGAATGGAAATGTTTTTTTATTTGGGGTGATGATAAATTCTGACTCTACTCATTTCGTTGTATTGGAGAAAGGATGCTACCTGTTTTGAACATCTCTTTGTAATTATTTTAAAAGAAAAGCTTGCAAGTTGAACTCTAAAAACAGCTACATTTTGCTGCATTGTAAGGAAATGTTCTAGGATCCAGCCATTGCTGTTTTACTTAAAGTGGCTGTCGTGTCAGAATGTTATGGTCGCCTTTATGATTTAAAACAGTATACCCTATTATCATAGACCTACTTTTTAGTTAAAGACAAGTCACATAGTTGTTTAAATTCTATTCAACACACCAGATATCAAGAATTGGTTTACTGGGCCTCCCCGGTGTGCAGCGGTTGAGCGCTGGGTTGTAAAGCTGCCCGCGGCCTCAGCAGTGCCGGTTCGATCCCCGGCCGCTGGGTGAGGGTCCCACATGGCACGCAGACCCCTCCTGCCACCTGCTGCTACCCTCAGCAGTGTATTTCATCAGTCTGCCTGTTCTGTACCCTGCTCTGGCTCTGATGAATCCTCTCACCCTCCCGTGCTTCTGACTGTACCCAGTGCTTGTATAAATAAATAAATACATCTTTAAAAAAATTAAAACAAATTGGTTTAGGACTAAAACATGCTATTTTCCCCATTCCATTTATCAAATTCCACCCAGATCCATTATAGATCATGTTTTAATATATGCGTGGGTGTATTTGAGGCCTCTATATTCTGGTGTATTGGTCTTTTTGTGTCTTTGCACTAATGCCTTGTTATCTTAATTGTAATAATTACACAACAATCTAGAAAGCAAAAAAAAAAAAGAAAGGCTCCTTTCTCCTGATAATGGGATTGACTATTTTGTAAAAACTTACTTGACTGTGATTAAGTGCTGGGTGAAGTGTGGGTTGCCATAGTTATTGTACTGGGTGAGGCCAGTGCTGATATCAAAATAAAATGCTACACTGCTCCTTCCTGTGTAGCTGAACAGCCACGTCCTTGCTTGCCCTAACTGGTGCTGACATAAGGGCTTGCGTTTGTCTCAATAAATTGATAAATTTCATTTATTTTCCTGTGACTCCTGGGATGGTTGTGTGTGTATAAGTGTGTGTAAGAGATGATTTCTCATGGCCTGTATTGGAGACTTGAGTAGTGCTACTCAGACTGTGGTCCTCCATGCATTCTTTGCATTCTAAGTGCTTTGTTTTCTTCAACTCCCCCCCCCCCCCCCGCACACACACCCCCAGCAAGATTTTCTCTATGAAGGAGGAAAGTGTTGATTGACTGTAGCACTAGCTCCTTACCCCAGTGTTGGAATAGCATTTTGAATGGCACTGTTGTAGACACCAGTCCTCAAAAAGGTTATTTGATACCTGTTACTGTAGTTTGATGCTGCTTATTGGATACAGGCTGCTATGTGGCCTTTATTTTTTTTTTAAAGATTTATTTATTTATGCATACAAGAGCTGGGGTACAGGCCAGAGGTGTGGGGGGAGGTGAGAGGATTCACCAGAGACAGAGTGGGGAACAGAACAGGCAGATTGACCGAAGTACACTGCTGAGGGGAGCAGCGGGCTAGTCAGAAGAGGTCTGCTGCACCATGTGGGTAGCTCCCTGGCTGGCCGGGTATCAAACTTGTGCTGCACAGGCTGTGGATTGCTTTCTAGGTTGCGTGTTAACCCTTGCCCCACCAGGGAGGCCCCCCCTATGTGGCCTTTAGAAATGACCTCTGATCATGGATTGCTGAATGTCTTTTTGTATCAGATAATCTTTTACATTGTTGTGCTTTGGGTTAATAAACCACTTTATTTAAATCATCTTGCTCAGTCTTGAAATAGCTTTGTAAATTAGATGTTAATGTCACTGGGTTCGGCCAGCAGTCAAAATTTGATATGTACCCAGCAGGTCCCATGGCTGATAACAAAATTAGGTTTTTTGCTAGTAACAATGTTGATTCCATCTTCTATCATTTTGAATTTGGTAGGTGAAAACCCGCATCATGGCTTCTTAAACTATTTCATCCTTGGACGCCTTGGGCAGCCTGGTGAATGAAGCCTGTAGCGCCTCCTCAGACACATGTTTCTTAATATGCAAAATGATTGCAAGGAAACCTTTTATGCTTTCAAAAATGTATGATTAAATATTTGTACTTTAATGGCTTATTCCGTAGCTGCATGTAGTGATGGGTCAAATGCCCTATTTCTGAAGTCATAGCACAAACAAACTGCAGCCACTGAAATGCACTAAGAACATATCCAATTCCTTTTGTGTAGCAATGGCCATTGCTAACATGGTTTGTCACTGAATGTTCATGCTTAAAGAATAGGCTAGATTTCATTAGAGGTTAGTGAAAATAAAGATAAGGATGTTTCCCCATCCACGTTCAGGACTCAGCATTCCATGGTGAAGAACTTCTGTCCTATAGTTTTTGCTTCCCTTGTATTTAGGTGGTGGGGAAGGGCAGCTGGGTCCCTTCAACCTTCAGTCAGAACCTCAGATCAATGCTGGCAGATCAGTTCTCTTCAGCCAGAACCATTTAAAATCTCAATTACCCAGTGCGGTCATTCCACTGATTTCTGCTTTAGTCATTATTTCAAAAATGAGCAGTAGAACACAGGCAAGAAGTAGCCTGGTGCTTTTGGAAAGCGATTTGAATACTCTTGGGCGTGATTTCCCTGGGACATCAAATGATAGATGTGACTGGACAGGTATGCTTATCTCCTGTGTCTAGGGGTTCTGGAGACACCTTGGCCAGCTCGTGAATGCAGCCAGCGTCCCCAGGCTGTGTCTGAGCAAATCCTCGATGACGACGCGTTGGGGAAGATGGCCCTCTGCACAGGAATGTAATGGCCTAAATGAGTCCAGGGCTTCCCTGGTGATGTGGGGAAACTGGCCAGGTCTGGTGGCCAGAAACCCTCCAATATGTAGAGAGGGGGTTCTGGGAGGTTGCCGCACCCCATAACCCAGAAATGGGAGCCCACAGTAGTAAGACTGGCTGTAGACGTCGGCTTTGCCCACAGTGGTAAAGACTGGCTGTAGATGTTGGCTTTGACCCGGGAGTTAATTACTAGAGATGGTTTCTGCTTCCATTCAGAAATCCTTTTTTCCGCATGGAGCTCTGGGGTAGTTTTACATCTTCGTTGATCATGATGTTAGCAACTTAGGTTCTCACGAAGTGATTCTGACAGCTTCGTGTTCATTGCAGAGAGGCAGGCTCCTTGGGTTACACTCTGTGTCCTTTACTTTCCACCCGGTTCTGACTTTGCCTGCTTTCAGTCGTCCGAGTTAAATTTGATACCTGAAATCCCCTCTCTGGCATTCCTCCCACTGCCGAGGGAAGCTTCTCTCATAGCTCCGGCATTCCTTCACTCTCGGTGTTGGAGGTGGAAGTCCTCAGTATCGCCCATAGGTACTTAGCAAAACGTGACTTTAAGGGAAACAATGTACAATTAAACCAGGCCCTCAACTAGCATAGTTTCATCAACACTGGCCTGTATTTCTCTCTGCTCATCAAGTTATGAGGAAGTGATATGGAACAAAACCATGTTATTTGAGGACTCTGATGTGTTTTCAGTTTTATTAGTCTTCGTCCCAGTATATATTGTCCATACATGTTTAAATGTTTAGTGTCTAATGAGAGCGTGTCTGGTGGAAAAAGAACACACCTGAGTTTGTTTTCTAAGTTGGCCACGTAACACCTGGAGGCTCTGAAGTGGCCTGGGGGCGGGGTAAGCAAGACTTCAGCCCGAGTCCAGCCAACAGCTGGAATGTAAGCTCCAAAGCCTCAACCGCGTCCCTCTGGCTGGCACTGGTCGGTGTCGGATGCCTCGCACGTGTCGTAGGCACTTCGTAGGAGGGCATGGACCCCATGTTGGCAAAAGCACTGGACTGGTGAAGGAAGCCCTCTTCACCAGGCTCTCGGGTTCCTTCCTAGGGTCCCCTAGGGCTGAAGAGAAGCAGAAATCAGGAAGGTGTATGGCATTCAGACCAGGATATTGGAACGAGGTAACATCCACAGCCACTAATGTAAGTTGGTCTGTTGTTTGTGCCCCTCTGCCCACCCGCCCTTGGCTAGAATTCTTGCACCAGGTCTCCCCTTAGTTCCAGACATCCTTGGAGGCAGGCTGCAAGGCCTGATCCTGGACTCTTTTTTTTTTTTTTAAGATTTATTTATTCATACAAGAACTAGGGGACAGGCCAGAGGTGTGTGGGGTGAGAGGATTCACCAGAGACAGAGCGGAGAACAGAAAAGGCGGATCCACTGAAGTACACTGCTGAGGGGAGCAGCGGGCGAGACAGGAGAGGTCTGCTGCACCATGTGGGTTTCTCTCTAGCCAGGGATCGAACTCTGCTGCAGAGGCTGTGGATAGCGTCACAGTGCTTTGCTTAACCCCTTGTGCCTGCAGGGAGGCCCTGATCCTGGCCTCTTGTGCTTAGTTTCAACCTGGCCATTGGCGCCCACTGAAAGAGTCCAGAAGAGTCTGTGTACTAAAATTATTAAGCGTAGTAGGGACTTGTACATCACCAAAAACATGGAAATCACGAGTGCTTCTGAAAAGCAAATTACAAATAAACGGGGAGCAAATACACAGATGGGAAACTCGCCTAGCTTAGAATGCTGGATGACAATTAGTTGTGGGATGGGGAGGGGTGGAGTTGAAAAATCAAATTTTGGGATCACCGTGAAGACTGAATCAGGCAAGAATCATCCCCTAATGTAAAATTTTAGGAAATTTTAACAAGGATCATATATATGTGGCTTTAGAATGTCTCCCACAGATTGCTTGTGAGTTGTGTAGCAGTTTCTTATTGCTGCTGGAACAAATTTAGTTCTTAAAATAATGTGAATTTATTATTTGAACAGTACTAGGGGTCAAAAGTCTGAACTGAGTCTTACTGCGCTGAAATCAAGGTGTTGGCAGGGCGGGTTCCTTCCGGAGGCTCCAGGGAGTATCCGTTTCCTGCCTTCCTTAGTTTCTGAAGACCACCTGTATTCTCTGGCTCTTGACTCCCTCCAGCCTCAAAGCCAGCAGCGTAGCATCTTCAAAGCTCTGCTTCCATTGCCACGTCCCCTTTTCTCTCATTCCTGCGTCCCTGTTGTCAGGCCCCCGTGGGATTACATACGGCCCACCTGGATGACCCACGCTCATCTCCCAATTCAAGATTATTCGTGACCGCTGCGAAGTCCCTTTTGTGATATAAGGTAACATTCATGTAAGATAAAATAAAGGGTTCTGGGAATAGGCTGTGGACATCCTTAGGGGGCCGTTACTCAGCCTACCTCACATTGTAAGAGTAGCAGTAACTTGACCGTGCAGAAATCGAACAACACCTTGACCAGGGGATTGAAACAACGAGGAGCAGATGGGCTCGTGACCTCCTGGTCGTGGCGAAGCTGCAGCGCCAATTAGTATTTGGCTCAGAGCATTACCTGAATCCAAGACTGGGGAAACATGACTCCAAATGAGAACCATTCTATGTTTTAGACGGTCTGTATTTTTTTAAGTATTAGTGTCAAGCAAGACGAGGCCGTGAACAGGTTTCCAGATTAAGGGACGCTCGGGAGACGTGGCAATGAATGTGGCACCAGGCCCTACACTGCATCCTGCACGATGGCTCCCATGGACAAGGCGAACGATGAACGGTTGCTTTGATGCAGGTATTGTGTGAGCATTAAACTAACTGAAGTTCTTACTGCAGTTTTTAAGTTTGCAATTTTTTCCAAGTAAAATGTGAAACATTAAAGGGAAAAAAATAAGGGAGGCTTGCTTGCTCTCAACTCAGTTGGCCTCCCGTCTGCTTGAGGGCCACGTTAGCCAGGCTTTTCGACACAGCATCAAACAGGCTCAAGAGGCCCGAGAAGCCCCCCAATAAGCACGGGCCGCCTCTAAGATCTAGCGCAGGAGGAAGTAAAACGTAGGTTCGCAGGCCGCCGAAGTGCGAGTGGCTGAGTTGTGTCTTTGGGGCTTTCCTGCTGTCGGCTGCACAGAGAAGAACCCGGCCCTTCCCGGGTGCCGGCGGGAGATGGTGCCGGCGGGGTCTGCCCGCGAGGTCTGCCGCCGGAGAAATAAAGGCCGCCGCCAGCTCGAGTCAGGACAGGGCAGCGGTGGGGCCGTCTGCACTCGGGTTCTCCTGCGCCCTGCCGGCTCAGAGACCGACGGCCTGGGGCAAAGATCTTGCTTCAGAGACCCCCTCATTTCTTTGCTGTTCGATGTTTGTTGCTGAGCTTCGGCGAAGACACTGCAGGGTGTAACAGGTTTTCTTTTCCTTCTTTCCCCATGCGTGTGGCAGAAGAGCAGAATGAAGAGCAAGAGGGGGGCTGAAAGCTTTTTATTTAAAGCAAAGGGTCCCGTGCAATATTTTAAATTTAAAAGTAGGATCTCATTTAAAAAACTACCCAGTTACGTTTTACAAGAAAACCGGCGGAAGACTTGACAAGGTCCCAGTGGAATAGCAGCTGCGCCCTGATTTAGAAGTAGGAGCGGAAAACTAGGACAGTGCTGGTTAAGGCTGAGTGTGAGTAAGGAGTACCCAGGAGCTCCTGAAAATGCAGTGTGATTCAGTAGCTCTGGGACTGGCCCAAGAATCTGCATTTTGCTCGCAAGGAGACCACGTGTTGAGTAGTGCCGAGCTGGAGTGCTGCTAAGTGGAAAATCAGATGGCTGGCATCAGACAAATGCAGAAAGCTGTGGTGAGACTCGCTACTGAGCTGAAGTGTTTTAAATACCAACTTACTGCCACAAGCAGCCTCGAAAGCAATGGGCGTTGCCATAGTAATTGCTAAAATGAGTTGCTGTTTGATTTCCAAGGGTTAAAAATGTTCTCATGGATTTTGTTAAAAAGACAACTGGACAAACCATTAAGCTGGGGCTTGGTTTTAAGCTCCCTCTACTCCCCAAAAGGCATTTATACCCCCAGCATTTGAAAAATTACAAAACTCTCTGTGGATGGAGGCCAATTAGTGGGGACTTTGAAACGATGCACGATCCAGAAATTTCCAAGTCCTTCCCAAATTCTGAAAGGATATGGAGGCCCTGGGTAGTGTGCAGAGATGACCCTGACTGTTAGAACCTTCTACATACAAGGATAAAGGATTCTGCTTTTTATTCATCTAAATAAACATGCAACTCACTGAAGCCTTTGTTGTGCTTTGATTTCATGGGTTTAGGTAAGTTTGTTTATTTCTGTGGAGAGTAAAACCAGAGCAAATTTTAATTCCCGCTTGTGTCTTTTGCGGGTTTATTCAAAATACAAGGGATAATAGGGGAAGGATTAAGGGTTACACGATTCAGTCCTGACATTGTACTAGAACAGCTTTTAGTGGCACTATAGGCTATGCTTGGCGCAGCCTCTGTCGGGGGTCACAGAAGGCGATGTTTGGAATATATTCAGGGCAGTGTGTGGAGGGAAGAACGTGGGCAGCTGCTTAAGCAGCAAAGAAAATAAGCAGAGAACACCATCCCGAAGCAACGGGGCATGTGAGGCCCGCTGAAAATAGAAGTGTGGATCATAGGCTATTTCTATTTTATTTATTTAAGGAATCTCCTTACCATTTTCCACAGATGCCGCTCCAAATTACATTCCCACCAGCAGAGGATGAGAGTTCCTTTTTCTCCTTGCCAACATTTGTCGTTTCCATTCTTTTTGATATGGGCCATTCTCACAAGTTTCATGGTGACCACTGTAGGTGTCTATCCAAATACGAAGACTCCAGCTCAAAAAGATTTATCTGCTCCTGTCCGGGCAAGGGAGCGGGCCCCATGTCTCTGGGTCCAATCCCACCTGCCAGCCACTCAGGTGGATAAGCTGGACATGACCCAGTCACCGTCTTGCTCCACCTGCTGGGACTCAGAAGGATGGACCAAGTAACCGGGCGCCCTGGGGATGGGCTCCTGAGACCCTCCCGTCAAGTTGAAAAAAGGACTCCACAGAAGCCAGTGAGGCCATTAGGGTGGGCCCTTATCTCATCTGACAGGTATCCTTGCAAAAAGGGGAAATTTGGACCCAGAAACACATGTGATCTGAAGATGGAACGTCATCCTGCCAGCCAATGAATGCCTGAGGAGGAAGTCACGAGACGGATTCTCCTGCACAGCACTTAGGCGAAAGCAGCCCTGCTGATGACACCTCTGTCTTGGGCTTCTGGTCTCCAGAAGCGTGAGGGAATAATTGCTCTTTAAGTCAAAGTTTGTGGAATTTTGTTAGAGCAGCCCCGGGAAACTAATACAGATGGTCTCAGAAAAGACAGCAGATGGAGGGTTTATGTATTAATCAGCTCTTACTGCAGTAATGCTGCATAACAAGTGAACTTGAAATTTCAAAAGTTTATAGCAACAAGTTGATTTCTCCCCATCTGGTAGTAGACTGGGGCTCAACTGATCCAGGTTGGGCTCTGCTGGGTCTTGTTCCAAGCTGTGCGTTGGGTCTAGGTCTGCTCTAATCTTCCTTGGACCAATGGCTGCCGGAGACACGTCCTCATGGCAAAAGGCATGCAGGGGACCAGCGCAACGATGCAAGCCCATTTCCAGCCTCTATCTGGTCATGTCCCTCACTGTTCCATTGGCCAGAGCACAATGCATGGCCACGCTTGAGGCCAAGAAGCAAGGAAGTGTGCCTGCCAGTCATCAGGCCATGGCCAGGGTATGGACGACAGGAGAGAGCTTGCGAGCAATAATTCAATCTACCACATTTGACTAAGAAGTGAATGTAAAATCCAAGGCATGTTTAATACCCCCTGTTCAGAGTTCATGGTAGAGTTCTGAAAATAGGAAATTCTGGAATTTCAGAACTTGCTTGTGAAGGGCTGATCAACAAAAGTCATCAGCAGTTGGAAAGGTACTTGGCAAACGTAGCAGAAGTGATCTAGAACTGTATTCTTTTCCTATCTGTTACCCCTCACTGCTTTGCTCCTGGTCTTTAAATTTGCAATTCCTTTAGAAATGGCACCTCAGTGGGCCTCCCTGGTGGTGCAGGGGTTAAAGTCTCAGCGCTATCAAGTTATCGCCAGCCGCTGTGGCTTGAGTTCAATCCCCAGCCAGGGAGCTGACACACATGGCGCAGCAGACCTCTCCTGTTTTGCCTGCTGCTCCCCTCAGCAGTGTGTTTTGGTAGATCCACCTGTTCTGCAACCCACTCTTTTTCTGGTGAATCCTCTCACCCCTCACCACCCCCCCACCCCGGCCTACACCGCAGTTATTGTAGGCATATATAAACAAATCTTTAAAAAAAAAAAAAAAAGAAATGGCACCTCATTGTAGATTCTTAAAATAAAACTCTTCCAGTACCTTCCCACATGTTTGCTTCTTCAACCTTCACCTTTATTAGATGTTGTCAGATTGCTTTCCAAAATGGCGCGCACACTTCTCATCCTGATCAGGGCATGAGAGTTGGAGTTGCACCATTGCCAGCACTTGGCATCTTTAGACTTGAAAATGTTTGCCAGTTTGGAGGTGTGAAATGGTAATTTCTTGTGGTTCAAATTTTTATTTACCTGATTACTAATGAGGTTGGGCACATTTTTCTAAGTTAATTGGCCAGCCAGTGTTCCTCTTTGGAAAATGCCTGTCTTATGTCCATTGTCTATCTGGCTTTTATTTTCTTTTTGATCTGATGTGTTTACATCTTCAGGATAGCAATCCCGTGTTGGTTATATTGTTACAAGTATCAGCTCCCATCTGCCTTTGTGAAATCTTTTTAAGATGCACTTTGTTTTAATTACACTTTATAATCAGCGAGAGATTAGTTTTGGCTATGCTTTGTCTTTTCATTTATCAACGGGATTTTTTTAAGACTCGTGCTCGTTTTTCATTTCAGTGTGGTCAGATTTGTCCGTTGTTCACTTTCTGGTTTGTGTTTATTATGTGTTGTTTTAGAAACCTTTCCCTAGCCTGATTGTCTCTTAGAATAATTTTTCAGTGTTTTAAATGTTTGCTTTTCATAATTAGGTTTTTCATTTATGTAGCGTTCTCTCTCCCTCCCTCTCCCCTGCTTTTTCTTCCCCAGTAGAATGTGAGAGTTTTTGATTTGGTTTTTATTTTTGGTATGCTATGTGTTGCGAGGGTATTTTTTTCCCCATTGTGATCACCAATTGTTTCAATACCCTTGATTAAATTGTCCGTTCATTTCCCTGTGATTTTAAATATATTTGTTGTCCTACATGAAGTTATTCATTTGTTCGAGCCTGTTTCTAGGTGCAACAATTTTTTTGAACATCGAGAAAGTGATCGTTGATGGCTATACCAACAAATGTGCTTTAAAAAAGATATACAGATGGCTACAGAATGCCAGTGGATTATATTTTATCCTAGAATGTTATAGAAAGGGAAATATATTGATCACAGTCTAGACAAAATTATTTTTCTGACAACTTACTATATAATTTATTTGTAAACATTAAATTAAACTGCTAAATTATGTGGGATCAGTTATTATATGCTAAACAACTGCAATATAACAAATTGCTGAAGATGCTGTGATTCAAATATCTCATCAAGGGTGATAATTATACCCAAGATTATTAAATTTGTAGGCAGAGCCATTCAGCCTGTGAAATCCACCACACACACACACACACACACACACACACATACCTGCCCCTCCTTATATCTTGGGGACAGTTAAACTAAATATGTTAAGCCAGGCCCCATGCACCACCTTGCGAAAGAAACATGGGTTTTTAATAACCACAAAATTGTGCTTAGCTAAACAATGAAATTGATGTGGTTATCTGTCTTGATTCATACTTTATAACCCAGCTATTCTCCAAAGTGATCAGAGGCAGCTTGACGTGTTACAACATATTTAAAAGAGAATAGCTGAAGTAGACAGCTTTAGTTGCCATATTGTGACATCACTGATTCCAACCCCCTTCAGAATGATTCCCTTCTAGGCATTTCCAGAGTCTGATGCTTTCTCAATTTCACCTCCTAAAAATAACCTTGGATTAAGTGCAGTGTTGTAGAGTTTCTTAAAGCACAGCCAAAACTAGTTGCCTGATGATTATAAAATGTTATTAAAACAAAGTGCATCTTAAAAAGATTTCACAAGGGCCTGCCTTGTCAGTCTTGCCTTTGCCACTAAATTCCGGGAGTTTTCTATATGTCATTCAAATCCCGGATTTGAATCATCCAGGATCTTATAACTAGACTTTCTAAGTCTTAGATTCTAAACTTTATATTGGTAGCGTGCTAGGTTTGTTACAGGGCAGGGAGAGGGGCAGCCCAGACCCCGAAAACCTGCCTGCTCTAAATAGGTTCTGCCATCCGCCACATCAACACAAAGCATATGAGACTTTAATGGGAAGGAACTTTAATACAACTCGGAAACAATACAGGAAAGGCAAAGAATCTAGTTTCTAAATCAAGCACCCAAAGTGACCCGTCCCCTCGTGGGTAAAAGTCCATCCAGATGGGATTGGCCCAGAACAAGGCCCCAAAGCCTGCCACAAGTCTAAAGCATCTTCCAGTGGGGACCCACAGAAAAGGGTCACAAACAACCAGACAAGCCCGGAAGGAAAAGAGCAAAATCAACATCAAGATAAAAACCGCCATGGTCACCTCCCCACGGGTCTCACCCACATCTGTGTCACCCAGTCCACGACCAAAAGGCAAGTGCCATTTCTTCATGTGTCTCTCGGCTCCATGTGCCTCCTCCAGGTCTCCTTCTGGCTCCATCCTGCTTCCTGCCTCAGTCTCCTCTGCAGCTTCTTCTCTCCCTGCTCAGCTCCACCCTCCCTTTGGGTGGGGCAGGAAACCTGGAACCTCTCCCTTCCCTGGGGACCACCCTGTTACAGGTTGATTCTCCTCCCTGGGAAACTGATTCTGATATTGTTTCGGCAAGAATAGCTCCAGTACTACAACGCTACCTACTGCATCATGGCCATGAGGTGATCATTTATTCATTAGCCAGCATCACAGATACAGCCTATGTGTCAATATCCGGTGAGGCCCTCAAAAAATATCCTCCCATCTACTCAGGGAACAGTAACTCACAGGCATGAAATAGGGGGGCGGTGTCTCCTGAGCCCGCGTGGTGACACGTAGAACACGGACACTTAGAACAGTGCAAGTAACAGTCTAAAATGGCGGAAAAGGGCGAGAGAAAGGAGACGGCGCTTCTCGGCACTGAAGGGAAACGCTGAGGGTCAGGTGGAGGAGGCCGGGAAGGGGCGGCGGTATCTTGTCCAGGTTTCTTTTTTTTTTTCTTTTTTTATTCATCACCATTTCAGATAGAAATGTTTAAGGGAAACAGCAGGGAAGGGCTGCCAGGAACATAGCAATTTGGTTTACCAAGATCATTATATTTAGTACTTTAATGTCTAGTTTTTGAGGTGGGGGTGAGGGATGTTGAATTTAAGAAAAAGTAAACAGTTGTTCTTAATTATACCATACCGTGGGACTTGGCTCGCTAGCTTCCAACAAAAATAATCTCGTCTTTTCACCATTACAGGAACATCAACAATTAAACAGAATCGAGGGTCTGAGTGGTTCTGACTGGGAGTTATGACGGTTAAATAGTGCTAAGCCTTTGAAATGAGTAGTAAACTCCGAATGGAATTCATGGCGAAGAATGTCAGTGAGGCAGTGGATGTATCACCCCCTTAGGAAGACAAATGATCTTTTCCTATTTGCGTAATGTATTACATTTTTGAAATTCATATATCACTTGCTGAATTTTAGATAATACTAACACAATAAAATGTTCTCAGAATTTGACATGTTGAAAGAATCGTCTCCTGAAACAAAGGAACTTGCATAAATTGCTTTATTTAAGAATAGCCGTCGGGGCCCTCAGGGGCAGAGGAGCTCCTCCCCACACCTGAGAGCTGTATTCCTCTCCTTGCAAAATAAACAAAAACCTCGGGGGGCCTCCCTGGAGGCTGCAAGGGGTTGGGACTCAACCTACGAAGTTGTCTGCAGCCGCTGCAGTGCAAGTTCGATCCCTGGCCAGGGAGCTTCCCACATGGTGCAGCAGACCGCTCCTGTGTCGCCCGCTGCTCCCCTCAGCAGTGTATTTCAGTGAATCTGCCTGTTCTGCTCCCCACTCTGTCTCTGGGGAATCCTCTCATCCCCCCCCATCACCACCTCTGGCCTGTACCCCAGCTCTTGTATGCGTAAATAAACAAATCTTTAAAAATAAACAAAAACCAAATTCCTGCAGTTGAAATCTCCTTGGGTAGTTGATGGGCAAGGGTTTAGATTGTCAAGTGTGTGATAAGGGCTACAAGTTTGCCTTTAGCCCTGGGCAGGAGGAGCCCTGCCGGGGTCCTGGCTTCACTCTGGTTTTCCTAGGGCCATTGTGATGGGTCTACAGCGCCAAAGGGGATGTGCCTGTGTTCACCTCTGGAACACAGTTTGCATCCCCGAGACTTGAAGTTTCCTCTCCAAAGTGCTCAGAGCCCACTTCCAGGGTGCCTGGGGGGCTCCTTCTCAGCTTGTCCCATCACTTTGCTGGAAGAGCGCCCCGGGCCCTGTGGGGGTGTGCGGGGGTGGGAAGGGAGTGGCTGAGGGTCCTGTGTCAACATGTTTCTGAACACCAGAGTCTGAGAATTCTAAATGGGAACCTGCAACCTTCCAGGTGGGTATTCAGCAGGTAGGAGAATGGAATGGATTTGATGTAACAGCTGATAGCGAGCTTTGCAGCTTTAAATGGCATGTGGTTGGACATGCAGCTGCACTCGTCTCGGGTCCTACAGTGCAGGAGGGGGCTAGGGGAACTGTATGACAAGAAATCTGTGGACAGTGATTACTCATGAAGCTACTTTGGGAAGACTAATGGTATCCATTACATTGTGTCAAGCAAGCTCTTTTTAGCGCCAAACACTTTCAAATCCATTACGAAACTGAAAGTAGTCCATCATAATTTGAAGCTCTTAGCTCCCTGCCTCTATTTGTAGACGATGACTTCCTTGGTTTTCTTTTTTTCCCCCACTGAGTATTCTATTGGCAGAAAGTTCTAGAAAACAGGGTATGTCTTCATTGACTAAAAATCAGTCTCAGTGGACTTGGAGAGTACGTGACATTCAGGAGTCAGGTGAGTTATAGCAGAGGCAGCTTGAAAGAAATGCTGCCCCTTTTTCTGGACCGTGCCTCACAACTTCAGAGAAAGATCTGCTATCGCTCCTCTATTCCTTTCTCTCCATCCCAGTTGGAAAAGCATATTCCACAAGTAGACTTTTTAGGCCCACTTCTGCCATCCCATTGGGATTGCATCCATCCTGCAGTAAGTACCTTCTCTGACAGGTCCCAGAGATACAAAGATTTCCAGGCCCTCATCCTAACCCTCAATGGCTCCAAGACAGTAAGAAACACACGGGTGTTTGCTCATACTGGACTGTCCTTGCTACCTGTGGGAACTCACCAACTGGGAACGGGGTGCTGTGGTCGGTGGTGAGGAGCTAGATAAGGGACCTGAGAGAAAAGGACGTTATAATTTGTGCTATAATTTGTATCCTTCTAATGGCTAATGAAGTCCAGCCCCTTTTTATGTTTATTGGTGACTTGGAGACTCTCCCTTTGAGTTATCTCTTCAAGTTTTTTGTCTACTTTTTTCTATTGCTCAGTGTGTCTTATTGCTTTGTACACTTTTTGTATCTGTTTGAGTCGGAAGGACAGGCACCCTGTCCGCATACCTTCCAGGCAGAGTGGCAGCCATCAGCAATGCCTCGGGCAGAGTCAATGTGCATTTTTTAAAAAAAATATTTATTTATTTATTTGTTTATACAAGCACTGGGTACAGTCAGAAGCGCGGGAGGGTGAGAGAATTCACCAGAGCAGAGTGGGGAACAGAACAGGCAGACCAACGAAGTACACTGCACAGGGGAGCAGCGGGCACGGCAGGAGAGGTCTGTGGCACCATGTGGGACCCTTGCTGGTGGCCGGGGATTGAAGCAGTGCTGCAGAGGCTGCGGGCAGCTTCGTAGCCCAGTGCTCAACCGCTGTGCCACCGGGGAGGCCCCTCAATGCGCATTTTGTGTTGGGGAAGCCCAGGAGTTGATGTGACTTTAAGGTCGTGGAGGAGGAAGGGATCCCTCCCAGTCCCTGGGCTGCTCCGTGGGCCACTGGTAAGCCATTGCTTACCAGTGGATTCTTTTTTTAAAGCTTTATTTATTTATGCATTTAAAGATTTATTTATTTATGCATACAAGAACTGGGGTACAGGCCAGAGGTGCGGGGGAGGAGGTGAAAGGATTCACCAGAGACAGAGTGGGGAGCAGAACAGGCAGAGTGACTGAAATCCACTGCTGAGGGGAGCAGCGGGCAAGACAGGAGAGGTCTGCTGCGCCGTGTGGGTTGCTCCTTGGCTGGCCAAGGGATTGAACTTATGCTGTAGAGGCTGCGGACAGCTTCACAGTGCTGTGCTTTAACCCCTTGCGCCACCAGGGAGGCCCCTATGGGGATTCTTAAATATTGAAGGAATATTCTGCCTCTCAGCCCTCACCTCTTCAATCTGCTTCCCTCCCTTCTCCTCCCTGTGCCTTTCCTTTCCATTTCATTCTTTCTTCCTCTCTCCCTTCTGAATACCTCGCTTTGACACAGACAGCCCTGAATAAAAAGTCATCTATGTGTACATCTGCGGGTGACAAAACATATGCACTATTAAGAAGCAACAGCAAAATAATGCCTAACATCCCTTTAGAATATCTCTGTAAGGTAGAGACTATTATCTTCATTTGGCAGATGGTAAAATGGCGGCACGAAGAGATGAGGCGATTTTCTCCAGGTCACATGGAGCTAAGCAGCAGTGAGTGCTGGGAGTTCCACCCAGGGTGTTCAGTGGAGGATGCCAAGCATTTAACCGCTGGCACTACTGCCAGGGGGCACCGTCTGGAACAGCATGGAAGCATGCACCCTCCTGATGCACCACGAGTCACAGGAGAAGCAGAGAGAATGGAATTGTAGCTGTCAGTGTTCAGTCAGGAAAACCAAAGGCACTCTAGGTATTCCAAAAACAGCATATTTAATACAGGGAGTTGGTTTCAAAGGTTTTTGGGGAATGGTTGGCAGAGGAGCAAAGAGGGGACAATGTTGCCCAGAGTTGAACACATCGGGTCCTCCAATAACTTGTTTCCGTCAATGTTGTTTCACCGTAATGTAGAAGAGAAAAAAGAGATTTCAGCTGACACTGAATAGAGCATGTTCCTCCAGGGCCTCGAGGGCCTGGTTCTGGTTGGACACATCACTTTGCTGTTTCCAAGAACCTGTGGACAGAGTTAAGTGAGGACCGATGGTGGCTGCAGAAAGAGGAGCCACAACAGGGGGCAAGGTGTTGACCCGGAGTCTGCAGCACACTGGCCCCTGCTGTGGCCGCTCCTGGAGCCTGCGGTCACCTGCCGTCTGGAGCCTCTGCAGCTGCCACCCCTCCACCCCTCCTTTAGGAGCTCACATTGCTTGCTGGAGCCACGGACAGAGCAGGAGCAGTAAACAAAAATCAAAGCAGGTTTCTGCTCCCTCCTTCCTTCCAGGCTGACGAAGGCCTCCCATTGACAAAATCTAACAGGAACTCCGCTGGCCATGGAGCCTGAGAAACGCAGTGTGCAGGCTTCGCAGAGCACACACAGGAAGGGCAGAGTGGGCTGAGGGCCATCCGCAGTGTGGCAGCAGGAAGTGGCCATGAGGGGAAGAAGAGAGGCTGACTTTCCTTGAATCTAAGATACAATCGACTGTGAGATGTGCTGTAACATCACGTACTGTTAAGAAAGAGAATGCTGTCACATTAGGCCACATCCTGCTTCTAGAGATCTTAAAGCTTCAGCCCAAGTCCCTCCTAAATTGAATGCAATATGGTAAGTGGCTGCCCTCAACTTACCTGGAGTCTAATGGGCGAATGAGTTCTCTAGAGATCACTGTAATAGAATGTAAGCGATGGGACAGGTTGCCTGAGCTCGGCGAGGAGAGAGGTGTAGGAGGAGGAAAATCTGAGCTGACTCTTAAAAGAGGCAGCCAAGTTTCCTGAGGAAATGGTCTTCCAGGCAAAAGGAGAAATCTTTTTTTTTTTTTTTTAAAGGAGAAATGTTGTCTAAGGGCACAAAGCCTGGGTGAAGTTTGGTGTGTTTGGGAACGTGAAGAGGTTTAGGTAAAAACCGGGGAACCATCCAGGACGAGCCTGGAGGATTATGTGGGTTCAGTCATGTGAAGCATTTTGAT
This sequence comes from Talpa occidentalis, assembly GCF_014898055.3. NCBI lineage: Eukaryota > Metazoa > Chordata > Mammalia > Eulipotyphla > Talpidae > Talpa > Talpa occidentalis. The sequence goes on along the minus strand of NW_023601543.1, from coordinate 77,603,813 downwards.
GTTTTCCTGCCAACTGACAGCAGCCGCCAGAAGGTTTTAGGTGCCATCAAAAGTCCATCTGAAATTCGACCCAGCACGGGTTTGCACCAGTGCGGCTGCAGATGCTATGAAATACTGAAACGCCTGCTTACTTGACTTGCCTGTTGTAGGGGAAGGTAAAATCAGGCTTTTCTGCCCTCCCGCCATCAGGAGAGATGACGGATCCCTGCGGTCCTGAACGCATGCCTGATGGCGGCACCTGGAGTGGGGCGTGGGCACAGGTAGATGGGATTCACCTGGGCGGAGACTGGGCTTCTAAGGGCGGCGTCACGGGGACGCCAGCAGAAGCCGAGAATGAACAGAAGCCGAGAGAGAAGCAGAGAAGGCCGGAGAGCCCAGACAGAGTGAAGACTTGCTGGGGGCTGAGAGGCCTGCCAGCCTCCCGGCCCCCCAGCACCCCTGCCTGTTATGTACCTGATAAACCCCAGTAGAAGCCTGCAAAAAGCCACTGAGGGCTCTGACTCCTCCTTTGCCCGGTCTGCTGGATCCTAGAAAACCTGCCCTGTGGTGTTCCTGGCCCTACACCGGTGTAGCCTCACCGCGACCCTCACCCCCGCCTACCACCCCCGCCCCTCTCCTGGCCTGCTTCAGAGCAGCGATGAAGAGGTGATGCCTGTGTTGACAGTTTAACTAAACTGCTCCATGGTTTGGCTGCCTCAGCAGCCATTTTTAGTCAGGTGGCCTGCGGGGGCCTTACATTGACACTAGTCGCCTCCCATGGGTGCAAGACCCAGGGCATGCTTGAGATAGCAGCCCGCAGAGCCACAGGCGAATGTCAAGTTCCTGATAGGACTTCCCTAGTGGTCCTTGTGATCAACAGTCCTGTTTCTCAGCACACCCATTGGAGCTCACCCAAGCCATGTTCTTTTTGGTCTGAATTGACCAACCTGGCCTCGACCTGGGAACCCCAAAGCATTCTACCTGTGCGCCCGGGAAAAGGCATGTGCCTCAGGTACTGCCTCTCTTTGCAGGTCCTGCACTCTGCCTTGACCTTCCTGGATGGCCTCTGGAGGTATGCTGTGTCCTTGCTGCAGGACCTGTGAGTAACAATATACTTCTCGATTTCAACTTCTGCAGGTCGTCTGAATTGAGGTTCGCCATCCAGCGCCCTGGGCTCTACTTAACAAAGGTTACAAAGTCTTCACAGTCTCAAGCGCAGGAGCTACTGAAACTAGCCCCAGCCCGTCTGGCGCCAGGCCGTACTTGTTGTTAAAGTTCTGGGTGTCATCCAGGTGTCACGACCTCAGTTTGTTTCGTTTTGTTAGTTCTTTAGTTCACCTTCTTATATCATAAAGCGGTTCAATGGTTTCTCTAAACCAGTGGTTCTCAAAAGGTGATTCTTAGACCAGCAGTGTTCACATTAGCTGGGACCTTGTTAGAAATGTAAAGTTCAGGCCATCCCAGACCCGCTGTGCCAGACATCCAAGGGACAGAGCCCCGCCATCTGTTCTAACCAGCCCCCTAGAGAGTCTCGTGCCTGACCACTCAAATTTGGGGAACACCTCTCTCTGCCTCTTGCCTTCACAAACATCTGAGAACTGGTTGTATTTGAGCAAAGGCGTACAAACATCTATATAGGTTACTCATCTAACTGATTGGTCAGGGTGAGTCTGATCAGTTTGAGGATGAGGCATGTAAGTACCAGTTGGATGAGTAGTTATATTCTAAATCGCGCCGCGCAACAGAGCGCTTGGAGAAGGTCTCAAGGGTTTCGGAGAGGTAGTAATCGTTTTGCCTTTGTCTATATTTGTGATTCTTTGGTATCTTAAGCCCTTGCAGGCCCAGGGAGGGACTGCCCCTGTGTGGTTAACTAACTCCTAGACAGTGAGTGACTTGTTTGTGAGCGTGCAGACCCATTACGCCAGAGTCCATAACCCTCCTGCCTTCCTTGATTAGGGTCCTAATCACCCAGGACACCGCCCCCTGTCCTAAAACACCCCGGAGCCAGGAATTGGACAACTAGAGACCATGGCTAGAGCCCAGAGCTTGCTGAAATTATTCAGACGAATCCTAACACTGCTCAGACGCTTACTCGGCCTGGCCCATTTCTTCTTTTGAAAACCACAACAAAGGCTCTTGCTCATGCTCCCCTCTCCCTCCTTCCACACTCTGAGTAGCCCCTGTGCTCCCCCTGTGGCCCTGCCTGGCGTGGCATGCCCCTTCCTCTCGAAAACTAACAAAGTCTTCTTGCAAAGGCTGCCCCTCTCATCTTACCATGCGCAATTAAAGCGAATCTGGATACATTTCACACCAGGAGCCAGGTAGATTTGAGTTCCAAGGGGCTCCATCATTTACCCATCATGCTGTAAAATACAGCAAACCCTCTCTTTCACGGGACTGCTGTAGAGGACTGTCGGTAATGTACACAGTCCCGGGGAAGCCACGGCAGCTGGATGGCCAAGGGGGTGAGACATTCAAGAATAAAATCCCTTTGCAGGCTGCAAGTGAACAGGTGTGATACCCGCTGCACAGTCTTTCCAGTGTATGGATGCCTCCTTGTCTCCAGTTACTAGCACAGCCCATCAGTCATGGGTATTGCCATTGTTGTTCCCTAACCAAAAAACTTGCTTTTCAGGTGTAGGGTAAAGAAAAGTTCAGGCTTTTCTGCCCTCCCGCCATCAGGAGAGATGACGGATCTTTGCGGTCCTGAACGCATGCCTGATGGGGGCACCTGGAGTAGGGTGTGGGCACAGGTAGATGGGATTCACCTGGGCTAAGACTGTGCTTTTAAGGGCGGCGTCACGGGGACGCCAGCAGAAGCCAAGAAGCCGAGAACGAACAGAAGCAAAGAAGCAGAAGCAGAGGAGGCCGGAGAGCCCAGAGAGAGTGAAGACTTGCTGGGGGCTGGGAGGCCTGCCAGCCCCCCGGCCCCCCAGCACCCCTGCCTGCTGTGTACTGGGTACATCCCAATAAAAGGCCTGCAAAAGCCACTGAGGACTCTGACTCCTCCTTTACCGGGTCTGCGGGGTCCTAGAGAACCTGCCGTGTGTCCATTCCTGCCCCTAACGTCAGGTCAAAGTGCAAGTTTATTTCAGTGTCAGCAACATCTCGGTCGTCACGGCAGTAAACTTCACTGGGGCGGCAGGCGCCTCTGCAGGGAGGCTACGGCTCAGCTGCCCCGGGCAAAGGCCAGGGGGGATGGCGGGCACTGTCCCGGCCAGACATTGGAAGCAGCGGGGCTGGCGGCGCTGGCAGGTGCGGGCTGGGGCTTCAGGTCTGGGCTGGCGCGAGGTCACGATGGCCTGGCCCGGCTCCCGCGGCCGCTGTAGCTCCAGGAGCTGCGTCACGAGGTGCCACCCCCCCCCGGGGCTTGGCCCACAGGAAGCCCAGGTGCTCCACGTTGGTCTGAGAAGACGAGGTCCATGCCCTTCTGAAGCCATGGCCGCCGAGCACCCCCCCCCACACCCGGGCGCTTGCCCTGGCGGGGCGGCTGCGTGGCCTGCGCGGGGGGAGGGGCGGCAGGTGAGCGTGGCCCGAGGGGGGGAGGGGCGGCAGGTGAGCGTGGCCGGCGAGGCGGAGTCCTGGGACCGGAGGGCGCTTCAGTCTGGGTGGGGGGTGGCAGAAGCGGCCACACCTCCTTGTGGCGCCCTGTGAGAGCGCAGGTGGCCCTCCCCGGGGACCCACGCCAGGGAGGCCTCACGGGCCCTGTGCCAGGGGCGGGCCCTGCACGAGGCCAGCAGCAGGGGCGCCGCAGGCGTGTCGAGGAGGAAGCCACCGCCCGGCTCAGGCTCTCGGGCGCCAGGTTGCCGTCCAGGTAGGACAGGGCTTCCGCTGCCGCTGCCAGGCTCTCGGGGGCGCAGCATTTGCGGGGGGCGTGTGGGGGGGGAGGTGGAGACAAGCCCTGGATGCTGCAGCCGTGCAGCCGGTGCGCGTCCCGCGTGCACTCCGCACGTAGTGGGTGTCCGGGCGCCGTCGCCCTGCAGGTTGGAGGGGTGGAGGTCGGGCTTGTGCTGGTCGCTGGGCTTGTCACCGTCACGCGGGTCCTCGATGACGGGTCAAAGGGCTCCCTGAACTCTAGTGCGACGGCTCGTCGCCCGCCGCTCAGCCGGGTGGTATGGACAGGTGGCCCGGCTGTCCACGCGGGTCTGGATGTCCTGGCCCAGCGTGAGTCTGCTTGGGGCGCTCTGGGTGCAGAGCTAGGCTGACGGGGGTGGGGGGGGCAGCATCTTGAGCACATGGTTGTGGTCATTGCTGGGAAGCACAGCTGTCAGAGAAGGGGGTGGAGGGTGGCAGGGAGCCGAGGGGTAGCGAGGGGCTTTGTCCTCTGACACCTCCGGGAGGATTGCAGGCAAACTGCCGGCAGCTATTCCCCCTCCCTCATACTCACTCATGGTTTCTGTCCCAGTTAAGGAAACAAAACTGATGATTAGTCTCTTCTCAATAAGAATTAGAGGAAGCATAGTTGATCGCTTTTCCTGGGCCCCAGTGTCATTTTGACGTGCTCCACCTACCTTCCCTAATTACCTGCCGTAGATAAGCAAACTTATCTAGTGACCTGGCAGAGAGAAAAGGTTGGAATTTGAAATCCCTCACCCTTAAGACAAATACCTGCCGTGTGACCTTCCGCAAAGCACTTAACGGTTCCAAATTTCAGTTTCTTCATCAGTAAAAGGAGATAAACACCTAGCTAAGAAAGACGTTCCAAAAGATCAGATATAATGTAAGTAATGAGTCTCATTAGCAGAAGGCCTGGGACTTGAACCCTCCCCAGTCTGAAGGACCTGCCAGCAAATCAGAGCCCCCAGCTCTGAGTTTTCAGCTGTTAGCTCTTCTCCCCTGCTCCTCACTTCCCTCCCTCCCTCCGTCATCAGTGAATGGATGGATACATTTTTCAGGATTTGAATCATTTCCTTCTTGCTCACTGAAATTGTGGCCCACGTGGGATTTTACTGCCTGAAACAGAGGACCCTGCACATCCAAATAATGACCAGATGTGCTCCTGTCCAGCATAAAGACTTGGCCTTGGTTCTCATTTCAGTCACTGAAGCTGGGCTCAGGTTGCAGGATTCCATTCTTCCTGGAAAGATACCCTTACCTGTGGGTCCTCCAGGTAGAGCCCTGAATGCCCAGGCAAGTCCCATTTCAGCTGTGCTTCCGCCACCTGGAAGCCTTTTATTCTCTCTCTTTTTTAAAAAAGATTTATTTATGCATATAAGAGCTGGGGTACAGGCCAGAGGTGCAGGAGGGTGAGAGGATTCACCAGAGACTGAGCAGGGAACCGAAGAGGCAGACTGACTGAAATACACTGCTGAGGGGAGCAGCGGGCGAGACAGGAGAGGTCTGCCTCGCCATGTGGGTTTCTCTCTGGCCGGCCGGGGATTGAACTCATGCCGCAGAGGCTGCGTATAGCTTCATAGTGCGGTGCTTAACCCCTTGCGCCACCAGGGAGGCCCCATTTTATTCTCTTAAGCTGCCCTTTCTTGCAGGTCCTCCAGGAGGTCTTTCCAACAGACCTACCACACAGGGATTTCCATTTCTCTGGACACTTACTGGCCTTTAGTGAACTGAGTAGGCTGCCAAGGGTGTCACATATTTTCATGAATCTCCAGAAAGGCTCCTTTGCCTTCTCTCACAGCATCTTGCGCAGGGCCAGGCCCCTGACGAAGGCTCAAGAAACGTGTGCTGCATCATTGATGACTCTAGTTCAGGTTCCAGATAGTTCTGGAGGTTCTTAAGTGGATGCCAACCATACTGTTAATAGGCTTACCCGCAGCATATGCTTTCAGTTCCCTAGTTGTTCGAGCTCTTGAGAAATTTTAACTTTTTTGGGACAATTTCCCCAGAATAATGACGTTTCACTAAATAATATGCCATCGTTTCAGTATTACACTCTCAGGCAAAGCACATTGACCAATTTCCTCATCCTAAGAGTTTGTATTCAAAGAACATAGAATGGGACGATTTCGAGCTGCGCGTTAAGTGTGGATGAGTGTTTTGCTTTGGGTCATGGATGGGGGTGGTGGTGGGGGTGAGGAGGCAGCATTTTCTCCGGATTAGTCCAGGGATCAGTAAGCTTTCTCAGGAAAGGGCCAGAGAGTAAAGCTTTCAAGCTTCACAGGCTGCAATGTTGTGTCATAAAACTCCTCAGCTCGGAGCTTGGAGCAGGCAAGCAATCATAACCAAAACGTGAATGAAGGGCCATGACTTTGAGCCATCGAACTTTATGTGCAAAACAGACGGTGAGCAAGAGCTGGCCCGCGGGCCTCAGTTTGCCGACTGTAGGGTAAAGTAAAAAAGTATCAGGCTTTTCTGCCTCTCGCCATTAGGATTGATGATGGCTCTGCGGTCCCCCCAAAAGTTGAAAAATGAATACAAAAATGGCACAAAATGAAAACTGTGCCTTATAACAAATAAATCACCAGAACCTTTTCTTCTACTAATCCCTGCCCACTCTCGCACCTGCCTTTATTCTTTTTGGTGAGTAAATAAACTGTCACTGCATTACATTCTGTGAACAATCTATTTTCAACATCTTGAACGTTGTTTATTACTTTTGTCAACTTGTTTTCGTTGCTCAGTTAATCCATTTTTCAGTGTTTGCGTGTCTTAATTTGAGATGGGATGCATCATACAGTCAATGGAAGGACTGTGCTTTGTTTCATACTTTTTCACTTAGCGCTTGAGTGTTCAGGAATAAACCCCTGGTGTTCAGTGCCGCACCGGCGCGTCAGGGTAAGCCCCGCTAGCCCTTACCTGGGGGGAATGGCCAGTCCCCGGCGTGGGGAAGGCTGCCCAGCTGGCACCCCACGACCTCCATTTCACTTCAGCCTGGAACTGGAAAAAGGTGCAGAGACTTGAAGGAAGGAGGAGGGGGGAAGCAGTGGGTCCTGGGGTCCCGCTGCGTGGATGCCCTCTCCCCTATGCGTGGGGAGACTGGTCAAGCTGCGCTGCAAGGCAGTGACCCCCCTCGCCATCCTTCTGTTTCCTGGATTTCCTATACCCCCCCCACCCCCGGGTGGTCCTTGGGTCCCAGTGTTCTCATTTGCAAAGCAGATGAAAGTATCTTTGCTATCAAGCAGGTGGGCTTGTGGTGAGATGGCAGTGGGGCAGGGCAGTGCAGTGGCCATGGGAAGTATCATCATTTGAGCATCTAGAAGGACTTGGGAGATGGAAAGCCCCCCAGACACTGGTGTCTGAGGTTCCTGAAGCCCCTTTTTAAGAGCAAGTGGCTAGGGCTAACTTGCATGATTTTCATTGCTCTTAATTTTCCCTTCATCGTTAAGGGCCAGGAACTGGAGGGGCTGGGGCTGAGCGTTGAACTTGATAGATGTGATTTCTGATCTCATGCAGCTCAGATAAGAAATGCTATGGCGTCAAGCCCGTAAACTCTTGGGAGAATCCCATCCTAAGAGCCAGGGCCTGCTAGGACGTGCTATGGAAGAACAACAAAAAATGAATGTCCACAGGCAGTGAACATGCAATATCTACAGGTTATAATGATGTCATAGCCAGTACAAAGGCTTAAGGTTCTTCTGATTTGGGAGTAACATGAAATCAGCAGAAAATAAGGTAGGATGTTACAGAGTAAGTCTAAAACCTTGGGAGATGCCCAAGGCAACTTGGGAAGAAATCTCAAGGGTCTAAAGCCTGACCAGGACTAACTAGCCAGACAGGATTGTGAGTTCGTGACCATGTTCTACTGGGCTCGCCAGCTTCTGATGAGCTCTGGTGTGTCCATCTCCCCCCGCCACCCCACGGCCATGTGTTTTGTATGAGAAAAGTGCTTTACTGGCTTCTAAAGGTGCATAAACCCTCCACCCGACCCCACTCCCACTGTCCTGTGGCCTCCAGAAAAGCAAAGACAGGGACATAGTCATTGTGTTGTCAATTAATGACATTTATATCATTGGATGATAAAATCTATATCATTTTGTCAGGGGGAAAGGATGTCCTGAGCTAATCCCATGCAGGCTTTGTGGACCCCACCCCCACCCCAGACCAAAGCCATCAAGACATCGGGAAAGACAAATCCCGTCACCACCAAAGGGAAGGTGGCTGGGACCTGAGGGTGGAGTTGGGCAGCCAGGTTGGGTATAAAAACCAAACACGTGGGCCTTGGGCTGGCTGGCTCGCTGTCGCTCGCCTCCTGGCTTCACGGCTCCTGGCTCGCGGCCAGCTCTCAGAGAGCCATTTGGGGTTCCAGATCGGCGGATCGGGTAGGACGCATTTAAAACTTTGTCTCCCACTTTTCTCCCCGAGCCGTGCATTTCCTCATTTCCCCTTCCCTTGTAAATAAACCTTTTATGAACCTCTCGCGTGTGCCTGCAGTAGAGCATGGAGAAGTCCTTTTAAGCGCGCGGGTGAGGACCCACAGTCAGGCACCCCGTTTTGTATCGGGGCTGCCCTGTAACAATTTCAGTAACATTGGACTGTGGTCCTGCTCCATGACGAAAGCTGATTTTCACAATTGAAATTGTTATCCAAGAAACCAAAGACCAAGTCACGAACCAGTCCTTCGAGTGCCACCAATTGCCCTTTAATTCCTCCTGGGGAATCTGCCCGGACGCCTCACGGCCACATGACCACGTGCGGAGCAGAGGCTGCCGCGGCGGGCCCGGAGCGCAGCGGACGCGGGCACACCTGCCCTCAGAACACGCCGGGGCAGCATCTCAGACCATCTCTTTTGTGGTTGCTCGTAAGCTTAATTCGAACACTTGCCCATCTTTTGTACAATTCTTAGCACCACGAGAGGAAATGCTTTTTTTTTTCCTTGAAAAAGAAGTTCCAATCCAAACCATCAGCCTCTGTAGGTTGTCTTAATTGCTACTTTGCACTGCGCCCGGCTCTGCCTTTTGGCTCACGCTGCCGTACACAAAGTTCCTAAAATAAAATGCTCCAGGATATCCCAGGGACTCTTAGAAGGCTTTAAAAAGGGACTCGCAGACTGCAAGAACATCTTTGATGAAGACAATTCAGGCGAGCAGAACGATGATTGCAAAAGAATCCCGGGATTCATTGAGCTCTTGAAGTGAGTCTGGAGAGTCCCTGCCACCTCACTCATCACGGGGTGGGGGCGTTTGACGAGCATCCCGTTTTGATAAAGACAATTTCTTTTTCCTCCCCAAGTGACTATACATTTAAATAGCTAAAACATCTGTTCAGCAACGTAGTAAAACATGCACACGCGGAGCGCCTGACAGAAGAGCCTGCCAAACAATTGGTAGAGGGACTTTGCTGGGGGAGAGACCAAGATAAAGCGACCGCTGTTTGTTTTGTCTGGTCAGGGGGAAAGCCAAGGCAATCAATATTTTCAGTTTCTTTTATTTCATTTGTGAGGAATCATTTGAGAAAGGGAGCGAGGGGAGATTTCCGGAAGGGACTTTGTTAGCTGTTGGTAGAAAAGCAAGAGAACCTTGGATGTCAACACCTAACAGACCCTTGAGACCAGCCCCCAAACCAGGAAAAGCAACTTTCTTCTCGAGTGGCCTCTCCGTCCCTCCCGATGGAAGCAGAAACGGGGAACAGCATGGAGACTGGAAAGACGGCCAACAGGGGCACGCGCATCGCCCTGGCTGTGTTCGTGGGGGGCACCCTGGTGCTGGGCACCATCCTCTTTCTCGGTAAGTGGGGCGCTGGAGGCCAGGGAACTGGGCTAGTGCAGTGGAATTTTCTTGTGCTTTCTTCTGGCAGACCTTGTCCAGAGGCAGGTGGGGGGCTGTTTATTTGTGTTAGCAGGTAATGCAGCCTTGGTTTTGATTAAATAGTCAAATAGAAAGAAGCCGTTTCTTTGGGAGGCTAAAAAAACATGCCCAAGCACCGAATGCATAGTCCGGAATGCAAAGTGGGTAGAAAGTGGCTTTGAGTGACTGGAGGATTCTTTTGCACTGGGCAATTTTTTTATGCATTGCATATAGCAATATGAGTGTTGATGAACTCATCGTCAGGCTTTTTCATTTAGTTGGCGAGGAGAGACTGCGTCGTGATCAGAACCTTGCTGGAATGTCTTTCCATCGGATTTTTGTGAATGCCTGCATGGCTCATGAAATGCAGCTCACAAAATACACACCGCTCTTTAAACCTGCAGCTTTGATGGTATTCAGTTGCTCTCAGATCCAGTGACTCTGATGGGATGAAATGACAAGTCTGCCTTTCTATTAGGTTTAAAAATTAATATGAAGGAAAACAGAGGTTTCCTTCCCCAGATTTGCAAGGCCTGGTGATTCAACTATTTCACTGACTCTCGGTGGGAATGAATGTACCTGGAGAATATGATGAGTAAAAGCATCCTCCAGTGAAAAGGAATAACACATCTTGGAAAGGGGGGGTGGTGGGTGGCCTCAAATTGTAGGCAGGTTGAGCCCTTGACTGTCACCCCTTTGAGTTTTTTCCCTACAGCTAATGAAATAGCCGAGACGATTTCATTAGCTTGAAAATGATGTAGGAGCAAGGAGATTCTAGGTGCAGTTTGAATCGTAGCCGCCTGGAAATGCTCCCTGTTGGCATGTGCGGGATGCACCAGGGCATGTTTATTTTGGCAGCGGAGAGCTGGTCATTAAACTTTAAAAGACGTATGGTTGTGTGGTCAAAAACTCTGCTGAAATGAGCAGACCGTCTTTCCATGTTTTCTGTGGCTGAAGATTTAGGAAATTAGATGGGTTGATTGCTTTATGGTACAGATCAATCTCCTACTCCTGCCACTGAATTTGTGGGTCGTGAAAATCGTGAAGATTCTCAGCACTTGCGACTGCGTCAAGTGTCCTACTCTGAAATTCAAAACTCGGGGGGAAATGATGAGGGCATGCCGAAGGACTACACGCTCTGTGGGAAGTTTCTACAAAGTTAGGCTCTTTGTGTTTTGTAAACACTTCCAACCTTCAACATCCAAATGTTTATAAAAATATGTACCTTTTTTTTTTTAAATGATGTTACTGCTGCTTGAAACCCTTTTGAAAGTCCACGTTATAATTACATTTTGAGACTAAGTCTAGTCATTGGAATATTCTCGATGGCAGTCCATCTTGGCTCTTTGAAAGATGATTCTCTGAAATGTTTAGAGCACAGTGAAATTCACCAAGTTGGGCAAGGCTGTTATGAGGAAGGAGGCCTGAGTGAAAGAGAGAACATAACTTTCTGGGGTATGGTCTGCCTGGCTCTCACCACCATTTTCAACTCCTTTGCTATTTGTTTTTTTTTTTTTTATATAGAGGCATGTTTTATTTGTTTGTTTATTTTTTTTTTTTTTTTTTTTGTTTATACATGCACTGGGTACAGTCAGAAGCGCGGGAGGGTGAGAGAATTCACCAGAGCCAGAGCGGGGAGCAGAGCAGGCAGAAGGACCGAAGTACACTGCTGAGGGGAGCAGCGGGCAGCAGGAGAGGTCTGCGCGCCATGCGGGACCCTCCTCCGGTGGCCGGGGAGCAGCCGGGGATCGAACCGGCGCTGCAGAGTCCGTGGGCAGCTTCGCAACCCAGCGCTCAACCGCTGCGCCACCGGGGAGGCCCAACTCCTTTGCTATTTGAAGTGTGGTCCTGGGCCAGCAGCATCAGGGTCCCAGGGGAGCCTCAGCTGCAGCCCAAACCTACTGATTCAGAGTCTGCATTTTCACCAGCGCTTCAGGTGATTCATTTGCAAATCAAAGTTGGAGAAACATTGCTTCAGCTGAGTCCATTTGTATATACTCCTTGAGGGAATTGGCTTTAGGATAAATGCACGTTCTAGGCTTATGTCAAATGCTGCTGCATGATTTCAGACTCTGTCCCTTCCCGCAGGCCCTTCCTTACTGCCCTGTCCCCTAGGCTCTACACCCACCTCGGCCCTGCACCTAGCGGAAGTCCTTGTCTGAAAATCTCCAGGGACCTGCCAGGCAGGTGCTCTTTGTGCTGATTTCAAAGAATCATCTCTCAAAGAGCCAAGATGGACTGCCATCGAGAATATTCCAATGAATAGAATTAGCCTCAAAACGTAATCCGGCAAAATTCTTGACTCTTCCAGGCTCTTCTGGGTTGACTTGTTGGTGTATTTTTCTGCCTGTCTCAAGTTCAGTCATATATCTGTAATAGCTAGTTCTCTCCTTACCTCTTCTTTGCATTTTAGGCTCTGGGGTAGTCTCTTTCCTAAATCGTAGTCCTACAGTAGGAATGGTTGCCACTGACATTGGTGTGGTCTCCATGATGCGAGAGCACTAGGATGAGGCATCAGGTGTAACTATATACCTATGACCAGTTTCTTATATTTTGGGGCGGGTACCCAAGCCCATCTAACCAGATTGATTTATTTACTTATTTTTAACTGTTTATTTTAAAGTGTCTCTCTTTCCTTTCCTCTTCTTCCCCACAGTCTGTTTCGCAAATGCAGTGGTTGGCAACATTTTTTTGTACAGGGCTAGAGAGCAAATATTTTCAGCTTTCTGGCTCACACTTTTGCAGCAGGAAAGCAACCATAGACAATATGTACACTATGACCTGGCTGGAGTCCCACAAATTTTGATTTATGGGCATTGAAATTTGACTTTTAGATAATTTCCTTGTGTCATGAAATAATGTTCTTTTGCTGTTTCACCCCCCCCACCCCAGCCATTAAAAGAAATAGTAAAAACTATTGTTAACTCAGAGGCCATATAGAAGTGGGCAGCGGACGGGACTGGGTCCCTGGGCTGCAGTTCCTGACCTCACAAATGGGCCCCCCCGTCTGTGGATGAGTCCACTGCATTCTAAGGTCATAGAGAAATCCTGAATGAGAAACCACGCTGCTCTTTAAGTTTGTTCAGAGTTCCTAACCAGTAAAAGGTAACATTTTCACTTTTTATACAAAAATAATTATTTTCTCTGTTGCGTTTGCTTCATTCACTTACACCTTCCCATTTCATGTTTCATTCACTTATACTTTCATATTATTTGTGCTTGTGGACGCTTAATTTGCAAGATTTTAAATAATAACCCCCCACGAATATAATGGTCTTCCTTGAGGGATTGGGTCTGTGTCCCAACTAATTTAATATAAACCTTCCCTTTACTCATCATCAGGTAAAGATACCTGATTTTCGTTCTGCTTCTTTAAGAAATTTTGAGTTAAGAATTATTTTCCGGGCCTCCCTGGTGGTATAAGGGGTTAAGATACAACCTATGAAGCTCTTTGCAGCCACTGCAGCATGAGTTTGATCCCCGGCCAGGGAGCTACCCACATGGCGCAGCAGACCTCTCCAGACTCACCCGCTGCTCCCCTCAGCAGTGTATTTCAGTCAGTCTGCCTGTTCTGTTCCCCACTCTGTCTCTGGTGAATCCTCTCACCCCCCACACCTCTGGCCTATACCCCAGCTCTTGTATGTGTAAATAAATAAATCTTAAAAAAAAGAATTATTTTCCATGGAAGACTAAGTTTTCAACCCCTTCATTACCTTAAAAAATAAAAGGCTAGGGGCCTCCCCGGAGGCGCACTGGGTTGAGCGCTGCACTGTGGAACTGTCCGCAGCCTCTGCAGCATGGGTTTGATTCCCGGCCAGCCAGGGAGATTCCCACATGGTGTGGCAGACCCCTCCTGTCTCGGCGACTCAGCAGTGTACTTCGGTCCTTCTGCCTGTTCTGCTCCCCGTTCTTTATCTGGCGAATTCTCTCACCCTCCCGTGCCCCTGGCCTATACCCCAGTTCTTGTATAAAAATACATAATAAATCTTAAAAAAAAGGCTAGTATCAAGAAGGTATTGTCCAGAACCATAAAAATATTGCTTATGATATAGATTATTTTTCTATTATAAAAAATAATGCATGGCTATTAATGAACACTTGGTAAACATGGAAATAGATCAAAAGAAGAATTTCCTCCATGGTTCCACCACCCAGCCATATTCATCAAAGTGATTCTACTAATCTTTATATTGTGGATGTCTATTTTTACTTAGTACTCTTTTTTTTTTTTAAAAAAGATTTATTTATTTATGCATACAAGAGCTGGGATACAGGCCAGAGATGGGGGGGGGGTGAGAGAATTCACCAGAGACACAGTGGGGAGCAGAACAGGCAGACTGACTGAAATACACTGCTGAGGGGAGCAGCAGGCGAGACAGGAGAGGTCTGTCTCGCCTTGTGGGTTGCTTCCTGGCCGGCTGGAGATGGAACGCGTGCTGCAGAGCTTGCGGATTGCTTCATAGTGCAGTGCTTAACCCCTTGCGCCACCAGGGAGGCCCTACGTAGCACTCTTAGAGAAATCAAAGCACACCTTTATGCTAAGATAGTTTTTTTTTGAAAAGAGGCCTGAGATGTTCCATTGGCAGTTTTCCTGAACCTATAATGTAGCATAGTAAAAAGGCTGTTTGGAGGAGGATGGCAGAGAAAAGAGCAAAGGAAAAGCAGAACTCCTCTGAGAATTTGGGTCAATAAATGATATCAAACACCACACTGGTGATTGACGTACAGGTCTTTCCTCTCTAGCAGAACTAGAGGTGCCACTTCCTTTCCGATCCTGCGTCTTGCTTGAGGATGCCCCAAAAGGCCTCGGCCCCCCTCACCTCCTGGCCTGTCCCTTTGTCTTGGCCAAGTCTCTAAACGATTCCTTATTTCTGCTCACAGAGAACAGCCATAATGTACCCTCCACCACTTTCTTGGCCACTGAAAGTATTTTTGAAATAAACTCACATCTGCTAGTGTCCAGGCGCAGCTGGAGGTTACAAGTAGGGCACCTTTCGCCCTCCTGCAGTCATCCGTTCAGATGATGTTGCCAGGCGGAGTGGGGAAGATGAAGGTGCTGGGGAAGATTCTTGCATCTCGTTGAGTTTTCGCTTTGGTGGAAATAGCGGGAAGCTTGGTTCATGGGCTGCCTATGTCTGGTAGCTAGGCGGGCCCGGTGGAGGAAGGCGTGTGAGGTAAGGGGGTAGGCCAATAACTGTCCTCCTGCTGGGTGACCAAGTTATAGTGACATGTGGCCTCTTTTTGCCCCACCTTCTCCCCCCCCCCCCCTTGGCTATATGTGTGTGGATGGTTTAGATGAGATCCAGACCTTTAGATACCACACACTGTAGCTTTCTCCTTCCGGCTGGATTTACTCCAAATGGCAGTTTGTAAGTTTCACATTTCCCACCTCTCATATAAGAAGGCACCTGTAGGTAGACCGTGAAATCATAAGACAGAAGCCACAGATAACCTCCTATGGAGGGCCTTGAGGCCTTAACTAGTTGTTATAGGACAGCCCCGATATTGAGCGGGTTGCCTGGCTGTGGGTCCTCACCCGCGTGCTTTAAAGGGACTTATGAATACTCCACTACAGGCACACACAAAAGGTTCATAAAAGGGTTATTTACAAGGGAAAAGGAAATAAGGAAAATGTACAACTCAGGGAGAAATTAGGGAAATAAAGTCTTTCATGCGTCCTACCCGATCCGCCGACCTGGAAACCCAAAGTCACTCTCCGAGCTGGCCGGACGCTGCGAGCTGGCGGGGAGCCAAAATGGGGGACCCCTCCAAAGCCCACATGTCTGGCTTTATACCCACCTGGCTGCTGAACCCCACCCGCAGGTCCCAGCCACCTTCCCTTGGGTGGTGATGGGATTTGATTTCCCAGTGTCTTTGGCTTGGGCCTGGGGTGGGAGTGGAGTCCACGAAGCTTGTATGGAATTAGCTTTAGGACAGCCTTTTCCCCCTAACAAGTCCCCCCTTTCACTTTTTTCACCTGGAGGCCTGGTTAAAACACAATTGCTGGGGGCCTCCCCGGTGGCGCAGCTGTTGATTGCTGGGTTGCGAAGCTGCCCGCAGCCACTGCGGCGCCTGTTCGATTCCCGGCTGCTCCCCGGCCACCAGAGGAGGGTCCCACATGGCGCGCAGACCTCTCCTGCCGCCCGCTGCTCCCCTCAGCAGTGTACCTTGGTCCTTCTGCCTGCTCTGCTCCCCGCTCTGGCTCTGGTGAATTCTCTCACTTCTGACTGTACCCAGTGCATGTATAAACAAAACAAAGAAAGAAAGAAAACATGCCTCTATAAAAAAAAATGTTACAAAAAACCCCCAAAAAACAACAAAACACAATGGCTGGGCCCCACCCTTAGATGGGGGGAGGGCTGGGCAGGGTTCAGTAATTTGCATTTCTCCCTAGCAGGTGCTGTTGCTGCTGCTGCTGGGCCACCCATGGCCCCTACTCTGAGCAGCTTTGATCTACTTATACCCCATTCTTGTGACACTACGAGAGAACCAAGTCTCACGGCAACCCAGAGTCCCACCGCCGTTATCTAGCCAGTGACCGGAGTCAGGATGTGCGCCACCTAGCCTACTGGAGTGTTGAGCTTCCTGTAAACACTGTGTTAGGGGGAAAAGGCTGTCCCAAAGCTAATTCCATACAGGCTTTGTGGACTCCACCCCCACCCCAGGTCAAAGTCAAAGACACTGGGAACTCCAAATCCCATCACCACCAAAGGGAAGGTGGCTGGGACCTGAGGGTGGGGTTAAGCAGCCAGGTGGATACAAAAGGCAGACACGTGGGCTTTGGGGATCCCCCATTTTGGCTCTCCACCAGCTCGCAGCATCCGGCCAGCTCGGAGAGTGACTTTGGGTTTCCAGGTCGGCGGATCGGGTAGGACGCATGAAAGACTTTATTTCCCTATTTTCTCCCTGAGTTGTACATTTTCCTTATTTCCTTTTCTCTTGTAAATAAACCTTTTATGAACCTTTTATGTGTGTCTGTAGTGGAGTATTCATAAGTCCCTTTAAAGCACGCGGGTGAGGACCCACAGCCAGGAACCCGTTTAATATCGGGGTTGCTCTATAACAACTGCAGTGGGCGACCTGACACCAAAACTTGGCACAGGCTGCTAAAGGGGGTTACCTGATGGTGCCCTACTACATGCCAATAATTGTTTTATTTTGGTCTGTTTTTTTCAGTGAGCCAAGGTTTCTTAAGTTTCCAAGCCAAACAGGAATACTGCCTGAAGCCAGAGTGCATCGAAGCTGGTAAGTCCTTTTTCCATCCTGTGTCAGGTTATAATTATGGTACCTCAGGGAGTGGAAGAAAAAACAGGTAGTATTTTTAGGGTTCTGTTTGCTTGAGGTTTACCAAGTACCAAATGCAATTTTGTTAAAATTTTCAGTTTACTTTCAAGTCTGGGTGTGAAGCAGTGGGGCCTACCTTTCCTGTTTCCTCACAAAAGCAGCTGTGCTATATTCCAAGTTCTGTGGTATCAGGAAGGGGTTCGGGAGGTGGAAAGGCCTCACTGGAGACCCTCCCTAGGGCCTCAGCGAGATGTGGAGTCCTTTTCTCTGAAGCAGGCTCTCTGAATCTTCTGGTCCGTGGGCCTGACCTGTCCATGTCTAAGCACCAGCCCTCTGTGAGCCCATCCTTCTCCGGCCCCAGCAGTGCCCTGGGATCCTTCCAGTCCATGTTGCAGGTCAGATTTTTCTTGAGGTGACTGGGCTGTGTGTCACTGGGTACCCGAAGGTGAAGATGTGTACTGAAAGTTGCCTCAGTTTTGCCGCAACTACTAGGTTCCCTCTGTTAATCAGTGTGAGGGCTGAGATTTGCAGGCCCAGTATCCCAGCACCCCACCCCATTCTTGGTCTCCTTCCTGGAAGAGTGAGGAAGATTTGGAAATTCCCAGACTCTTCCTTCTTGCCAGCGTGACCAGGGGTTTCTCCGGTGGGGAGAGTGGGGCCTGGAGTGGGCTGGGCTGCATGTGGGGCAAGCAGAGGGCAGGTTTAGACCTCACGTTCCTTGTACTTTTGCTGGGCTGGGCTCTTGTACATGTGTGAAATTTGGGATTTTTGACACAGGAGTAAAACGTACAGAATGACATTTAATAATGTCGCCTCCTGCCAGCTAGGGTGTTTGGCCTTGATATTCTGTTTTTAGTTTTCACTGTTGGTGAATGACTTGCTAGTGTTGAAGAAAGTACCTATTTTGCTGTTTCTATAGCAAAAGGTTCACCACGGATACAGTCTTCTGTAGCATAACGTGAGCCTCATTATACTCGGGGGTCTGTGGAAGGTGCAGAGCTGGGGGGTATGTGGTTGGAAAGTTCAGGAGACGGAAGTGCTTGACGGCTTTCTGGACCTTTTCTGAGCAGGTGCCAACCACTTCTGAAGTGCCTCCTCTCTATAACTCTCCCTCCTTCTCTTCTCCATCTCCTTCCTCATCTCTTTCAAGATCACAGCTTGAGGAAGACTGCAAAGAAGGAAAACCGGAAAGTGTATGCTAATGAGGGTGGGCAAGGGTTGATGGCTAGTGGCTTGAAGCCTGAGCTGGCGACTGACAGCACACAGGATCTGGGCCTAAATACATAATCATCCCAAGCCTCAGTTTCATCATCTGTAAAATGGGAATCTCAGTTTTTACTCATCATACCAGTTGTGAGAATAGAAGAAAATAATGATGGTGGGAGCAGGAACCCAGTTCCACAATGCTCCGCCCTTATCCCCACACCAGAGAGCAGCTGAACTTTCAGCTGGCAAAATGGGATGTGACCTCGATTTCTCTGATGGCAAAACTGTGCCTTAGGTGAGGCAGTTTTCAGCTTTGTTTACCCTGCTATGAAACTGTGCATCTAGCCCCATAGGATTTAGTAATGCTCTTGCTTCCGGAGTGTCACTCCAGGCTTTGCTGGAGGAATCATATCATCTGTAGTAGAAGTGTGGTGTTACTTTTCAAAAATCTGAAAATTTATGAGCTCAGAAACATATCTGGCCTCAAGAGTTTCAGTTGAGTGTCTGTGGGGTTGTTATAGCAAAGTTTATATGCATGCGGCCACAGTCAGCTATGGACATCCAGGATGCTCAGTTAAATTTGAATTGCAGATGTACAGTGACTCCTTTTTTTTCTGCACAAGTATGTCCCATGCAACAGTTGATACTTACACTCCGAAAGTAGTCATTTATATACAGTTGGAACTTCAACGCCCATCCTGTATTTTATGTGGAAACTGATTTATAGACCCTGCGCCTGACAACTGTTCTAAGAACTTTACACGTATTTGCTCATTTACTTCTCGTGAAGATCCAGCGGGGTACTGTCATTATTCCCATTTACAGGTGAGCAGACGAAGACACCGAGAAGTTAAGTAACCAGCCAGAGGTTTCATAGATACTATTCGGCGTGGCTGGGTTCGAGCCCAGGTAGTCTGGCTCCAGAGTCTGTGCTGATGCTATTCTGCCTGCAAAGTCTTAGCATAGTTGCTGAGTCAGAGGCAATGCTCAATATTATCAATATTAATGATTTTATTCTTCATTTGTTTATCACGACCACCCTCTCCCTGAAGTCCTGATTCATCTTAAGCAAAACAAAACAAAACAAAACAAAACAAAACACAGGCTGCTCTGTGCAGGTGCCCTCGCTTGTACTACAAAAGCAACTTGTTGGAGACGGCGTGATGATTGACTTTATACGCAAGGACTTGAGGGGAACCTGGCCTTCTACAGATTTCCTTCATCATCATAATCCTTTTATTAAATCAAGCCTCCCTGGGTTTGCTCCATGGCACTTAGTAGGGGTGCAGGCGTTTTAGTGTATCTTGACCATGGTGTCCCTTGCAATTCAAAGTGGCCTTATCCCCTGCAGGAGACGCAGCCCTGTGCCCGCTGTGAGTGATGAATGATGGACTGGGAGGCTGGCGCTGGCTCCCCGCTGGGCAGGCTTGCTTCCAGATGCCGTGTGCAGGATGCATTCCCCCTCTTTGCAGCAGGGCTGAGGTCAGGGCTGACCTTGCAGTTTTGCTAGGTACCTGCGAGGATACTGAGGAAAGGATACATGGTGGGGCGGAGGGGGGAGTTTGGGAAGGCAGCCAAAAGCTTTGTGCTTATGTGACTAAAAATGCCTGCAGGGTTTCCGGTGTGTGACTGTAAATATTGTGTGGAGTGAAGCTTGCCTGATCCTCGGCCCCAAGGTGTCACATAGCAGATTCCTCCTGTGGCTGCACAGCCAGAATAATGATAAATACAAACCGCAATGAAGATGTTGTGTGTCCTAGCATATTTGCATATTAATTATTATTGGTCAAATAGTAGCTGGCAGCAATGTTGTAATTGGAGACAATCGAGTTAGTTCTGAAAGGGAACGCTAAGAAGTCAATTTTAAATTTATCAAACTTCGAAACCAATTTTTTGCTTTTTTTTTGGTGGTGGGTTAAAATCGGTGGGAGTTTGAAATCCCATAGAAATTGGGACATTTGTAGATCATTCATTTCACCCAGGACAAAAAGCTGTTTGGAGTTTTCATAAAAAGTCCAGGCTAGAGAAAGAGCTAGTGTGGCTCTGAACCCTGGAGGAAGCACACAAGAAACCAAGTGGTGATAGGCGTGTCCAAATATATGCAGATTACACTCTTTTTTTTGGTCAATTCATTCATATTTAGCTGACAACTCATTGGATTCTCATTACTTCAAATAGAAATGTGTTCTGGCATTAATTAAAGGATGAAAATGACCCGGCATGTCATCCTTCCAATGTCATTAAAATATTGGCTGCCTTTAAAAAGAATCAGTTGGTGCACATCTTTGTGCTTGAGTGGCAGCCAGCGATTGTAGGACAGTTGGAAGAGAGCTGGAGCTCAGTATTAGGGATTTTGGAAGCTTCTCGGTTTGTAATGAGAGATTTCTTTTTTTAAAGCCCGGGGATACATATTTGGGAATGCACAAACACGCGCTGTGCACTGTCTTCAATATGTAATTGTGTGAGGGCTTATGAAGGCAGAAAAGTGTCACTCAGCCTAGCGTGTCTTCCCATTAACTTAATCTCAGTTCTGCTCTTAGACCTGAGTGAGGGAGCCCGCCCTGGGCCCCTTGTTTTCCATGCCCCACTTTGTCCTCCTCTGGCCATGCCGCTCTCCTAGCAAGGAGTCTGTGGGGCCAAGTCAACAGCTCTCTCCAGTATCCCCAAATTCCCTGCTGGAGGACCCCAAGCCATATTTGAGGGCCTATGTGGGTTGCTTCCAGGGGTTCATTTGTCAAGAAATCTCACCCAGCGTTTCCGATCTTGATGAAGGTATAGTACAAATATACCTTTTAAAAATAGCTTTTAAATATACCTTTTAAAAAAAGCTAAAAATAGCTTTTAATTACAAATAGCTTTTAAATATTTAGAGATGACATGCAGGCCTCTATTTCAGGTGGCCTTTGCTGGAGAACAAACCACTCCAAAGCTTAGAGGCCTGACACGAGAGCCATTTCCTATTTCACGGTTGTGTGGGTTCCACAGGGGCTTCCCTGCCGATGTTGCCTAGGCTCGTTCTTGTAGCTGCATTCAGCTGGAGGGTCGCCTGGCCCGAAAGGTCCAAGATGGACTCACATGTCTGTGATCCCCCCACTCCCAACAGATCCACGTGTACATGCCTGGCAGGCGGCGCTGGCTTGGTCCTCCTCCATGTGCCTTACCTCCTCCAGGAGGCTTCTTCAGAGGGTGGCGTCAAAGCTCCTTTCAGAGGGAGTTTACATGAAAAGTTCAAGGCCTCTTTAAGCCTAGCTTTGAAACTTGAGGTCTGTTCCTGTAAGTCACAAGGCAGCCCAGAGTGAAACCTTGATGAGAGACGAATGCTAGAGCCATCTTTTTTTTTTTTTAACCGGATATCCTCCTTTATTTTTTTATGAATTATTTTATTTTATATAATTCTTACATCATTTTTCATTTTTGCCTAATGTATGCATTTTCATTTGGGTTATATTCCCCATACAATTCCCACCCCCTTTTTCTGACCCTAATCCCTCTTCTCCTCCCCCACTGCCCACTGCAGTGTGTCTCTGGTCTATAGTTGCTTGTTGATTTTGATTTTCACTTTCTTATAGTCATTCATTTTCCTGGTCCCTTATTTAGGTTTTCTAAATTCCTGCTATGAGTGAGACCATCCGTTATTTTTCTTTTTCTTTCTGGCTTATTTTGCTGAGCATGATCCCTTCCAGCTCCATCCATGTTGCTGCAAATTGCATGTGTTTATCTTTTTTGAATGCTGAGTAATATTCCATGGTGTATATGTACCACATCTTCTTGATCCAGTCATCTATTTTTGGGCATTTGGGTTGTTTCCAAAGCTTAGCTATTGTAAACAGTGCTGCTATAAACATAGGGGTGCAGGTGCTCTTTGGAATTAATATTTCTGTGTCCTTTGGGTAAATACCTAGGAGTGGAATTGCTGGATCATATGAAAGCTCTATGTTTAGTAGGTCAAGAAATCTCCACACAGCTCTCCATAGTGGTTGGACCAGTTTGCACTCCCACCAGCAGTGCAGGAGAGTTCCTTTTTCTCCACATCCTCACCAACACTTGTTGTTGCTAGTTTTTTCAGTATGTGCCATTCTCACTGGTGTCAGATGGTATCTCATGGTAGTTTTGATTTGCATTTCCCTGATTACAAGTGATGTTGAACATTTTTTCATATGCCTGTTGGCCATTTGCATTTCCTCTTTGGAGAAGTTTCTTTTTAGCTCTTCTGCTCATTTTTTTGACTGGATTATTTTCTTTGTTTTTGTTGAGTCTCATCAGCTCTTTGCAGATTTTTGTGATCAGTCCTTTATCATTAGTGTTGGGTGCAAAAATGTTCTCCCAGTTGGTGGGGTTTCTCTTTGTTTTGGTTACTGTCTCTTTTGCTGTGCAGAAGCTCTTTAATTTGATGTAGTCCCAGCTGTTGATCTTTACCTTCACTATCACTGCTTTGGGTGATGTGTCTGTAAAGAGGGCTAGAGCCATCTTGTGGGAGCAAGAGAGGCATGGAAGAAAATGTCACATGCATCTTTGCGGACAATTCACCATGGGATTCATTTTGTATTCCAGTCCCATCCTCCACAGATGTTAGGGGTGGTCCTGTGAAAACCAATAACAATAATACCATGAAACTTTTACCCACTCGCTCTGAATCCAGTAATTTAATATGGTGAAGTTGACTCAGGGAGTCATTTGAGGGGAAATGTAAAAGCCAAGCCTTCGGAACTGGTTGATATGAAAAGTTGTTTAATTTGGAAAAGAACAGTACACAATGTTCAGTGTGTGTCATTAATCCTATGATTTTCTTTTGAAATAGCTGCTGCCATCTTGAGTAAAGTAAATCTATCTGTGAACCCTTGTGATAATTTCTTCCGATTCGCTTGTGATGGTTGGATAGACAAGAATCCAATTCCTGAAGATATGCCAAGCTACGGAGTTTATCCTTGGCTGAGACACAATGTCGACCTCAAGTTGAAGGGTAAGTTTCTACGGGGATGTGATGATGCACTCTAAGAGAGCAATATTTGACATGAACAAAATAGTTTTGGATTTGAAGCATGGCAGCTCACTTTTTAACTATGTGAAATTCATTTCCAAGATTTGTTAAAATGGAAGATTGGCAGTCGCGGGATTCTAGTCTCCCAGATCTCAACGCAAGCCTAGCATAGGTTATGTTTGCATTTGATAATAAGTTCTACTGCTGAAGGATGAAAAGCATTGGACTGAGTTTGGGAGCAAAGGAGCAGTTAGTAAAAGTTATGCTACATCAACATACGCACGTTTGTTGTGTTCCTCCTAAACTTCATCACTTGCTCATTGTGTCCTGGGTTTTCATGGCTTACAAAATGTACTTAACACCTAATCGTTTGTTGACGTCACAGTTGAGAACTCTGGATGACCTTGTCTTTGTCATATTGTTCCTGTTAACTTCTAATTTGGCTTTGGGAAGACTCTTTTCTCACAGGGCCTTTAGCAGCAAGCTCAAGCACACACATTCACATGCGCATGTCCTCCCTCTCTCCCTCCCAGATGTGGAAATGTCCTTATTAGAGGATCCTCTGTGTATGTCAGATCTAACTTTTATTCTGAGCTACTGGAAAAAGCCACTTCAGGAGGGAAGGGGGAACATTTCAAAGCCAAATAAGGTAACTGTGGCGAGAAGGCAAAAGTAATGTGTTTTTTTCCTTCTCTTTTTGATAGCTGTGAGATATAGCACCTACAGAGAAGTTCTGAGAAGTTACACCAGTCATTATTTTTCTTGTCTATTTCCATTTTTGCAAGATTTTGAGTACATGATAATTAAATATGTAGCAACTTAGAGATAGCAACTTATAGTATAACAAGTGAAAGGATTAGCAAAATAGTTAGATACATGTTGTCAGTTACAAGGAAAATTGTGCTTACATTTCACAACTAGATGCCCATCAGATGGATTGAGTGTTTCTACTAGGAGACCCAAACTTAGTTTTTCTAAGTCATCCATGAGAATTTGCAAGAATGTCGGGGCTTTCCCCTAACCCAGTGGGTGAATTTCCTGTGCCCTAGAACCATAAATAAGTCCTGGAGGAACGAATTTACTAATATTTATATTAACTCAGATTGGTCCTTCACTCACTGTTCCTGCCTATTTCTTGTTCCCTTCTCTGGCTTCTTTTCTTCCTGGGCAGATAGATGTACGTGCGGGCGTGTCCATACACACTTGCACACACCATCCTGGATAAGAAATACTGCATTTGCCAGGGAGATGCTCCTTTTACGTTAGCTGTAGCCAAAAGATTTCTATCTCCAGGGCATGAAGCAGTTACAATAATTCACAGAACTTTGTGGAGATGTCTTAATGGTAGAAATTAAAATCACCATTGATGTGTGCTCTTTGAGGAGAATACTGCTTTTGGACTCCTTCAAAATTCAGAGACATGAGGGTAATTGTTCAATAGCAGCATAGGGGGTGTTTCACTTGCTGCTTTGAAAAATGAAAATGTTATTTCCAGGCTCATTTGGGAAAACACAAAAGAGCAAAAATAATATGCAAAAAGTGAGGAGAAAGTCACCATTAACTATCCCTGGGAATAACTGGTAATAAAACAATGGAATATGTATATTTCCAGTTTTTTTCCATGCGTGGGTATGAATGCGTGGGTAACCTCATGCATAACCCATACATTAAAAAAATTAGCCTGTATGATGAGTTTTAAAGCAGGATACTCTGTAACCTGCTTTAAAAAACGATGTATTCCTCAAAGACGCAGATTATGTCAGTAGATGTCCTTTCTTATTAGTAACAGCACTAATAAATATCCATATATACACATCCCTATGTCCTTACCTAAATGCATCCTTAGGATAAATTCCCAGAAATGTAATTGCTGTGTTGAAAGAACATCCACAATTTAGTTTTGATGCATATAGCTAAATTGCTCTTTAGGGAATTATTTCTACATCTTTCTCTATTTTCTTGCTGTTTTAAGTGGTGGCTTTTCTCTCAATTGTTTTTTTGTGGTATAGAGGTCAGCAAACTATGGTTGTGGGCCCAATCTAGCCCACCATTTTTGTAAATAGAGTTTTATTGGAAGAAAGTCAGATGCATTCTGTTTCAGTAACTGTGCTACTTGAATAGTTGTTACAGAGACCGCACGGCCAGCAAAGCTGGATAAAGTTTGTCAAGCCCTGATGACTGGTGTAAAGCTTTGATGTTTCTATATTGAGTTTGATTAGAACTGTTTTATTAATCAATGTGGTTTTTTTGGTGGTTTCTTTAGGATTATTAGGCAGGTGGTCCTAAAATTAAGAAGTCATTATAATTTTGTCTCTCCCTTTACCTTTATTCCATTGGCTAGAACCTTCAGAGGAGTGCTGAGTGACAGCAATGGTAATGGGTATATTTTCTTATGCCTAGCTTGAGTAATAATGCCTCAATGTCCCCCCCCCATTTCTCTTTGCTTATAATAGGTATTCTTTATTGTGTTCTGGAAGCCTTAGTTTGCAAAAGGCGTTGCTCAAGAAAAATTTCCCTTTACAATCTATCAAGGGACTCCGATGGAGTCTTTTAATGTCTCTAGATTTTCCCATGCTGCACTTGTCATAATCTTGAAATGAACCCTATGAATGGCTTATTATTTTCTTTGGTGACACTGCCAGAATTGAATAAGCTAGTATTTGTTGCATACATTTGTGTCTATATTTGCCATTCATATTGGTCCATGGATTTCTGGGTGCCAGGTTTGTCCTATTCTGTGATCAAGATTGTGTTGGTCTCATGAAATGAAATGGGAGAACTCCCATTTATTTCTTTGCTCTGGTAAAGTCACAACCAAATAACATCAAGTTATTCCGTGACAAGCACTGTGAAGGATAAATTTGCAAAGTCATCATAGGGGTCTTCAAGTGCCAAGGAGAGCAAATGGTGGAGTAAGGTGTCTTTGTAAGATAGTATCATCGTGGTGCCTGCTGTATATGTTTGAAATATACAATATGTATTTATTCTTTTATTTAAATAATTGTTTTATTGAAGTAACGTTGGTTTCCAACATTATCTAAGTTTCAGGTGTTCAGCATTGTAATTCTGCATGCTCACCACCAAAAGTCTAGTTTCCATCCATCACCGTGCACTTGACCCTTTACCCATTTCACAAGGCCCTCACCCCCATCCCCTCCGGCGACCTTTCTGTGTCGAAGGGTTTGATTTTGTTTTGTTTGCTCCTTTGCTTTGTTTCCATATTTTCCACATGAGTGAAATCATACAGTATTTGTCTTTCTCTGTCTAACAAAATCTTTAAGTTTAAATTTTGAGGTCATTCAAACATACAGAAAGGTGCAAGAATAGCATAAGGTACCCCCTTAAGCCCTTTACCCAGATTCCTGATTGTTCTTTTGCTACATTTGCTCTATCTGTAAATCTACATTGTTTCATTATGTATATATCTGTACATATATAGATAGATAGAAGATGGTAGATATGGTAGATATGCAGATTTAT
This sequence comes from Talpa occidentalis, assembly GCF_014898055.3. Taxonomy (NCBI): domain Eukaryota; kingdom Metazoa; phylum Chordata; class Mammalia; order Eulipotyphla; family Talpidae; genus Talpa; species Talpa occidentalis. The sequence continues at coordinate 77,577,206 of NW_023601543.1, read as the reverse complement.
ATTTTTCTGAACTCTGCAAGTATTTACAGATGATTAGATATCCTTAAAGTATGTAGAGCTTTTCAAATACCATCTTTTTTTAAACATCAGATCTTCAGTTTATCTCTATTCTCTAATCTGTGTATCTACATATCTCTCATTCTACCTTCCTATCCATCAACCATCTGGGTAATGCAAGGTCATTGTAGAAGAGCTGTTTACGAATAACAGGAAGAAACATCAAATCCCACCATCTAGTGATAATTTTTTAAATGCAAATATACATATAAAATTATATATATATTTTATAAAGGACTATATAGTATATTCTATTTTCATAAACTGCTGTTTTCACTTGACATGTTAACATCTTTTTGTGTCAGTAAAAATAGATCTCTATTAGCATTTGCCATGACTGCTTTTGTATGGATATAATTTATTTAACTCTCGTGTCACCATTTAGGTTGTTTCCAGATTTTTCCTCATTGTCAACCACTTAGCACAGAGATAGATTTGAATCATCTGTGTCACTTTTGGCCAGTTATTTATCTCACCTATTCAGTTTTCTGATCTCTCAAATGGAGATAAGAAGACCCATTTCAAAGGGTTTGTGAGGACTGAAGGAGATGACCTATATAAATTCCCCAGTCCAGTAACTGGCATGTAGCAGGTCCTCAATAAATATTTGTCCTTCGTGATTCCTTTTTGTCTCAAAGACAGTTCTAAGGTTCATGAAGTAAAGTCTATCGAATACTTCAAGATTTATTCTGGTCTTTTGTAAATATCATGTGCTCTCACAAAAATATTGAATACCACCTAGATGTTTTTCCTCATCCTTGATAAAAAGAGAGAACATCCAAAAATAAAACCCAATGCTACCAATCAAAAGAAAACCATTTTCTTATGGCTGATAGAGAACACACAGATATGCCTGTCCAATTTGAGAAATAAAATGGATTTGACAGACCTGGCTGATGAAAAATTGCCCTCTATAGATGTCAGCAACCAGGCTTCATGAATTTTTTCTTGAAATGGTATATAAGACTCGACTCTCTACTTGGAAAATACAATTATTTCTTGTTTTCTCCAAGAAACAGGGTTAAAAAAATACTGAGTGTAGTGTAGTCACATGTTTGAATGCCTTAAAATTTCCTTCCTACAAAAGCTCTCAAATTTGTCTTTATGTGGCCATGAAGATGATACAGCACGCTTTGCTTCTGAGTGGCCAGATGAAAATTTTGCAAATGAGCACTTAGGAAACCTGAGGCCATGAGTGAGATAGAACACTCGTGTCAAGCAGAAGACAGATGACTGCAGGTAGGGCCAGCTCATCTCTATTATGGAAGAGCAGTCTTTGCCAATATTTTGTAAAGAGATGCAGTATATTATATTATGTTCAAGTGCAGACAGCAACAGCAAGAAAATAAGACGAAGTAGGGGCTGTGCATTAATGAGCAGAGAAAGCTGATTGCGATTCCTAGATAAGTGATTGATTTGTAAATACCTGGCTGAGATGCAAATGGTTCTCATAATTAAGCAACCCCCTGACAATCTCATTTTTTCCTGTAAACGATCCTAGCCAAATTGTCTTCTGTAAAGTCATCTGATAATTAGGAAGTTCAGGTTGTCGAAGGCAGTGGATTGTCATTTTCTCGTACCACGAACACAGTTTGGTGACTTACCAACGTGAGCCTTGGCATCGTGAAGTTCTCTAAAATCGCTGCTCTCGGGCTGGGAAGGACGGTGGGGGGGTGGAAGGGAGGTGCGAAGGAAGGAGTGACCCACCGTTGTGTTGGACTCGATTCCTGTTGAAAACTCAGCCCCTGGATAGCTCCATGAATCTGCTCTATCAACTGGGCACACCCACTCAGGGCAGATTCCTGTTTTTCTGACCATGCTGGTTTTTTCACGCGGCTGTACAGGAAGCAACAAATCGCCCAACGACACACGATGCCACCCTCCTGCGTGCGCGGAGCGGCGACGTGTGAGGACTTGGGCCTTTATCAAAGACTTCATGTACGAAATGAAGTTTTACTGGAAAAGGTTACTGTTTTTCGGGTTTGCGTTTTTCCTAATCTCAATATACTACTTAAGTATGGGTAGGAGAGGGAGGCAGCTGCGGGGACAGGGAGTGTGAGGAAGGGGAAAGGAGTTGTCAAATGAAAAATGGTTAGCAACTTCTTGTCAGGAGACATTCACTTGAAACATGGAAATGAACTTCTTCGCAAAGTTTCTTTGACAAATGCGCGTGTGGTCTGGGATATGTTGTCTCTAAAGAGCTGGAGAAAGTGAAGAGGCCTGGGGTGGCTGCTTATGTGAAAGCATGTGTCCCAGTATTCTGACAGGCAGCAGCTTAGCTTTCCTCCTTGTGTGTCCCTTCCCGTCTCCTGTGCATGTCCTCGTCTTCATGGTTGACACTGAATCAACTCCATGCATTTGACTTTAAAACTCTTCCCCAGGATTTTATTTTTTATTTAAAAAATTAACACAGTTGAATTTTTTTTAGATTTATTTATGTATGCATACAAGAGCTGGGGTACAGGCCAGAGATGAGGGGGAGGTGAGAGGATTCACCAGAGACAGAGTGGGGAGCAGAACAGGTGGACTGACTGAAATACACTGCTGAGGGGAGCAGCGGGCGAGTCAGGAGAGGTCTGCTGCGCCATGTGGGTCTCTCCCTGGCCGGGGATCGAACTTGTGCTGCAGAGGCTGCGGACAGCTTCACAGGTTGCGTCTTAACCCCTTGTGCCACCAAGGAGACCCCCTTCCCCATGATTTTAATGTAGCTTTTTGCCATCATGCTCAATGTTGCAAATAAGTTAGGTGTGCTTGATGAGAACCTGACCTATTCATTACATTCATTCTGTGTTGTATGCGTTTTAGTTTGGGGGAAAATGCACTCCAAATAGAATAAAATGTGTAGCATTTTGACTCTATTAATTAATCTGTGTACACAAGACTATTTAGTAAGCATTTATTTTTCCTCACATCAATTGCTTTCAGCCACAAGTAACAGGTAGGCCAACTCAAACTGGCTTAAGCAATAGAGAATCTGTTGGCTACATGTCTAGTCATAATGTGAACTTCAGGTAAGGGTTGACCCAGCAGCTGAACTCTGACATTAAGGATCACATTTCTTTCTTTCACTCTCCTCTGACATAAGCTGTCTCACAGTTCTTTCTAACACCATTTGATCAAAAGTTTGTTGCTACTAGCAACCAGAATTTACACTTCCTCATTCACATCTAGCAAGAGGCATTGTGTTAGACACAGGAGGATACAGAAGTGCAGAGATTAATAAATCCCCCAAGACTACCTTCATGGAAATGAGATGAGATCAGGTACGTTCAGGGTGGTATGGCTGTAGACCCTTCAAGGAAATCATAACCTACACATTAGAAATGTTTCACTGCATATTATAATCAAGACTCTAGAGCTGTACTGTTCAATACAGTAGCCACTAGCTTTGTGTGACTTTTGGGTACTTGAACTATGGCCAGCTGGAATCAAGATATTCTTTAAGTATATGTTCTTTAAGTGTCAAATATACACTAAATTTCAGGCTTCATTTAAAACCAAGTAAAAGACCTTATCAATAAATTGAATTTATTTCATTGCATATTGAAACACTAATGTTTTAAAATATATGGGGTGACATGAAATATACTATTAAACACAACCTCACCTTTTCCTTTTTGCTTATTTAAATCTAGTTAGAAGAAAATTTAAAAATTATATATGGGCCTCAGATAATATCAATATTTCTGTCAGACGGTGCTGCTGTCAAGCCCTGAAGAGGACATTAGAAAGGTGAGCTCTCTGGGAATGAATTCAAATTATTTCAGTGATAGACAAGGGGCAGAGCACACCTTTGTTAAAAATAGACTCCTGCTTCCATCTCCAGTCCCTCTGTATCCTGTTACGCTGTTAGTGACCTTGCAAATTGAAGCCATTTGTGACTACTTATTCATTTTTCTCACTTATGTGTGTCTGCCCCCTTTCCCCCCCCCCCACCCCCTTGGAAGATTGGTCAATTTCACAAGAACCAGAACCTGTTTATCTGGGGCTTTCACTGTGACCCAACACCAACCATAGTGCCTGGCACATAGCTGGTCCTCAGAAAATGCTAGTTGAAGTTGTTGAAGAAAGGAGACAAAGAACTGCCGCTGTGAATGGCTGGGTGGCCACAGGGTGGGTTGTGGGGTGCTTTCTTTCTGTGCTGGGGGCCTCGCACGCGCTCCAAGAGGCGCCGGAGTTGCCCTGATGAAAGAGGAAGAGTGGTGGTCAGTTGTTCCTCATTTGTGTTGCAGCCTCTTTGTGAGCCTACTTCTTACCTGGCGTTGCCATTGGGTGAATTCAGTGAGATGCGTGGAGCCTCTCGTGCACAGGGGTCAACCCGCAGCCCCTGTTCTGCTGTTAATTTCATGAGAATTCAATGAAATTTTTCCTTTTTCCAAATTTGAATTTTTCGGGTTATGGTTTTTGCTCTTCCACAGGTACACACGTTCCACTCACCTTCCTTAAATGAACATTTTAGAAGCGCTTGGCACAAATCACAGAAATTCCCACTCAATGGAGGCTGAGAAGCTTAACAAATGTCAGTTTCTGAATTGATAACAAAACCATCAGCATTGTTAAAGTAAAATCCAGTGACCTAATTCCCCTCCTCCCCCCAACATGCCTGTAAATAAGGAGGCTGATCCTGAAAGAGACAAGCCTGGAGGCAAGAACAATATGTCAGGATATTGGTGTGTATTCCCAAGTTTGACTGCCAGACCTTGATCATGACCTCCAACCCCAAAAGGCCTTGGTAATCTAATTGGGCCAACAACACTTTGATTGGGGAACGTGTGATTTTAAAAACACTCCTCTGTTGGTTGAAAACCTGTCACTTCGAAAAACTTGTCAATTTCCTTTCTCTCTTTTCCCTCATTCTGAGGGGATTCCTAAACTCTGGCCTCCAGCCCCTCAAGATGGCTGTCAGTGGATTTCAGGAACATGGATAGAAATATAAGCTCATTTTTCCCCCACTAACCTCTGACAGACTGTTAGCCTGTTCTTTAATTATGAAAGTAGGTAACAAAGCCTGGTATTATCAGCAGTGCCTCTGACTAGTTACCGGTGGCAATCTGTGTTCTTTTCCTGTCTTCTCACAGACCTTGCAGGTGTCTTGAAATACTCTCCACATACATGGCCACTTCAAAATCATGCGTTGCTATACTCAATGCTACGTGTTACTAGTGAGTTAATCAAGTAGCACATATGACGTCAGTAAGACAACAGTTAACAGGGCTTCGGAATAACTGGTTTCCACGGTAAACTGGTGTTTCCTAAGTACTTATAAACACGGTTCTGAGAGTGGTCTGTGGGTTTGAGGCACCTGTTCAGGGGATGTACGGTACAGAGAAGATGAAGACCCCTGCCTGTGGAAGGATTTCTGGGCCAGGGCCTCAAGAATGTGTAGTTTCATTTAACTCCAGGCTTTTGAGCCTCCTAATTTAGGTGTTTTGAGCAGAGTTGGCTATTACATGGCCCTGCGGGTGCACTCCCCACCCCCAATTTTTGAACCGTCTACTGCCTGGAGTCCCGGGATAATGAACACATTACCGACAGCTAATGTGTGTTCCGAAGGATAGCACATGGAAGCAGAGATTAGTGTTTGGAGGTTTGTGCTGATGCCACGCCTTGAGCTCATCGAGGACAGGCTTGGTGGGATTACCTGTGCCACGAATAAATTTATTTATAGATGAAAATGCCCAGGGTGGCCACATGCCTATTTTGAAAGCAGAGAGTGGAAGGTCAATGCCCAACTCGAGAGGATACACTTTTGGCCATGGTGTAGTTAAAAAATATTTGCAAACAATGCAAGTGATTGAAAATAGTAATATACAAAGTTGTCTTTATTCGTAAGCACCTATCATGTGGCGCATGAAAGAGCTTGTTTGTCATCTGATCTTAGAGATAGGGACTGTTGGTTGAGCTTGGCACTGTAGGGCTAGAGGGGGGCTGGAAATCTGGAGGTGCCGTGAGTGAAAGGGAAAAACTGAATCAACACAACTTGGCTTGGTGGGACAGCAAGGAAGAACAAAGCTGTTGGTGAGAGATGGCGGGTGAAATGAGCGGATGAAGGAGGTCGAAATCCATTTGTGAGACTTCTTGACTTGCAGCAGGGAACGCTGAGCTTTCGGCGAAGTGGAGTGACAGCCTGGAAGTGCGATGCGTGTGAATATTGACTGAAAAAAAAAAGTGGAAAAGCAGATGAGGGGGCATTTTTGTAGTGTAAATATTGCAACATGTTATGAAAAGCTTGAATGTTGTAGGAGGAAAGAAACACTTTTCTTTAGAAGACCGTCACCTAAATTTAGCCTCTTGTGACTAAATATAAGTTCTTCGACAAACTAATGACACAGGATATGTGCCTCCTGAGAAAGACACAGATCCACCCACAATGACACTTCTCAAACAGCCCACACCCAGGCCCACACTGTTTCGCACGGTTGGGGTGTAGAAGTGTATTTTCCTGTGCAGTTGTTCATGAGGCATGCATATTTTTGAAAAGCCACTTCCTGAAAGAGGATGACTGTTTGGAAAGGGAAGAAAAATCTAGCTGGCTTTGGTGGTAACGCTGAGGAGGCGTACCCGTGTCAGCTTCGTGGTAAGGGTTCCTGAAGCTCCTCCAAGTCCCCACGTGTTCCTGCTGTTGGTGGCCAGAAGCTGGAATAATCATGGAGCTGAGACTGTGGGGTTTGTGTAGGGACTTCCCAGGGTCATCCAGATTTCATAGCAGAAGCAAATGACTCAGATTCCTGGACCTTGAAAATTTATCTTAGAGAAACGGGTCAGTCACTTACCTTTACTGTACTCATAATCGGTCAGCGTGCAAAGCTCGGGAACTAAGAAAATTGCAGAGAGTGCGTGACCCAACTGAGTTGTCCATTTAATTTCCAAACTCTTGGATGAGACAGCTTTAGGGGGCTCGCACTCTCAATTCTGCCAACTTCTCAACGGTGACTTGAAGGCATGGATACGTCTTCGAGCAAGTTTACAATGTGGGAAAACCCTCATTTCTCCACCGATTTACAACTAATGGTGGGTATTTCTATTCAGTATTGTGAACTGAGCCTTTGTAAGTGTGTATTACACAGAGAAGTGGCTACTAGGATCAGCCATCTTCGAGGTGACCTGATTCAGTCAGTCCTTAGTTACAATTTGTTGAACTCTCTAGGCCGAATTCCCAACAAGCCTGTAAGATGTAAGATTTCTATGCATTTCTTGAATAAGGAGACAAAAGCACTGAACAGGATAATAATCAGCCCAAGATTGCACAGTTTATCGGTGATGGACCTACGATTAATTTTCAGATATGATTTGACCTTTAGCAATGGGTAAAAGTCCTGAAAACCAGGTGGTATTAACCTATTTTACAGTTGTGAAAACTGAGGCTTAGAGAGGTTAAGTAACTCACCCATAGTCACGCAGCTTGTCACCTCCAGAGGGGCCTTCCAGAGCAGTGCTGTGCAGTGCACATGTAATTTTACAACTGTAAATCCCCTGTAAGCTTGCATCTTCTTTTTTTCTGTTTGTTTAATTTTTATTTATTTTTTTATTTTCTATATACTTTACATCATTGTTCCTTTTTTGGACAACATTTGCTTGCTTTTCTCAGGTGTAGTCCCCATAGAATTCCCACCACCCATTCACCCGTGCACCATCACCATGGTCCCTTGCGCTCTTCCCACCCTTGTTTTGATCCCTCTCCCTCCTCTCCCCTCAAAATGTCTCTGTTTATAGTTGCCTGTTCATTTTGTTTTTTAATTTATTATAATTATTTTTCCCGATCCCTTATTTGGTTCCCCTATTTTCCTCCTATAAGTGAAACCATCCGATATTTTCTTTTTCTTTCTGGCTTATTTCACTGAGCATAATCCCTTCTAGCTCCATCCATGTTGCTGTGAATGGCATGCATTTATCTTTTTGATTGCTGAGTAGTGTTCCATTGTGTATATAGACCACATCCTCTTGATTCAGTCATCTGTTTTTAGGCATTTGGGTTGTTTCCAAGTCTTACCTGTGATAGATAATGCTGCAATAAACATAGGGGTGCATACGCTTGCATCTTCTAATAGCCACATTAAAAAGTAAACAGGAAACAGTTGAAATTATATCCTTTATCTAACCCAGCATATCCAAAATGTTGTCATTTTGGATATAAAATGCAAGCAGTATTAAAAAATATATTCAGGAGAGTTTTTGCCCTCCTTTCTACTAAGCCTTCCTAATCCAGTATGCATCTTACTCTCACAAGACCTGTCCTTGTGTCCCAGCCACCTTTCAAGCCCCAAGGGCCCTGTGTGGCTGGCCGCGGGCCTGGCAGCTCTTCTAGAGCTGCACTTCTCTCCCCCGGCTGCGCAGTGAAATCACTGGGGAGCTTAAAGAACACGGATGCCCAGGGCCTCCCCGGTGGCGCAGCGGTTGAGCGCTGGGTTGCAAAGCTGCCCGCAGCCTCTGCGGCGCCGGTTCGATCCCCGGCTGCTTCCCGGCCACCGGAGGAGGGTCCCACATGTCGCGCAGACCTCTCCTGCCGCCCGCTGCTCCCTCAGCAGTGTGCTTCGGTCCTTCTGCCTGTTCTGCTCCCCGCTCTGGCTCTGGTGAATTCTCGCACCCTCCCGCGCTTCTGACTGTACCCAGTGCATGTATAAACAAATAAAGAAAGAAAAACATGCCTCTATTAAAAAAAAAAAAAAAAAAAAAAAAAAAAAGAAAGAACACGGATGCCCAGGTCCCTCCTCAGAGGTTCCGATGTTATGGTCTGGGGTGCTCCCAGGCGATTCTAATATGTGGTCCAGTGGGCCGATTTCTTCAAAGGTGATGCCCAAACCACCCAACTGTAGCCGCTGTCCATAGAAGGGTCTGTGAGCTCTCTGAGGTGAGAGCCATTCAAATAACTGCACTGGCGACAGGCTTTGCTTGTTGACATGAAGGGACGCCAAGCAACACCCTAGGTAATTGATTAATTTTTCTCAATTTACCTTTCCCAGTGCCTTGGCCAAGTCCTGGAATAATGGAAGAAAAGAGCTTTTGTTTCTTCCCCCGGATTGGCACGCTGGCCCTCCATCAGTGCCGGTAGATGAGAACATGCAGGTCTATTGTTTCAACTGAGGTCCCAGGCGGTGGTGTCCGCCCTGAGCCGGGAGAGGAGGAAGCGGGGGTTTGAAAGCTGCAGCTCGCGGCCAGAGTGAAACATGTCTGTGTGGAGAAGGAGTGGGAAGCGCTGGGTGAGGAAAGGAGGCAATTGTGGCTGGGGCTGAGGTCTGAAGGCCCACAGGCCCCAGGGGCGGCAGGATGCCCACGAAGCTGCGCTCTCCAGCGGCCTCACCGCCGGCCCACGCGGCCAGACTTCTCTCTCTGCCCCTGAGACCTGAAGGGAAACGCAATATTCGGAATTAGAATGTCTCAGCGCGCCCAGAGGTTCAGTTGTCCTTAAAGTGCTTGATGGAGTCATTTGGAATAATTTTTATACTGCTTTCTTTTATTTCAATCCAAATGCAGCTTTAATATTCCGGACACATTTGTTATTCCCCAGAATGAAAAATACTGGAACTTCTGTAGTGGTAACACTGTAGTGACATGCCATTTTGTGGGTTATATTTATTTGACTTTAAATGAAGCCAGAGAATGCACAAATACTGCCGAGTCTTCCGTAGCCTGGGCTAATTAATACCCTATTTCATCGAATCAAAAATACAGTTTCAGTCAGCTGGAAGATGCGCTATTCATTCATGCGTGTTAAGAAAGACCAAGCCGTCACACTACACGTTCTTATCTCTTGGGATTTCTATGTTCATGGAAAGTGTCCTCTTAGATTTAAGCAGTATTTTTTTTAATAAACATTTGTGCTTTATTTATTTATTTTAATTTATACAAGCACTGGGTACAGTCAGAAGCGTAGGAGGGTGAGAGAATTCACCAGAGCCAGAGCAGGGAGCAGAGCAGGCAGAAGGACCGAAGTACACTGCTGAGGGGAGCAGCGGGCGGCAGGAGAGGTCTGCGCGCCATGCGGGACCCTCCTCCCGTGGCCGGGGAGCAGCCGGGGATCGAACCAGTGCTACAGAGACCGCGGGCAGCTCCGTAACCTGGGAGGCCCAAAAGGCTGCGCCACCGGGGAGGCCCAAAGCAGTATTTTTTTTGATCATACATTGCTCTTTTGCCTTCACTAAAAAGGAACATGTAAGCAAAAGAGATTGGTGGAAGGCATTCTTAAAACTTTTTCAAGGGATCTTTTTTATTTTGAATCATCAGTGTTTTTATGTTCTTGGAAAATGCTGTCCTTTGTCAGCAACAACAATGGTGATTCCACATTTTGTGAAAAAGTGCTCTTTGTCTCGGGGATTTTCCTCTAAGACTGCCCTTTTGGATATGTCATGCACTTTTCATTTCACTGCCAAATTGTAGTGAAATCTTTCTGGAGACATTTTAAGTGGCAATTTACCAGCCTCGCAACCATCACATTTGAGGCGCTGGATCTGTGAACTGCTAGATCAAGTTCACCCGCGGGCCGGCAGCAGCAACTGCACCGTGACAGTGCCTGACTGACAGTTTTAAGATGGATTCCAATTTCAGAGATGTTCAGTTGTGAAAAAAAAAAAAAAAAATGGGCTGCTTAGAATTGATGAAATATGTACCCCAGCTCCCCAAGTGCTTGTCCCATCCACCTTCTTAAGGTGCTTCAAGCAATTTCAGCAAGATTTCACGATATTGATTCCTCTGCATGCCTGGCCTTTACCATTGCAGTGGGGTAGAAGCAAAACTCCCCATTTGCTTCTTCCACCCCAGTTTGCTGCTCCAAGGCTGCACTTGAATACAGTTCCTGCCAACCTTTAGTGTGCACACGAAAATACCTGGGAATCTTCCTCGAATGCAGATTCTGAATCAATTGGTCCAAGACACTGATCCACGAGTCTGCATTTCTGGCACGTTCTCAGGTCGTGCTTCCACTGCTGGTCTGGGAGCACAGGGTGAGTAGTCAGGCTTCATGACAAAATCTATGGCCGCAGCGGCGCTCTGCCCGTGCAGGAAGTTAGCACCTCTCCAGGGTGTGCTCGTGGTCGATTTATTTTTTCCTCCATTTATATTCTCATTTTGAAGAAAATCTATATATCGCAGATGTCATCGCATTGGGCAAATACAAAGATTTCTTGGAATAAAAAAGAGGACAAACATTCTGCCTGTCCTGCCTTATGGCACAGGGAGAGGGATTTCTTCCCCTTAATTTGTTTTCTGAAAGATTGGCTCATTTTGTTTTCCTTTGCCTTCTTCCCCCCAAAACTTAGGCAAGTTGAATTTATTAGGAAATCTGCATGTAATTGCAAATTAACAACCTACCCATTAATACCACATTAGTTCATTGTGATTAATAGTATCTATGTGAATGTTTAATGAATTAGTAATGACGGACTATTTGCTTTCAAGTGTCAAGAGAACATTGCATGTAAAATGGCACTACCCATAGCCGGAAAATTAATTATATGCTGCTTGGATGGATAATAGCTTGTCACAACCAAGATATGTTTGTTTGGATAGTCTCGTGGATATTCGCACAGCGAGAGATACTTTTTAAGACACGCATGGACCTTTTAATTTGTAAGATGAGAAGAGAATTTTATTTTCATGAACAGTTAAGATAGTCTTGGGAACGGATATTTATGGGCCACACGCACACAAATGCACAGATATGTGTCGGGGTGCTCACAACTTCCGCCTGGGTCTGACTGGAGAGACTTCCCCTCATGGCCACCGCTTACGTATTTAGTTCCAAGCTGAACTGCGTCTGCTACCTGCTGTCGGTTCCAAATTCATAAGTCTGCTTCCCCAAGCTCCTCGTGTTTCTTGTGACTAATTCTTTCCCTCTAGCGAATCATTTGTTTTCTCTCTGATCCCTCACCCGGGTTCTGTGATGCCGGCCATCATTGTTTATTTCTGTCTTTGCCCTACATCTGAGGAAGCGAAGGTCAAGGAAATGATGTGACTTGCCCAAGCCAATCCGGCCGTATAATTTCCCCCCCACAAATTATGGGTCTAACATTTCAAATGTCTCCAGTTTTCAGCCAAGCGGAAAGAGCCGCATGAGCTAAAGTTCTGTCCAGCCGGTGCCTTTGAGGAAACCCAAGAAGCCAGTGTGAGTGGAGTCCAGAGTTGGAAGGCAAAGGAGGCAAAAGACAGCATCGGAGAGAGAGGAGGGGCCAGAGCCCACAGGCCTGGAGGCCTCTCAAGATTCCAGCCTCTGTCCTCAGGCCTTGGGAAGGCATCTGTCAACGGCAGGATGGGTGACGGGCCATGCGGTTTGTGGGAGCACATCCACCGTGTGTGGAGAATGGCTCGGAGGGGTGGTTGAAGTGTGGAGACGGGTTCATATTGATCTGGTTTCTGGCTTGTTTCAGAAAGCCCCGAGGGTGGCTGCTTATCCTGCGTCTCTGGTCTCCTCAGGACAGCATTAAAGGGGCACCGTCTCTTTCTTGTAGCCCCTAGTTTCTTTGAGCCTAGGAAGGTGCTTTGCCAAGTACCCCCAGTCACCTGGAAGAAGCCACTAGGGGAGATACAGCAGCAGTTGGTGGGCACGGGACTTAACTCTGCTCATCACCGCCTTGTCCCTTCGGGTCTTGGCTTATGCCAGAGGTGCTGTTGCTTCCCCTTTTGGGGGGAGATGATTCTGGGTAGAACAGGAAAGAGAACGTGGCTCTTAATGCTTCACTGTCAAAAAAGTCCATTTTAGAGGGATCGTGTCCCTTGACCACACACTGTGGTTTGAAAGCCAGGAATAGCTCCTCGGCTGCTCTTACCTCCTCAGGGAAGGTGGGAGTGAAAACAGAGCTTAGTTGGGAAGTGGTTTTTTAAACCTATGTTTACAGTGTTTTGATGCCTCTTTCATAGATGAGGGAGGAATAGTGAAGTCTGGAGCTCAGATTTTTTAGGATTTCAGGGATGTAATATTTATCCCACTCTCCCCCATAGGGTGTGGTATAAGCTCGACTTGAAAATAGTTGTTCTGGTTTTTTTTTTTTCCACCCTGCTAGTCTTCCTGGCGTGCTGCTGCTATTTTGCTTCTTGAACCAGTGACTCAACCCTCACCTCAAACCTTGATTGCGTTTCACCTTTGAGAAAGGGACTTTTTAAAGCTGGGCTTTCCAGAACCGAGGAGCTAACTTGGGCCAAAATGGGCCAAAGCAAGGAGCATGTCCAGAACAAAACCAATCCAAACCCAGCAGTGCTCTCCTTGAAAAATGCTGCCTTCAAATCACACTGGAGCTGCAGAATGAGGAAGTCAACAAAGGAAGGAGCAAAGGCTCCTGAGTGGAGTTTGGGTGGGACAGGGAGGGAGGATGGAGGGGTTCTAGGGGTTCTGGGGCCTCAAGTATCCCCAAAGACTGGTGATAATGGTCAAGTGCACCGCAGTAAAGACGGGGGCATAGGAAGAGTGCTGGTGAATACTGTTGGTTTAAACTAGTGGTTCTCTAAGCATTCTCTGGACATGCAGGGTTGGCATTACCTGGAAATTCGTTAGAAATGCCAGTTACTGCACCCCATTCCAGACCTACTGAATCAGACACTCTGGGAGAAGGATCCCACATTGTTTTAACTTGCTCTCTTGATGATTCTGTCGCACACTGAATTCTAGAAACCTCTGCTTTGGGACGAGGGCATGAATTGAAGTCAGCCTGAAGGCCCAGCTAACACTGTTCTGCTCTCTCCTCACCAGGCCTCCCCCTTCTGGCCAGGCACCTAGAAAGCTTGTGTCCCTGGTCACAAATAGGGTGACAGGACATGGGGGTAGGTGTTTCAATGCAGAGTCACTTCACCACTGCAAAAAACCAAGTCTTTATGCAACAAAGAAAGGTCTTTCTTCCAGTGATGATTGCAAGATCAGTCAAAAAATTCCACGAGGGAATCGCTGCCCCTGGCTTAGCCACTGGGGGCCTTGTTCTCACCTAGGAAAACAACTGGTGGAATTTTACCATGTATCTAATGGTGAAGTGAGCGGGAATAGGAGATCTGGGTCCAAATCCAAGGCCTAACCTTTACCACCTGAGCTTCCTTGGACAAGTTCTGGTTTTTACCCCTTTGGAATGGGGTTAATGATACATGCCTCTTAGGCGTGGTGAGGGGCTGGTGGAGGTCATGTACAGTGTACCTGGCTCACAGCAGGCGCTTAATAAATAAAGGTTGTCATCGCTGGGCCCCTGGACGTCTCAGGATTGTTCAGGAAGGACCCCTGTAGGGGTATGTAGTGTACGTGGCCTTTTCCTTATCATGTTGTGATGGTAGAAATAAGAGGCAGGGGGAAATAGACTTTCTACTATAGGAAAAACCTATAGCTGCATTCTAATGACTTTAAGTCCCACACAACCCTTACATTGAATGATCTGCTAAGATACCTATGATCTAACTAGGAAAGCTATTTTTATGAGTTAAAATATCACGTTGGCAGATTCATTGTGATGCTTTGCTGTCAAAGAGTAATGTTAACATTTAATTTAAATTATTTTGAAGTATAACCCTGATAAGTGTAATTCCTATAAGTTCAGTTATTAGTGAGCATAATTACAAGACTGTAATTCTATTGGACTGTTGAAGTGTCTGGCAGCTTTATAAAAATGATTCCCTTATGGATGAAGAGGTCTTTTGGATTAAAAGGAGGCTTATTTTTATGTTATTCGGTGACCCGTGATTTGGATTGATGAGTTAGAGGTTTTTACTGCCCCTAAAATCCTCTGCCCCCTTTCCTCGAGCTATTGCCAACCAATTATCATTTCTAAGATGATCATAAAAAACGAACAGAGGAAAGAATTCTGACAGCCTCTCCCCCTGTTTTTAAGTGGGAGTTTTCCAGCAGAATGAGAAATATCAGCTCTTATTGTCTTTTCAGTATGTCAAACAGCCTCATTTAATCCCATGCTTGACCGGCTATGGGGCCGAGGAGCTGCAGAGTCTTGTGTCACAGGCTTCGTGGGAAAGCGTGAGGGTTCCGGGCACCACAGACCGTGACGTCGTTAACTTGAGTTTTCTTCTTTAATGAGAATAACAACGGGCTTTGCAAGCTGATTGAGAGTCTCCCGGTCTAACTGCAGAAGAGTTTAATACCCATGAAGTGCGAGTTAGAAAAATGGACTTTCTCAGAACGGTAAATAAACCGAGGAGCCTGCAGACCAAATTGAAGTCTGTAGCCTGGAAAATCAACAAGGACTAAAAATAGCAAGATGAGAGGTGACATTCAACTGTGAACCAAGGTGGTTTTTCAGTACCACCAAAGAAGCCAGGTCATGATAGGACAGGTTTGAGAATATATACACAGTCTCTGCTTACCCCTGAGGCTTTCATGGCAACTGCCAAGTGACCACCACTTGCACTGGCTGTGCGCGTGGCCCTGTCACCTGTAAGTCAGTGTTACCCCATTAAAAATTTCAGAAGCTGTCTGACTATCTCTCTCTCTCTCTCTCTCTCTCTCTCTCTTTCTCTCTCTCTCTCTCTCTGCATCTATGTCTAGAGAATGTTTTCAATTCCGAGGTTTGTTGCACTATAGGTTTTTATGAACTGCAGTTTTCTCTTTCTCTTGTAACATGGTTTGCACTATCTGGAACGGGAGGGGGGTAGTTAAGAAATCCTCCAATCAACAACACAGATGGTGATGGTGAGGGGAATGCCCTTGTATGGGTGTACAATGCTTTAGGGATGTTTTAATAACCTGAGCAGTTGCCTTTGATAGGCAGGCTTTGTTTTCTGCTCATTATTACTGACTTTCTAGGCCAGATTTTATTCCTTTTATCACTAACTCAAGTGCAGAGCTCTATAGAAGGACGCGCTGTCTGCATGTCAGTGCTCTCCTACCTGCTCGGGTACAGAGAAAAGGAGAGGAGAAGGGCAAGGGGGTGACAAAGACCCCAAGTTAGCCGAATTCTGGTGAAATGAGAATTTCAGCACCAACAGTTATTGCTAGCCGGGCCTGGCGAGGGCCTGGGAATTGCCCCGCTTCTCACATGCGCGGCCTCTTCCCCTTTCCTGTGATGCAGAGTGCCTTCGGGGTGCTCGAGGAACGTTCAGTCTTGGAGTTCTTTTGCTCCCATGGCTTGTTTTTGTCCTTAGGGCCTTCATGTTTGTAGCCTGTGGAGTCTTTGTAGCATTGAAACAACATCACAACCCTAAATGAAATTTGGATGATTTATTTCCAAATCTGCCCCCCCTCCCCCCAAACAATCTCAGGACTGTGGAAGCAATATGGCGGAAAGGCACACATCCTATTTGAATGGAAATAATATATGTGGGTATGGCCGTAGGGCTTTGTGTTTATTACAAAAATGCAATCTCCTTTTTTTTTATCCTTGGGGCTAGTTATCCACTTTTGTTGTTCTGATAATAAGAAAGAAATGCCAAACAAGTTGAAATAATTGAAAACGCCCACATTCAACACAACAATTTGTTTGAATCCATCCAGTTTTCCACTCTTGTTTGATGTTCAGGTGCTTATAAAAAAGTGGACAGGAATTGTGGGTGGCATTTTCCTTTGAAATGTAGGACTTGTAGTTAAGAAGTAGATTCCTCATTAGGAAATATGTAATTATTCATTTGATTAGCTCTGTATATCATGTCTTGAAACTATTTGGAGTACCGTAGGAGCATCTGTTCTACCACCAGATGGAGGCAGCTAGGTCGTTTCAGAATAAACTCCAAATGCCTTGACAAACGTAGTTAGACGTAGCCTGATGTAGGGAGCACTACATCATTACCTAGCTATTCTTTGTCTTGGCTTCACATCAGTAAATTGATACTCTCAACTACATCTAAGGTGTTCTTCTGGTGGGGGGAGGGATTTGTTTTTTATTGAGTCTTGGGTTTCCTCTTATTTAATGAATAGCGACAATTGTCATTTTCCACTTCAAACAATTGCATCAGTGGTTTTATAAATAGTAAATCCTTTTCCAGGTGGACTTGAGTCTGTGTTGGCAGCCATTTTATATACATGGCCTCACATAAATGGCCAGGACTTTGAATGTGTAAACAGGCAAGTTTTCAGGCAATTTATGTAGGCTTTCCAATCTCGCCTTTCCATTTCCTGTCTAAACAGCTTCTCCCATGTCCACAGCATGTTTATGCACCATTGAATAAAACTTCTAATGGGAAATTTCTTCCAGGTGACCTCCCTGAGAAGCTGGACTGTGAAGAAATCTTAAGAAACCCGACCCTGATGAAATTGCCTGTTGAGAATATTACTCCGTGCAGAGACAAGGAACAGAATTCAGTTATTTTTGGTTCTTGAATAAATGAGTTCTGTTTCTTTTTGTGTGGGTGGCAGAAAACATTAACCCCTGCAGAAGGTCCACTCTCAGTTGGAAATTGAACTTTGGTTTCTTTGAGTTAGGAGAACCTTGGAAGAAGAGAATGTTAAATTGTTTTTATTTACCTCAAGCAACTTGGAATTGGTTCTGCTGTCTGCATATCTATTATAGATGTCTCTTTCCCAGGGTTGTCTGTCTTCACAATGAATTTTCTGGAGGCCGGGGCAGTGATTATCAAATGACCTCCAACTTGGCACCATGTGTGGGTGGATACTAATGAATCCTTTCTTAACCTTCCTAGCACTTTTGGAGAAATCAATCAGTAGAAGGCGGGACATTGAAGCCATCCAGAAAGCCAAAGTCCTTTATTCCTCTTGCATGAATGAGAGTGAGTAATAAAGCAAATAAATAAAATATTTATCACATTTCTTCTTAATGTTTAAAGATAATGTTGAAGAAAAAAAGCAATGAAGAATTCTGTCAATGTTTAAAAGTGTTGTTGAAGGAAAAGAACAATTCTCTGGGTTTTAACCAACCCTGTCTTAGTTAATATTCTGTGGTTGGTTTGATGGGGAAAATTTTATTTCTATGACTTGGATTTTTGGGGTATCAATTACACCACAAGAAACTTGGGTGGATCCAGAAGGGTAATCCCCACTGGTATGGTACAGAAGCCAGAATGCAGAGACCAGCTCTGCTCTGAGGAGCCTCGGAGAGGACACTTGGGAGTGTTGCTATGTCCCAACTGGGGCCTAGAGAAATACAGAATCTCAGGTGGACCAGGCTCCTCCTGCTTCTTCAGCTGCCTGACAGACATCTTTGTTGGGTGTCTTAGGTCTGTTTCAGCATCTTGGGTCTGACTGGAGTTAAAAGAGACACTTGCCTTTTCATTTGATCTGCTTTTTGAGAGATATTGCAGGAAGAAGCTAGTGTTCCCTTGAAGTCTGTTGGCTAGTTTAGGATTTGGGGTATTATTTGGTGAGCTAGAAGAGGGCAGTAAAAGATGATGAGAGGGTCTTACGCATGCATCACTTTCATCCGGGAGTGACTGGCTTTGTCGAGCAGTTTCCTTTAGTTAGGGTTGTTGTTTAGTCTCACAGGGTGTTATCAGCCTATCATCTTGTTGACTGCCGTCAATGCAGTGAACCCGTCTTTTACTGTAGGCGATATCCAGCAGGCTTCCTAGTCAGCTCTCCTGGCAAGAGCCCCAGGTTTTGGTAGTCACATTGACGTGTGAGTCACAGGTAGTTCTGGCTCTGTGGTTGTATTCATTCTAACCCACGTTTCCCCAACAGCGGGAATGTTGAGGCAGGGTCTTCAGAGTATTTTCTCTTGAGCAGATGCACTTGAACTCTGGTTTGGTGATCCAGTTTGCAATTCTAACTCTCCCCTCCTACCTGCTCCCTTCCAGAAGCAATAGAAAAAGCAGATGCCAAGCCATTGCTCCACATCCTTCGGCATTCACCTTTCCGCTGGCCTGTGCTGGAATCCAACATCGGTCCTGAAGGGGTTTGGTCAGAGAGAAAGTTCAGCCTTCTGCAGACTCTCGCCACATTTCGTGGTCAATACAGCAATTCTGTATTCATCCGTTTGTATGTGTCCCCTGATGACAAGATGTCCAAGGAACACATCTTGAAGGTACAGTGAGGCCTCGTTCATCGTGTTTAGTCCAAGATTACATTTACTGGGGGGGCGGGGGGAGGGTGCCTTCCCCGGGAAAGAGACTCATACTACCTTAGTTAAATGGTAACTTAAAAGTTCTCTTTAGTAGGGTCTGGGCTATGCCCCAAACCCCAGGCATTGCAGAATGTAACTTCTGAACAGCTCAGTTCTGTCAGCCTTTCAGGAAGCTGATCAGTGAGTTTCAAGTGATCTGTAACCTGGCCCTCAAATATCTACACAGAGCATGGGGGAGGGTGGTGCCCTGAACAGAGGAGAGAACATGGGCTGGGGGGTTCCCTGTTCCCTTTCCACTAACGTCCTGTGTACTGGCCAAGACTTTAAGTATCAAGTTCTTTGGGAATCTCTCCCC
The DNA here is from genome assembly GCF_014898055.3 of Talpa occidentalis. Classification (NCBI taxonomy): domain Eukaryota; kingdom Metazoa; phylum Chordata; class Mammalia; order Eulipotyphla; family Talpidae; genus Talpa; species Talpa occidentalis. The sequence continues at coordinate 77,557,871 of NW_023601543.1, read as the reverse complement.
CTTCCTTTCCAAAGATAAAGCAAAACTTGTTCCAAGTGTTTCATTGTGTTTTCTGCTGGGAGAGTAAGCATCTCTTGCAGAATGAAGTGGGCCAGGTAGACAGACCCTGAGGTAAGTGATTATATTGGGACAATCAGGAGACTATCAGGGAACTACCAACAATGAAAGATTAATCAGTGCAAGACCTTGGCAAGAATTCAAATAACATTTTTCAATTGGTTGATGTGGTTGATCCTGCAGTTCCTTTTTCTTGCTTCTCTCGTTTCTTTGAGTAATTATGAAAAATTTGAGCCATTGATTTTTTTCTCCCCTAATTCTCCCCTTTGTCAAACCAGAAAATATTAATGATATACTGGTATTCAAATTGCATAAAACCTGTCGAGTGTATTCCTCTCTCCGATACCAGCCAACTTTCCCAAATCTGCATTCCAGAGTTTATTTTGGGGGGCTGCCAGGGTCTGGCATTTTTTCTGGAAAGGACCAGATAGTATATACTTAAGCTGTGCGGGTCATATGCTGTTCTAGCCCTTGTGGCCCCTTCACGTGCCCTTCCCGGCTGCTGGGACCCTGGGCTTCCCCTTGCTCTCAAATCACGTCCCTTCTGGAGGGCAGTGACTGGTCCCTCAGCTCGCGAGACTCTTTGACTTCTCCCCCTTTGTGCTCTGGGGGAACACTCTCTCCTACCACAGACTTTCCTCCCTCAATGCACTGAGACTTTCTTTTCCATCAGGTTCTGTTTTCCTCAATGTTCTTAGTTTTTCTAATGCCGTAAAATCATGGCGATAAGAAAAGACCCGCCCCCCCTCCTGGCCCCAGGCAGGCACAGCATAGCGGATGTATAGCTGGGTGAGCAGGTGGCACCCCTGGGTGAAGAGAAAGGCACATGCTTCCAAAGGGCCATGTGCCCCTACATCAAGGACACACAGCGTGGCAAGCAGGGGTGGCTCAGGCCCACATGATGTCCCTCTGCGAAACTCCCTGTGGTGAGATGGCACGGGATTCTCCGCAGGCGTGAATGGAGGAAGGAAATACAAAAAATACAGGAAACAACAGAAGCTGATGGCCACAAACCTGTCTTGCTATGGGTGTTTGTGCTTATTTTATGGAAGGAGATAACAAGAGTGTGGATTTAAGGCACGATGAAAGTTTTGAATATATGTGATGCCCAAAGAGTGTTTGGAAGGCAAGGGTTGTTTCAGAATGTGTTACTGAAAGAGTGATTTACAGTTATCTTCAGTCGGGCCCGCATTTGTCTGTCTTGGAGCAAAATCCAATGGCAAGGAGAGACTGTCTTGGAAATGAAGCTTTTCTTATGTCTGTCTCTTCCTTTCCTACATCAAGTGTCATCAGATGTTTCTGGTCGTATTACCGCTTTGTTTCATCATTTGAGGTTTACTGTCATTGGAGGACAAAATTTGAATTTTGACCTCAATGAATTGGATTTTCTAAAAACATATTTTACCATTAGCTTGCAGTGTTCAGATCATTTGTGCATGCAAGGATTAAAAATCCCCAAATCACACAGTGTCCTAATGTTGGCCCCTTGAGAACATCTTGTGCCTCAAGAGTTTGTATGTTTCTAATGACATGGAGTCGACTGACCTTATTCGGTGTGTTTGGTGTATCTAAAATGTTCTCTGGAAACTGTAACAATCTGGTGGTTTAGAAAAAGTCTAGTAGCTTCACTTGAATTATCTAAACTTACAATAAGTGGGTTTCGCTTCATCAGATGGAAACTCTGGCTTTCTTGACATTGCCTACAATTCCCTTTCCTATGAGATTGATGCTTGAAATATTTTCCAAGTGGCGCAAATATAATTGAAAGCCAAAGAATCTTAATCATAATACTGTTTCATAATCCTGGTTTTCTTAATTTTTGGAAGAAATGGTGGTAGATAGGGAATTGCAGTAGGATGAAGCCAGGTTGGCTTATGAATTGGTTGTTTTGGGCTAATTAGAGAGAAAGAGAGCGAACACAATAATCTGAGGATTTTAACGACACAGACAAGATGGATGTTATAAAAACACCATTTCCCCCCTTGAAACAGAGCTATATATTTTCCTTGAATTTTTCATAGCATCACTAACTCTTAGCTTGGTTTTTACAGAAGTTGTGTGTAAAGGAGAGATTTTTCATGGGAAACTATGATTCTGTACAGATTTTATACATTAAAAAAGAAAATATTTGCCTTTTGGCCAGAGCCGCCATCTTCCCATAAGTCACCAAGATTACCTTCGCAAAGGGAAAGAGGAGAGGCCGCTGCTGTATGCTCTCTAGGCCTTGTAGAAAACATTCCGACATCTGTGAGAATCTGAAGGAAGGTGATATAGATACCAAGGGGATGGACACTGTTCAAAAAGAATGACCCACATCAAAACTGAAAGTGTCTACAATGTTAACCAGCATGTATTTGGCATTGCTGTACACAAGTAAAGGGCAAGATTTTTTTTTTAATACAAGAGCAGGGATACAGGCCAGAGGCATGGGAGAGTGAGAGGATTCACCAGAGACAGAGCGGGGGACAGAACAGGCAGACTGACAAAATATACTGCTGAGGGGAGCAGCGGGCAAGACAGGAGTGGTCTGCTGTGCCATGTGGGATTCTCGCTGGCTGGCCGGGATTGAACCCGCGCTGCGGAGGCTGGGGACAGCTTCACTGCGTGGTATTCAACCCGCTGTGCCACCAGGGAGGCCCAAAGGGCAAGATTTTTGCCAAGAGAATTAGTGTTCGTATTGAGCATGTTAAGCTCTCTAAGAGCCAACATAGCTTCCTGAAACGCGTGAAAGAAAATGGTCAGGAAAAAAAAAAAAGGAAGCCAAAGAGAAAAGTACTTGGGTACCTGCCTACTCCACCCAGAGAAGCTCACTTTGTTAGAACCCACGGAAAGGAGCCTGAGCTTCTGGAACCCATTCCCTGTGAATTATGCCATGATAGGTGTGAAAAAAGACCTCTGGACTAGCAATAAAAAGAGAACATTTGAGATTTTAGTAAGATGAAGAAGAGACTAGAGAAGATAGATCAAACAATCTAAAGTTGTATAGACTAATGAGGCAGGCATGTAGGATCCAGTTTTTTTATTCAGATGCTTCCAATTTTTGATTTGTAATTTAGATTTCATATCCTGTTATTTTGACTTAACTTTTAAATGTGTGAATCAGATTTAAATAAGAAAATCTGTTGGGATCCATTTTATTCAGTCTTTAAGTGGTTGCTGGTATTCAAGAGAGAACATGCCATATTGAGAGAAGGTTCTGGATAGTTTTAATGCATTTATTTTAGTTTGCATATAGTTAGCTCACTTCATGATGGACATGTCTGCAAGTTTTGACAAATGTGCAGTCATGTCATGACCACCATATTCAAGCAGAGTAGTTTCACCACCTCCTCCCAGATTCTTATTTCCCCTTTGGAGTCAGTCATTCTCCCTATCCCATCACCCTATTCTCTACCCGTAGTTCTGCCTTTCTCATTGTATGATCAAAATTTGTCTGTATTGTGGCGTGTATCAGTAGTTCATTCTTATTTATTTATTTATTATTATTTTTTTTTTATTTTTTTTTTTTTATTTATTTATACAAGCACTGGGTACAGTCAGAAGCGTGGGAGGGTGAGAGAATTCACAGAGCCAGAGCTGGGAGCAGAGCAGGCAGAAGGACCGAAGTACACTGCTGAGGGGAGCAGCGGGCGGCAGGAGAGGTCTGCGCACCACGTGGGACCCTCCTCAGGTGGCCAGGGAGCAGCCAGGGATTGAACTGGCGCTGCAGAGGCTGGGGGCAGCTTTGCAATCCAGCGCTCAACCGCTGCGCCACCGGGGAGGCCCTATTATTATTTTTTAAAGATTTATTTATACAAGCACTGGGTACAGTCAAAAGTGCGGGAGGGTGAGAGAATTCACCAAAGTGGGGAACAGAATAGGCAGACTGACGGAATACAGTGCTAAGAGGAGCAGCGGGTGCGGCAAGAGAGGTCTGCGTGCCATGTGGGACCCTCACCAGCGGCCAGGGATCGAACCGGCGCTGCTGAGGCTGCGGGCAGCTACGCAGCCCAGCGCTCAACTGCTGCGCCACCAGGGGAGGCCCAGTTCATTCTTATTTAGAACTTAGAACCATTCAGTTGTGTATCACACTCTCTGTCTACCAGCTAAAGAGCATCTGGGTTGTTTCCAGTTGTTGGCAATTACACATTAAATTACATACAGGTTTTTGTATTAGCATAAGTTTTCATTTCTCTTGGATAACTACCTAGAATAGGATTATTTGGTCATATGTGAGTGTGTGTTTAACTGGTTTCTGATGTGACTGTGCCATTTGCATTCCGATGAGCAATGAATGAGTGATCTGCTTTTTCTACCTACTCTCCAGCACTAAGGATTTCAGGGTTTTTTTTAACCCCCATTTTAATATATATGTAGTAGTGTTTTACTGTGGCTTTAATTTATATTTTCCTAAGGACTAGTGACGTTGAGCATCTTTTCATGTGCTTATTTTCCATCTGTATATTTTTAGTGAAATGTCCAGATCTTTTGCCCACTTATAAATTAGGTTATTATTGTTGAGTTTTGAGGGCTCTTTATATATTTGGGTACCAGTTCTTTTTCATACTTGTGATTATCAGATATCCTTTTCTCTATAGCTTGTCTTTTCATTCCCCCAACAGCTGCTCTTTTACAGAACAAGTGTTTTTAGTGTTGATGAAGGTCAATTTGTGGATCATGATTTGGGTATATGTCTAAGAGCTCTTTGTCCAAGTCACAGAGATTGCTCCTTATATTTTTTTCTAGAAGTTTTATAGTTTTAGGCTTTACACTTAGATATGTGCTCTATTTTTTATACGTGGTATGAGTTACAGATTGGGGTTCATTTGGGGGCATATATATGTCCAGTGGTTCCAGCACATCTGGTGGCCTTTAAGGTGCTGAAAGTTTTCATTTAAGAAATTATATGCTATACTTCTACATAATAATAATTCTTCTTAGGGCCTCCCCGGTGGCGCAGCGGTTGAGCGCTGGGTTGCGAAGCTGCCCGCAGGCTCTGCAGCGCCGGTTCGATCCCCAGCTGCTCCCCGGCCACCGGAGGAGGGTCCCACATGGCGCGCAGACCTCTCCTGCCGCCCGCTGCTCCCCTCAGCAGTGTCCTTCGGTCCTTCTGCCTGCTCTGCTCCCCGCTCTGGCTCGGTGAATTCTCTCACCCTCCTGCGCTTCTGACTGTACCCAGTGCTTGTATAAATAAATAAATAAATCTTTAAAAAAATAATTCTTCTTCTTAGTTGTTTGATTATTATTTATAATAATATTATATCCTAAACTTTCCAAGAAGTGTTCTGAAATTTGCAAAGATTTCCCAAAACAAAATTCATAAAAATATTAATACAGTTCCATATTTTAGGAGTTGGAAGGTAGAAATTCTGAGTGACCAGCACTGTCCAGATGGAATTTTGCAAAATACTGCAATAAGAATATGAGATCTGGAGACAGGTTTAATGATTCTCCTCTGAGCTCTGCCTGATCCTATTAATTTGGGAAAGCCAGTCACGTCTCTGGCTTTTGTTTTCCCACCCATTAAATAAGTGGGACACCAGGTAAGATATTCCACCCAATTTACCCAAAGGACACAGAAATATTAATTCCAAAGAGCACCTGCACCCCTATGTTTATAGCAACACTGTTTACAATAGCTAAACTTTGGAAACAACCCAAATGCCCAAAAATAGATGACTGGATCAAGAAAATGTGGTCCATATACATCATGGAATATTACTCAGCAATCAAAAAAGATAAATATGCAATTTGCAGCAACATGGATGGAGCTAGAAGGGATCATGCTCAGCGCAATAAGCCAGAAAAAAAAAAAGAAAAATACCGGATGGTCTCACTCATAGCAGGAATCTAGAAAACCTAAAAAAGGGACCAGGAAAAAGAATAACTATAAGAAAGAAAAAAATCAAAATCAACAAACAACTACGAACCAGAGACACACTTGGGGAGGGGGCGGTGCGGGGAAAGAAGGGATTGGGTCAAAATCAGGGGGTTGCAACTGTATGGGGAATATAAAAATAAAAATAAAAATAAAAAAAAAGGTATTCCACCCAAATAACTTGGATGCTCTTCAGTTTTTGATAGAACCTCAACAGGAATAGAAACCATGCATCGGGGAAGCCGGAGCAGGTGTCTGATACTTTATAATATCTGTCATCACTGATGAGTCTATTTACATGTAGCTCTGACAATAGTAAAATGTTTTTGTAATGGGGACGCAAGGTCAACACGTGGTGGGGACACAGATAATCTCATGGGTCTTGTTAACACGCTCCGTAAGAATTCCCAGTGCAAGTAGAATGCTTTGTTTTTATTTCGACAGTTGGACCAAGCCACACTCTCCCTGGCGGTGAGGGAAGACTACCTTGAAAATAGCACAGAAGCCAAGTCTGTAAGTTTCATTCAACTCTGTGCCTTGTCAGGCTGCTGTTGGGGTCACAAGTTGTTCCAAAATCCCCTGACTTTACCGGTGATGAGCAGAGTGGCTATCTGATAACTATATCCCTAGTGCGGGAAGCAAAGGCCTTTTATTCATGCAGATAAAGGCCATTCTCTGTTTTCTGGAGGTCTGGGCATCAAGGCTGTGCAAGCCCGCATGCTCAGTGCCCTCATGGTCGGGCTGCGGAGATAGCACACTCACGTGAAATAACCAGAAATGAGCCTGCGGCCATTCCCCAGCGGCGCGGGGATCACGCCCACGGCCCTAGTACAGCCAGGGCGGTGATGGTGAGTGCCCACCTACTAATGGTTCTCAAACTGTAGTGCTTAAGAATTGCCTGGGGGCTTCTATTACATGTCCATTCTCGGGCCATAGCGCTGGAGAGGGTGATGGAGTAGACTGGAAGTGGGGGACCAGGAATGCGTTGCCTTAATAGGTGCTCCAGGCTAACAGAAGATTATTGAGAACCAAATCAGTCAGGTTAGACTACCCTGGAAACCTGGTACTGAGGTTCCCTGGAGACTGGATTAGAGCTGGCTGAGCTTTGGTGAACTTCCAGAGGAACCTTATACCCCAGGATCCCCAGACCAGGACCTCTCTGGCTTCTGGCGCATCCGGAGAGTGCATGAAGTCAGACTGGAAAGTGCCGACTCACAGTAAGAAGTCCCTGCTCCTGGCTGCCTCTAATCCCTAGAAGGCTCTGGAAAGCAGGACACTAGTCAAGATCTGAGGCAACTCTCTGGTTGAGGACACTCAGCAAAGAGGGTTGGTGTGCTGCTTTTCTTGACAGTGAATAGAATGAACTTTTGTCAATCTGGGGGCACCTCTATTTCTGCTGAGGTCAAAACAGCAACTAGGCTTAGAATCTTCTTTTCCTCCACTCCCCACACCCAAACCAGTCACCCAAGCCCTGTGTATTCTACCTGCAAAATATCTCTTCTACCTGGTGCCTCCTTTCTAGTCTCACTCCCCTGGGCCAGACCATCATTAACTCTCCACTTGATTCCAGCAAATAGCCTTGGAACTGTCCCCACCTCTTCTTTATTCCAAGGTGTCCCCAGCATGCTTTTCCTCACAAGCTGTGATCTACATTCCTCAGAGGGAGTTCAGGGCCTCTTCATGAGCCCAAATCACCTTTGCTGGCTCATCTACTTTTATTCTTTCCCCCACAAAGGCAGCTCGCCCCCTCACTGGAGGACTCCTTACTGCTTCTGAAGCTCTCGCAGGCTATGTCCTCAGTTTCCCCAAGCTGGAATCCTTCTCCCGCACTTGTGTTTCCAAGCACTTAGCAGATTCATTAAAGAACTTATTTTGGTCTCCGAATGTTCCAGTTAGTAATTACACGTTTATCTCCCTCCCTGGATCACACACTGAGAACTAGGCTCAAGCATTATTTCATTTTTCATCTGTACTCCCCGCCACCCCCAGACGCACAGAATGCCTAGCAAGACATTTTGCACATGCATTGACTGAACAAACATTGCTCGAATTGAACTGGGAATTGCAAAACATTGTGTCTAATTATGACTATTTGCAAGGCTTCTTAGTGAGCGAACGAATATTTATTAAGGGCCTGCTATGTGCCAAGCACTGTGTAGGTCTCACGGTCATAGACATAGTCAGCCTAGCTGACAGGGTCAAGGTACATGGCAAGGAAGTCTTATTTTCCTCCCATAAATATGAGAAAATTTAATACCCGATGTATTGAGTTCTCACAACTCTATCTGACAGGAGAGGTGACCCCCCAACTAGATTCCTCAATTCCCATGTGGTAAGGTCCCCACTCCAATGACATATGCATCACCTGAAAGTGGGTTTAGAGCACACAGGGAGGAAATTTCTTGTCCTCCTCCTCCTGACAACTGGGAGGGCAGGGCCTGCACCGCCTGGTCTTTAGCTTCTTAGGGTGAAGGTGGGTCAGTGGAGCTGGAAGAGAATGAATCGCAGTCCCCGCCCATTTTTCTGGATCATGCCTCCTGCCTTTAGCGGCAGTTCTTTCCCATTATTTTATTAAAGCTTCCCTCGCCCGGAAAGAAGACTTCTGACCTTGAACTTTCTGTTCTGGGCTCGTTGGCGATGTTTCATGTACGCTATCACTGGTGGCTAGAAAACTAGTTCTTTCGATCCTTGCTGGCTGGACAGCCGCATCTCCCATGAAAACGGCACCCACGTAGCCGTCACTCTGCTTTCTCCAGAGCGGGGGGTCGGGCTTGCACACTACGTGTGCACACTTGGAGTACAGAGTGAACACGAAGGGCGTTTATTTCCACCCATTGTTTCTGATCTTCTGTGGCTCTGAAACGTAATTCCTAGTGGTCTGCTGTAGGGTCACTGGCTGCTCTTTCTCTCGTAGTATCGGGATGCCCTTTACAAGTTCATGGTGGACACTGCCGTGCTTTTGGGAGCTAACCGATCCCGAGCAGAGCATGACATGAAGTCCGTGCTGAAATTGGAAATTAAGGTAGCAGAGGTGAGTCTTCATTGAAAGTCTCTTTCTTTTCTTTCCCTTATTTTAAAGGCAGTATGTCGCGAATGAAAATATACGCCGTAGTTTTTTGTGGCCTCGCCCCACCCTGACTCCCAGGTAGAACGTCTCTCTGGGAAGAACCGTGACAGAAAGAACAGCTCTACGTTCCTCCACCTCCCTGCTTGAAGGCCATCCGGTGTCCACATGCTGCTCAGCTGGGGCCAAAGAACAGAGACAGGGAGACCCTGTGACTATATTTTCCCAGAGAAACTCCCCTGTGGCTCCAGTAGAAGAATATTTAATACATTTTTACTGATTGGGCTTGAGTGAAAGGTTATTTTTAATCTGGTATATTCTACATCATTCCCACTTGGGGTCAGTCTGACTTAAGATCTGGGCATAGTCCACCCATACTGGGCAGACTTGATGTAGCCAGAGTATATCGATGCTGCTAAGTGGGTTTTGATTTTTTTTTTTTTGTCTTTCTGCTTCTACATTGTACCTAGTCCTGTTTTTCATTCTTTTCTTATCCCACTTAAATGAATGTCTTTGTATCATATGCCATGTTCTCTGTAAGTTGTTTTTTTTTTTAAGGATTTATTTATTTATACATACACGAACTGGGGTTTAAGCCAGAGGTACCGGGGTGAGAGGATTCACCAGAAACAGTGGATCTACTGAAATACACTGCTGAGGGGAGCAGCGGCGAGGCAGGAGAGGTCTGCCGCGCCATGTGGGTTGCTTCCTGGCCTGCTGGGGATTGAGCTCATGCTGCAATGACTGACGATAGTTTGCTAGCACTGTGTCTTCAATCACTGCGCCACCAGGGAGGACCCCTCCATAAATAATTTTAAATTCCTTTAGGGTCATGGTTGGGGTAAAGGGTAAAAGTTAGGAGGAATTAGTCTCCCTTAGCTGCAGTGATGTATATGCATAGTTTTCTCCAAGTTTCTCCAAGTTCCTTTCTGCATGTCACCTTGGAAGACTGTGTGAAGATGGTTCCAGATGTGGAATCAAAGACTGGGCCTCTAAGCCTTGGATAGAGATCCGCATTCCCTGCCCAGGCAAATAGGAGACCCAGAGCTCTAATTTGGACTGAAGTTCTGATATAGCTGGGAAAGCCTTGCCCTGAACCAGGGAATTTGCACCAAAAAGGGACTAAAAACAGCTGGACTGAGGCAAGACTGGGAATTGTCAAGAGGCTAGATGAAGTGACGAATCCATGGGCTCAGGGAGGAGGAGGGTAGCTGGCAGACAGCTAACAACAGCTCTGAGGCCAAAGGGTTCCCACTTGAGGCTCTGAGTCCAAGTAGAGGGAGGAGGAGAGAGTCTCTAAGGCAGCGATTCTGGTGTAGAGCCAGGGAGCTGTTGGCAAGATCCTGGGAGTGTCTCCTGTGGAGGCTTAGGAGGGACAAGCTGAGGACACTGAAGCTCTTAAAAAAGAGGGGCAGGTGCCTGTCACTCAGGCCTCTTGGCTTTACCTCAAAAAAATCCACGGTGGGGCCTCCCCGGTGGTGCAGCGGGTTGAGCGCGGTGCTGTGATGCTGCCCACAGCCTCTACAGTGTGGGTTCGAGCCCAGGCTGGCCAGGGAGATTCCCACATGGCGCAGCAGACCTCTCCTGCTCACCCTCTGCTCCCCTCAGCAGTGTTTTCGGTCCATCTGCCTGTTCTGCTCCCCGCTCTGTCTCTGGTGAATCCTCTCACGCTCCCGCACATCTGGCCTGTACCCCAGCTCTTGTATGCATCAATAAATACATCTTTTAAAAAAGTCCACGGTGCATGACTTTTTTGCCAGCTAATATGCTCACCTCCGTCTCTTATACCCCAGTTCTCTAGGGACATTCAAAATGAGTGGGATACATAGTTCTAGGGAAACCCATGAAGCTCAGGAGAGCACACAGCCTAGTGTAGCATAAAGGAGCGTCTATGAATAGTCATGGAAGTGTTCATTTAACCAACCCAGCAAGAGAGGTGTGTGCCACGGGGCGATCTTGCTGACAGAGTGATCCCTGGGTTGGAGTCAGGTGCAGTTTTGTTGGAAAGTTCTTGACAAAGAGAATGAATCTCGGGCAAAGTCTTTAATGATAGCTCAAACAATGGTGAATGGGGTTTCCAGGTAGGGGAGTCTTGGGGGCAGTGGAAGTTGGCAAGTTAAATGCAAGGGAATCAGATGAGGGAGGGTGTAAGGGCCAAGTCACAACATGGGTATGGGCAGCTGCTGCCTGTTCATGGAAGCCATGAAGGGGGCCCTTGAGGAAGATGTGATCGCCGCTCTTCTTAGATTAGACAAAACGTGGCAGAGGTGAGAAGTGTAGCTTTGGTGTTGGCGAACTGGCAAGAGCATGGGGAACGGGAGTTGTGGGGAGCCAGCACTGGCGATGCGGTCCTGGAAATGAGGATCCACACCCCCAGTAGTGGGGCTGGGTCATCGCAAGGCGAGAAAACCCAGAGGGCAGAGGAGAGCTGAAGGAACGAGCCATTGACAGAATGATCGTGGGTGGCAGTGGTGGCAGAGAATCTGGTACTCTGCAGTGACAACGTGCCCGTAAGAATGAAAGGCTGGTCCAGGAACAGCGAGGTCATTATCCGGGCACCATTTCCGGACAGGGGAAGGTGGGTTGTTCGCCTCAGTTGCCCAGTCTCAGTTTGGTGGTGAAACCTGAGCTGGTCGCCAGTTCTGCCCATCCACATTATGGGTGAGGAGGGGCTTCGGCCGCTGCTTTTTCTGGGAGCAGTGTTTCCTACTGAACGGGGAAAGAAAGTTTCTTTTTACTTCCTTGATCTTGCCTAAAGTGATGTCTTTCTCTCTCTCTCCTAAGTGGCACACCACCCCAAGGTTTTGAAAAGCTTCCCGATGCTGTGCAGGTGTGTGGGCCCGTGGAGAAAGTAGTCTTGCAGTGAAGAAATGGTTCATTGAAAACATAACCTAAATTTCTTTCCAACAGATAATGATTCCACATGAAAACCGAACCAGTGAGGCCATGTACAACAAAATGAACATTTCCCAACTGAACGCTATGATTCCCCAGGTTGGTGAAAACAATCCAGAAAAATGTCATCTTAACTAGTCATTTCACAAGTGATTGCATTTCAATCCCCTATAAATGTTTTCCTTGTAAGATCTACCTTGAGACTTCTTGGTTATCATCACCACATAAAATATCCCTTGTCTGTCCATTGGGATGCTTTCTGCTATATGGAATGGAAAACCTTTCCAACAGTCACTTAAAAGCTAAGTGTATTTTTTTTTCCATACAAGAACTGGGTTGTAGGCCAGAGGTGTGGGGGGGATGAGAGGATTCACCAGAGACAGAGTGGGGAGCAGAACAGGCAGATGGACCAAAGACACTGCTGAGGGGAGCAGCGGGCGAGACAGGAGAGGTCTGCTGCGCCTTATGTGGGTAGCTCCCTGGCTAGGGATAGAACTCAGGACGCAGCAGTGATAGTGCCGAGACTTAAACCCTACTAGCCACCAGGGAGGCTGAAAGCTAACAGAGATGACTGTTTAACAATGTTCTCAAAGCCCCAAATTCATTCTTTCCACGCCACTCTCCTTGGTGTGTTCACTCTTGACTTCCTGTTTGATGAGTTCTGGTCGCACAGAATCTACCACGGCCCCAGATATCACATCTGCCTCAGGGCAGGAAGGAGGGGGAGGGCCCATGGTGGCCATGGTTGATTCTTTTTTTTTTTAATTATTTTATTGTTTTCTTTTATTTTATATATTTTTAAGATTTATTTTTATTTATTTATACAAGCACTGGGTACAGTCAGAAGCGCGGGAGGGTGAGAGAATTCACCAGAGCCAGAGCGGGGAGCAGAGCAGGCAGAAGGACCGAAGCACACTGCTGAGGGGAGCAGCGGGTGGCAGGAGAGGTCTGCGCGCCATGTGGGACCCTCCTCCGGTGGCCGGGGAGCAGCCGGGGATCGAACCGTCACTGCAGAGGCTGCGGGCAGCTTCGCAACCCAGCGCTCAACCACTGCGCCACCAGGGAGGCCCCATGGTTGATTCTTTGACCAGAAAAAATAAAAGCCTTTCCAGAACGACCCCAAACATCTTCCCTTCATTTCTTGGTAGAATCGGGGCACCTGGCCATCCTTACTTACAAGTTTTCCACTTCAATTTCAAGTGTAAAAGAGGCAGAGAAGAAACAAATAAAAGGCTTGGAAATGATTTGGGGGGCAGCCTATTGAAAATACCAAGTTAGCGACGCTCTAAAGAATGGCCACGTGACTTTTTGCTGCCTTGTGTAAGAAAGGCTGTGCCAGAGAGGAAGACCGGAGATGGAGGGCATCCTGTCCGCGTGGACACGAGTGTGGATGCGAGCGGGGCACGGGAGGGCAGGGAGAGGGGGAGGAGAGAGGTCGATGGCGCGGAACCACGTTTCACGTGCGGTTCTGGCCGTGGGTCTGGGTGGCCGCGATCGGGTGTTAATTCTCTGCATTTGAGCCGTTGCATCTTTAATTATTTGCTCTAAAATTGCAAGCAGTGGATTAGGTTCAACTGACTCCGTTTGCCTGTCTCCTGGCTCGCTGCCTAACAGGCTGTGTTTTCTCTCTCTCCCTCCGCAGTTTGACTGGCTGGGCTACATCAAGAAGGTCATCGATGTCAGACTCTATCCCCACCTGAAGGACCTCGACCTCTCGGAGAGCGTGGTGGTCCGCGTCCCGCAGTACTTCAAGGATTTGTTTAGGATATTAGGCGCCGAGAGGAAGAAGTAAGTGCTTGGAATGTGCATTTTACCGTGGCTTTTGTTTTTCCTTTAAAGTATAAGGTCTTCTCTCTCACGTCCTTTGAACATGTGTTCTTGTAAAGAAAGTTACATCAGGGGCTGGGCTGCGAGGCTGCCCTCAGCCTCTGCAGGTCGTTCCCGGGCACCACGGGGCCAGGGTCCCACCAAAAAAAAAAAAAAAGAAAGTTACCTCAGAAGGGTCTTAGGGAAAATGTGGCACCTTGTCACAAACTGGCCTAAACCATAGTCTGGTGTGAGTTACTTGCTGCAGTGACAACACACACGTAATAATTTTGCCCCTAACCTTTAAAAACTATTGTTTTTAAATCGAGGTAACGGTGGTTAACAACACTGTGCATTTCCAGAGGTCTGGCATCACGCCTCTTCAGATGCAAGTCAACACACCCACCACCAAGTCACCACAGTCCTCCGCCCACAATCCATCGGGTCCCCTTCCCCCTTAACTCCTCTGCCCCCCCCAACTGTCCCCTCTGGTAGCCTCAGCTCTGGTCAGATTTCCAGGGTTTGTTTTGGTTGAGTTTTACCTGTTCCTGTGTTTTGTTTCTCTGTATTCCGCAAGAGTGATTTCATCTGGTATTTGTCTTTCTTTCTCTTTCTGATTTATCTTGCTTAGCATAATCCCCTCCAGTTCCGTCCATGTTGTTGGTTGCCAATGGCAAAGTTTCATCTTTGTAAAGTATTCTTTATCCGTGCAGCTGTCGTTGGGCGCTTAGGTTGTTTCCATAACTTGGCTACTGTAAATAGTCTGGAATGAACACGGGAGTTCCTACGTCTCTTTGAAGACAGAGCGGGGAACAGAACAGGCAGATGGACCAAAGACACTGCTGAGGGGAGCAGCGGGCGAGACAGGAGAGGTCTTAGTATTTTTTGTTGAGTAGAAGTGTAGAGTGGAATTCTGGATCGTAGGGTAGATGAATTTTTAATGTTTTGAGGCATCTCCATCCTGTTGTCCACGGGGACTGGTCCAGTCCGCCTTCCCCCTAACGGTGTCAAGGTTTCCTTTTGCTCCACAGTCTCACCAACACTTGTTTCTGCTTGTTGCAATGTGTTGCCCTGTATTTCTGGTCTTTCCCCACAGTTTTCTCTCTGAACGTCTACATTATTTATTAGTTTTGGGGACTGCTTATACAGTGATGTTGTTTTCTTTAGCTGCTTTTTCTTTTCTTTCTTTTTTTTTTTTCTGGTTTCTTTTTAGTCAATAAGTAATTTTGTGGCAAAAACAGAAGCCCCTAAATTGAAAAGCCATAACAGCACTCTGAGAACTGTAGACAAACTGCACTGATGAAACAGTAGTAACCGTCAGGTTTTTCTTTTTTCTTTTTTTTTCAATATTTACTTATTTATGCATAGGGGGATGAGAGAATTCAGTAGAGACAATGGGGAGCAGAACAGGCAGATTTACTGAAATATACTGCTGAGGGGAGCAGCGGGCGAGATAGGAGAGGTCTGCTGTGCCATGTGGGTTGCTCCCTGGCAGGCCGGGGATTGAATTCATGCCACAGAGGCTACGGATTGCTTCATAGTGCGGTGCTTAACCCCTTGCACCACTAGGGAGGCCCACTGTCAGGTTTTTCTTATTTTAAAGCCTGTTTTAGAATTCGTTGCTTTGCTACTTTAGCACTGACAGAAAAAGGAAATCCTAACGATGCCCAGGAAAGAGAAATTTTACATCTTCATCAAGCCATTCAATTTTGACTCTAGGAAATGAAGCACAGAAAGGTCAGTTAGTTTACAGACAATTTACTCATCTAACTGCTGAGACATGATTAAAAATCATATTTTTATTTGGACTCAGACAAGGCTGTATTGCCAGGAGTTACACATTAAAAAAAGGAACCTGCAAAAATTCTTGGAGTAAAGTGGCACATCCATTCCCATCTATGGAGACCCTTCGACGCCACTAAAGAGCTGCTGTTCTTTTTATGATGCTGTCTTCTTAGGGCAGAAGGAACGTGTGTTTGTCGAGGAAAGCACACAGGAAAGGGAGAGGAAACAGTTTCCATTCACTTAAAATTCCACCATTTAGAGATAAGTGATAGTTCTTGGAGCATTTTCTAAGTGAACGTTGAATCTAGAGGTGTGTATGTTGGGGGGCAGAGCCTGGCCATTCAGTGTGTGCTCCATGTCACCTCAGGCCCTGGGCAAAATGCAGATTCCAAGGTCCCTTCACAGAGGTTGACATAGCCCATTTGGGCAAGACCCAGGAATCTGTATTTTAACACTTGCCTCAGGAGAGTCCTACCATTCGTTTTCTGGGTGGGCGTTGGGGTGGGGGGTGGTGGAGGGAACTCACAGCTTTAGAGAACTTATTCATGTGTACTTCCTAGGTCTGAAATACTATTCAATATGACCCAAATGACTTTTGGCGTCCACGTCTTTGAGTTAGCACATTTTAAATTTTGCTGGTAATTTCTTTTGAAAGGTGGCATTTGCTATGCTGGATATGCATTCTTCAGTGAGTTACTTTCTTCCAGTATCTATGTTATCTTCAGTTGCAAATTCCTAGGTGCTTTTAGAAATTATATGAATTTTATTTCCAAAAAAGCCTAACTTAAAAACGGGTGGTAGACTGGGCCTTAACTCACTGGGTTAGAAACATCATCTCTCTGGTGAGGACTCTCCTTGACAGGCTCAGGACCTGTCATAACAAAACGGATGAGAGAGATTTGAATCTGGTTCTTGTCACAATGATAACTTGGACAAATGTATACACAATGAACAATAGTAGAGAAAATAGGGATAGAAAAATTACCTGCAGATATTATGTACATATACAACTTTATTTTAAGATAAAGATAAAACCCAGATCTCTTTCCTGTATTCTTCAACAGCCAATTCATCAAAAATAACTTGTATTCTGTGTATTCTTATGCGATCTCAAGGCACAGTTTATAGCTTGAGAAGATGGATAACTTTATTTGCATAGCACACTATATTTTTTTTTTACACTATGAAACATGTTTGATTCTCACTTGTGTGGCATTCAAGGGTGGTCGAGGCATTGTCCCATAGGGTGCCCCTCAATACCATGTTAGTCAAGACATGCCAATTGCTGTAACATGCAAGTCCCCACTCTCCTTGTCTTGGACAGTAAACATTGTCCTCTGCTCAGGGAGCTATCCTATGTAGGGCCCCTGAAAGGCAGCTTTCCCCCAGTAGTGGCTCAGGAACCCAGGCTCCTTCTGTCTTGTGGCTCTGCCCTTCTCTGGATTTTCGGAACCTTCCCCATTCAGTTGGTGGATGAGGAAAGAGAACGAGAGGGGAGGGTGGCCCAGGAGGTTTTTCTAGGCAGGCCTAGATCCACCTGACTGTGTGAAGGGCACTAGAAGTTGGGTGGTAGGTGAGATGAGACTTATAGATGTACTCCAGAAATGTATATAGTTTAGTAAATAAATGCAATTTTATGTAAAACAGAAAGAAAATCATAAGGAAAACACACATACACACACAAATGCAGAATCTCAGGCTTTGTCCCAGACCAGCTGAATCAGAAGCTGTGATTCCAGGGGATTCACATACCCTTGAAAGTTTAAGAGGGCTTTTAATACACACTGCTGGCCCCACCCCACAGTCTCTGATTCAACAGGTCTGGGGCCAGGCCGAAGAATGTTCTAGCAAGTTCTCAGGTGATACTACAGCTGCTGGACCAGGGACCCACTTGAGGAACCACTGCCTTAAGCACGTACCTCTGGGCACCCTCTGGGCCTTAGGAAGATCTCTTTGGTTTTGAGAACATTTGAGAAGAAGCTGTTGGGCTCACCTCAGGTGTTATGACTGAAAGTAGCAACATCAAGCTATGGAATCTGAATGCCTAAATACGTTAGTCTGGGATTTGACATCTCTTGGAAGTCCCTTGACCTCTGACCTTGAAATTCTTTATCTGAGTACGGGGATGGGATAACAATAAGCACCCCATAGCACAATCATGAGGATCAAAGAAGTTCTTTTATGATCTCCTAAATGCAACACAAATATAAAGGAAGATCTAGGGGCAGGAAAAGCTTCTTGAAAAAAGTCTTCCGAGTCAGAGGGCTTGGGAAATGCTTTCCTGCCGCTCTCTTAGTTGTGGACTTGCTCCTGGGATGCTCTGCTTTCCTCTACTTTATTTATTGCCATTTGGGGAAATTACCATACTGCTGAAAATGCTTTTTGGAAAAAAAAATATATGTGTTATTTTCAAGGACTATTGCTGAGTCTGATTTCTGTTTTGTTTTTTGATGTATCTGAGCATTAGGTGGCCGCGATTCAGTCATTATGGTCAGATCTGTTCCCGGCGTGGTAATATCAGCACTCCAAAGCTGCGCTCCCCGCGGCTGGCAGTATATTTAGAACACACTGGAGCAGCTCATCAGCGCCATTGTGTCGCCCAGCCAGCCTCCCGCAGCCCCCGCGCTGGCTCCGGCCCTTGTCCTTAAGCTGCCGTCTTTCTTAGTCATGCCTGGCCCGCGAGGCCTCCCGCGCCAGCTCCCTCCGCTTCCTTCGTCCCGCAGGTTTCTGTCAGGTGCCTCGGTCAGAATATTTGGGGGTCTCTGTGCGTCCTAGGGAGTCGCGGCCGCGGGGGAGGCCTGAGGGCGCAGCCTTCTTTGGCCTTAGATCCTGGCTCTGGTCCCTTCACCGTCGCCTAGAAGACATCGGCCCTCCAACTTGCCTGCATGTTGGACTTCCACTGGGGTGGGGAGGGGGGCGCTGGAAGATCTTATCTCTGCTAGGGCCCCCTAGAGATTTTCATCTGCCTGCCCTGGGGAGGCATCCGGACTCTTGAAGGTCCCGAAGTGATTCTTGCGGGAGGAGAGGCTGGTGGCTCTAGGCCCCGTTTCCTGCTCTGTAAAGTGAGTACACGGTGTTGTGGGGGTGATAACGGGAGGTGCCAATGTGTGGTATGATTTCATGGGCGCAGGAAAGACCCACTTTCAAGCCGGGTCTCTACTCTGTCTCTACCACACCAACTACGCCTATCCCGTCCCGTTAGCCCGGCTGCCCTCTGGAAGGGAAGCGCCCTCGAATTCACGTAGGGTGCTCCGCGGGCCCGGAGCGCCTTCCACCTGCACCGGTGGCTCCAGCACGGCTCACACCCAGTAGGTAGCACACTGAGGCTGAAGAACTTCCAGGCTTTGTACTAGGATCCGCATCTGCCCCATAGACATTCTGCACGCCGGGCCTGCTGCTGCCTGCGTCTCCCCACGCAGCTCGCCCTTCCGCCCGCCCCTGCCGGCGATAGCCCTGCTCTCCATCTCCTCCAACCCCGGAGCTCTCTTTCTGTGAGGTCACATGTCCACAGTTCATGGTCCTCATTCCCAATCCGTACCTTCCCACCCCTCAGGCATAGCCCAAGCCCCGTCCCTCTCACGGAACCTACTCTTCTCCCTTAGTGTGAGGTGTGCGCTCCGTCCATGAAGTATCTGGCAGACTTGGGCGCTGGGGTCTGGGGTCTGCCAGATCCTTATTTTTGCGCTTGCCTCATTTGCCCTGCTCAGTTAACAGCCCCAGGAGATCAGACAGAGGCTGTATCTTTCTCAGCTTTCCATCTTCCCAGGACCTACAACTCTCAGTACCTACCTGGGTGCTCAGGAGGTGCTGACTGAATGACAAAGGGACCCCTCTGTAGTTACTCTGCGCCCCTTCAGTGCAGACACCTGGTGATGTGACCAAGCTGAAATCTGAAGCCCAGACTCTAAAGTCTCTGAATGGAGGTGCTGGGCTGGGGTCTCTGCTTTCCTCGTGGCACGAGCTCAGCGTGTACTTGTCATCTTGTTCAGGAGCAGGCGTGTAAAAGCCCTCACCTAAGACTGCATGTTTCTGATAGTGACCCCAACAGAGCACACCTAGGCGAGGGCCAGGCTTTGCTGAGGAGAGCAGTGGTCTTTGAGGGGGGGTACACATACCCCAGCCAGACCCACTGAGTTTGAAAAGAAACTTTAGGAGATATATGTATATATATATATATATATATATATATATATATATATATATATATATGTCATTTTTTTTGGAAAGAACAGTTCTACCTTGTAGTGTCCATAGACACTTGATTTGATCTGTGTGGCACACACCGGGGCGGGGGGGGGGGCTGTCACCTTCACTGCTTTGTTTTCACTCAGTCTATTAAAAATAATCTTGAGTTGTTTACAATCACCGGTAGGTTTAGTATTATCTGGCTTGTTGCTCGCAAATGGGACAAGTGGCCTAACAAATTTTGCAGAGAAACCGGAATGAAAGCTGTCACTCACGGTGCATATCCAGTGACTGGCAAGAAAATGGCAGCAGTGGTGCTTCTCCCACTCTGGGGTGCCATCCTGGTTAGCCAGATGGCAGCGGCACAATGGTGGTTGGACCCGGTGGGACAAGGATAGGGACAAACACGTTTGGGAATGGCAAGGGAGTGGGTGAAGGTTTACGTCTGCTGCCGCGGCTGTGTTAACCTAGTCCCGTGTGGATAATGTGTCTTGAAGGAATAATTTAGACGTTTGAAAAGATCTTTATTTCATTTTCTTTCAAGATGTCTATTTCTATGTTTGCTAAGACACTCCTAATATGTCAGCTCATTAGTGTATCTCTATATAGATGAGTTGACTCTACAGATGTGGGGTACAGGCAGACTTCATTGCTGGCCGAGCATCCAGTGGGTTAGAGCGCCATGCGCAGGCAAGTGTGAACAGTTCCCCATGGGCAGCCACCGTCATTATGCCATGCTGCTCTCTCATGGCTGGCTGACCCCACAGCCATCTCAGGAATGTGGGTTACTAGTCACCATGGCAATGGCACAGCTGGGAGGGGACGGATGAGTTATTAAAAATTCATCACTATTGAGTTAGAAATGAGCTCGGGTCACACATCCTTCTGAGATCAGGAAGTCCTTTGCTGATAGAAAAAGGCAACAGGGGCCTCCCTGGTGACGCAGCGTGTTGAGTGCAGCACTGTGGAGCTGTCCGTAGCCTCTGTAGTGCGGGTTCGATTCCCGGCCGGCCAGGGAGATACCCACATGGCGAGGCAGACCTCTCCTGTCTCGCCTGCTGCTCCCCTCAGCAGTGCCTTCAGTCTGTCTTCCTGTTCTGCTCCCTGCCCTGTCTCTGGTGAATCCTCTCACCCTCCCGTGCCTCTGGCCTATACCTCAGCTTTTGTATAAATAAATAAATCTTAAAAAAAAAAGAAGATAGACCAAAAAAACTTTAAAAAAGAAAAGAAAAGAAAAGAAAAGAGAAAGGCAATATTTCAAAATGTAACAGATTTTTAAAAATATAAGTGTTATGGACATTACTGGAGCATGTGGGGTTGTTCCTGGATTTGAAAGTGAGCAACAAAAAAAAATCTGGAATTTACTCTTTGCCAAGTATTTTACTATTGACTTGAACCTCATACTGTAAGGTGGGGATCACCCTTGCTGTGTGACCGGAAAGATGAAATGGTGCTAAAGCGCCACACACAAGCTCATGTGTCTAGGAAGAACAGAACAGGGTGCCGAGCTAGAGAACTGGCGTTCGCCAGAGGATGACCGCTCATTTGTAGAGGCAAAGACTACATCTGCATTTTATCCAGCCACCTAATAAATTCGAAGGTATCAAGAATTTCTTGACATGAAAGGTTGGCCCACAGTGGACTCCAGGCCCTGAGAGGGAAAGCAAATTGTTCACACTGAGACCTGGGCCTGGGATCTTCACTCCAGCTCTCTGCGTTAGGTGGTGAAAAGCCAGCCAAGTCTGGTCGCGCCTGTTGACATTGTGTCATCCTGGGTCATGTCTGAAGTGAAAGTGGTGCAGTTTTGTAGGAGCAAAAGGTCCTTCCCTGGAGCTTTGCCAACAGTCTTCCCCAGGGTGCTCTGCGGAGCAGCAGCTGTCAACCAGAATACAATAAAGGTGCTTCTCTCTCTCTCTGTTCACAGGACCATTGCCAACTATTTGGTGTGGAGGATGGTGTATTCCAGAATTCCAAACCTTAGCAGGCGCTTTCAGTATAGGTGGCTGGAATTCTCACGGGTAAGTTTTAAAGAGATTGCATGGTTACATCCCTGGATAAGTTTACATGCTGGAACATCTGGATATTAACCCATCCAATAAAAATCACCTTCAGGGATTGGGCAGAGGGAGTTTTGCAGCTGCAACCTTACATTTTTTTCTGTTTTCTTTTCATTGCATGTAACCCTTGCATAGCGGAAGGTACACTCAAGCCTTACTTTGGTTTTTTAAAAATATTTTTCTTGAGTTAATATTGGTTGACGTTGTTGTTTCCATAGTAAATGTGCACGACGCTCCTTCAGGCACTGCTGCCACAGTGCACCCACCCCCAGCTGACCCATCGTCCACAACCGTAGATCCTGTGCTCCCTCCTGCCTCTGTTCTTGTCCTACCCGCCCCTCCCCGGCCCCCTCACCCTGCCCCTCTGACTTCCCCTATTCCACGGTCAGGTGTCAAGGGGTAGTTTTTTCTTTAGTTTGACTTTATTTGGCCCTGCATTTGGCTTTTCTCTATTCCACATATGAGTGACACCGTGCGGTGTTTGTCTTTCTCCTTCTGTCAAGCCCTACTTTGATGGGGGAGTTAAAGATAATTAGGGCATGACGTGGGAATACCCCATTGCTTTTACTCTCCCCCTCTTATCAACTTATTCCCATCCCCTCCCCCCAGTGTCTTTCAGGGGATCACTATAACTAATTTCAGTAATTCTCAGTGATGTGTTTGTAACTATCCTTCATTTTCAATATTAATATTCAGAATGAACACAGTAGATGTAGTAGATGGGAAAGTTTCATCTTCAATTTAGGGATAGAATTTTGTCTTTAACTTAACCTTGATATTCAATCTGCTCCCCGTCACCTTCACCTGCCTCTGAATTTTGTTTCTCTTCCTCTCTTGCTCTCCTCTTAACCTAACAGGTGTTACTCTGGTCTCTCAGAAGCTTTTGTCTGAGTAATTCTCTGACCAATAAAGTTTGTGTGGGTTTTTGTGTGTTTTTTTTTTTTTTTACACGCTAAAGATATTTTGACTAAAAAAAATTTAAGTTAATTTTTCTTTCACTTTAAATTTCAGTGAATGACAAATTTTATTAGCTATGATTTCATTAAACAGACACTTTAGTTATTAGAGACACTGGTAAGCACAGAAATCCTTCGTGGGTCGTTACTCTTGAGGAGAGTAACACAATTATTGCAGATACCTTTTGGCCTTTTAAAGTTATTTAGAATATTGAACTTTATAGAGAACAACATAAAACAGCTATATATAGTGAGGCCATCTCAAAGGGTTAAGCTACAAAACAAGTGGAATGTGTGTGTGTGTGTGTTGGATGTGTATGTATTTGTTGCCTATGGCACATAAAGCTTGGTACCCAGCTGTTTCCCACCCCCACTGCGCAGAGAATGAGACAGGTGTGAGAAGCAGCGTGTGAAAATTCGAGGTTAGGTATGAAGGGATGTTTCTTGAGCATAAAGTGCTAAGTATAATACTGATTTGCCAAAGAGTGCTGTAGGATCTCTCTCTAGAGGTTTTAACAATAGATGTCATTCATTACCTCTGAGAGGGGTTGTGTTCCAGAAGCAGGGCAAGACCAGAGGAGCTTAAGAGTTAATCCCATTTCCCCTGTGCCAACAGCCTGGTCCAACGCTGAGCAAGGGATGCTGAGCAAGGGGCTCCTCCCTCCCTCGCTGCCTGCCTCCACTTTGCGTTTTCAGCACTCCAAGCTCCCATCCTCCAAGGACAACTTAATATTTATTTCTTTGCTTTCATCATCAAGAGTAAACCTTTGATTCTTCCAGGTTTTGCTTTGGAAACTACTTGTTTGTAAATGTTTTCTTGTAATGGTTTAATTGGGACAGATGGGAGAAACATTTACCTCTGTTTTTCACTTGGCTACCAGTGTATCCTTTGCTACGACATGTTAGTGTGCTCCCTGGGTTGTTCACGATGAGCCATGCTCTCCTGGTCTGCCTCGTGAGTATCATAATGAGCCAGGAAACCCTCGCTGGCCCAAAAAGTTGACCACTCATTGATTCTAGAAATTTCCTGGTGGAGATTTCATTTTTAATAAGTATTAAATACAATCTGGATTCCTGGACAGCATTCCCTCATGTCCCTGTTAACTGCAGAAAAGTTATTGCATTCTCCCAATCCTTTGTTTAATGGGGAAAATTGGCAGGAAAAGAAAAAACACATTACTTCCCACTGTCAATATATTTTCATTTAGTTTTAAATGTAACTTGTGTCCAGCGGCAATATTTTATTCATCTGATTTCACTTCTGGCTCTACTGTCTGACACACATATGGGTTGAGGTGTTCATTATTTTGTAGACTGTTTTCTTCAGGTTGTTTGAATTTTCTTTGCCATGGGTTTTATCCAAGTGAAGCTCAGTCTGGATGGGTTGTCTCCCACAGGTAATCCAGGGGACCACAACTCTGTTGCCTCAATGGGACAAATGTGTAAACTTTATTGAAAGCGCCCTCCCTTATGTTGCTGGAAAAATGTTTGTGGATGTGCACTTCCAGGAAGATAAGAAGGTGATGGTAAGTGCTGCTCCCTCGCTGGGAAATGCGATGGTGTCAAACCAGAGCTGACAGGGACATGGTACCTGGCCTTTGTCAGCCTTCTCGTGCTGTGAGCCTTGAAGCTAGGTAATAGGTTTGCTTTAAAGAGGAATTTTCGCAGTACCACATGAATTAAACATGCAGTCTCAAACACACCCAAATGTAGAATATAGTTGTAAAAATTAGCAGTGAGAAAACAAGCATGAATGCATGCCATCAAGAGCTGGAATTTCTTCTGGACAGGTTAAATGTACGAAGTCAATGTTAGAAAAAACAGGCTAGATGGTTTTATGATTAGACACTTGAACCATTGTCTTTACAAAAGGTAGACATTTTCTGGTCAGGTCTCTGTTTCAGAGATAAGGACGCCAGCAACCCAGAGATGAAGTGATTTGCAGTGTATTTCACAACTATTAAATGACTTGGAAATAGAAATAAAGTGTAGGATTTTCCCCCTTTCTCCTTGTACTGTTTTTTAAAATGTCTGACATTTATCTCACAGAAACACTATTTTTTTAAAAAATAAATGTCAAAAGAAATCCTTTTATTCTGGGAAAATCTAAACACATACTAACATGGAAAGAGCAATGCAATGAACTTCATTATCCTCATGATCCTTGACTGTTGTCATTGCTGAAATGGCATGAATGGCTCAGCCAGATACATCTAGTGAAGAAAGGTGAGGTTTAGTTTCATGCATTTAGTCAACAAATCTTTATTGAACACCTATTATAGGCCAGGCACTGTTCTAGGCACTTGGGGGTACAGAAGAGAACAAAATAGACAAAGATCCCTGACCTTCTTGAGTTGACATTCTCATGGGAGAAAGCAATGACAAATCCACACAAGCATACATTAACAAGTGTGTCTGGGGAAGCAGGAAAATGAGGTCAAGGAAAGTAGAATCTGAGGTGCTAGAAGGGGGGGGGTGGGTTGTAGGATTACATAGGATGGTCATGGAAAGCCTCACTATGAAGATTTGGCAAAGATTTGAAGGAGAAGAAAGAATTAGATACGGCAGACATTTGGGGAAAAGAGTGGTCTAGGCAGAAGGAACAGTTAGTGCAAAAGCCCCAAGGAGCAATGTGCTTGAAGTGCTCCAGGAAAAACAGGGAGGTCAGAGCACTAACAGAGATGGTGGCCATTTGTAAGACCCTATAGGCCACTGGAAGGATGTTGACTTTGACCCTGAGTGAAGTGGACAACTAATGAAAGTTTTTTTTAGCAGAGGGAGGCATAATGTGACCTGACTTACATTGACTGGATCGTCCGGGCTGCTGGGTTGAGAAGAGACTGTAGGGTGTCAAGGATAGAATTTGGGAGACCAGGGCCTCCCCCTGTGGCACAGCGGTTGAGCGCTGGGCTGCGAGGCTGTCCGCAGCCTCTGCAGTGCCAGTTTGATCCCCCACCGCCGGTGAGGGTCCCACATGGCACGCAGACCTCTCCTGCCGCACCCGCTGCTCCCCTCAGCAGTATGTTTCGTCGGTCTGCCTGTTCTGCTCTCCACTCTGGCTCTGGTGAATTCTCTCACCCTCCCGCACTTCTGACTGTACCCAGTGCTTGTATAAATAAATAAATAAATTGTTAAAAAAAAATTCGAGAGACCAATTGGACTATTGGAGGGACCAGGCCAACGATGATGGTGGCTTGGACCACGTGAAAGCAATGGAAGTTGTGCGAGAGGGTTGGATTCTGAATACATTCTGCAGGGTAAAACCAACATAATTTGCTGACAGGTTGGATGAGGGATCTGAGAGTAAGAGTTTTGAATCTGGTGAAATGGATATACAGAGTTGCTGTTGACTGAGAAGGGGAATACTGGGGGGTGGGGCTAGGAACCAGATTTGATGGAATGCTCAGGAGTTTAATTTTGATTGCATTGAATTTAAGATGTTTTCAGACTCCCAAGTGGAGAAGTCAAAGACGAGTAGGGCATAGGAGTCTCGAGTTCAGGACAGAGGTCAAGGCTGAAGACAGACATTTGGAAATTATCAGTGTACATCAGACCAGGTGAGATCTCTAAGGGGAGTGAATGTAGCACAGAGAATGGGGCATTGGGATGAGGTATTAGGTTGGCAAAAGGAGAGGGAACTAGCTAAGGAGATGGAGCAGCAGTGACCAGTTTTAGGTAATAGTAAGTCAAGAGAATGTCCTCGAAGCAAAGTAAAGAAAGTAAATCAAGAGGAGGAAGTACCCACCTATGTCAAATGCTGTTAAGTTCAACGATTATCGGATTTTGCAGTGGATTAAATGGACCACTGGTTAGCAGCATGTTTTCATCTGTGAAGTTGATGAGAACTGTTTTGGTGAAGTTGTGGGAGTGAAGGTTTGATCGGGGGAAAGGGTTTGAGGGTGAACGGAAGCTGAGTGGAAACAGCAAAGACACATTGAAAAAAATAAGCTTTTCTGGAAAGTGGAGCAGTGGTGCTAGAGAGGTGGTGCTGGAGTCAAAGAAGGTTTTTCTCAAGATGAGAGACCTAGCGTGTTTATATACTGGTGGGAAGCAGGGGAAATCGATGATGTGGGAGAGAAGAGGAGTTGCTGGATAATGTCCTGGGGGTGACAAAAGGGATGGGATCCAGTGCACATGTGCAGGAACGGGTGTTAGATAAAGTCTAGATGATTCCTTTACAGCAACGCGGCTAAGGCAGAGTTTGCGGGTGCCGAGGCTGGTAGGTGGGTAGGTTGCCATGGTGGTGGTAAAGGTCTGTAGGAATTCTCCTTGAATTCTTTCAGTGTCTCCATGAACTAGGTAGAAAGGTCACCAAATGAGAGTGAGGATGGATGAGCAGTGGGCGCTGCAGGGTGGAGGAGAGAAGAGAAGGTGTGCAGTGTTTGCCCAGGGCAGTGGAGCGGGAGTAAATCGGGGACTCCAGTGCAGCTGCATGGAGACAGTAACAAAGTCAGGTGAGCTTGGAAGTCACCCTTTGAAAGAGACACTCCTCAGCTGGAAGCCTGTTCTTCTCCATCTGTTTCAGCTGCATTGGAGGGGAGGGTGTGTTGTGAATTAGAAATTTGGATTTAGCCTGGTTTTTTTTTTTTGGCTTGCATTTTCTCTTGTGATGTATCATATTTTACAAAGGGCATGAAGCAAAATATCTAGGCACGACAAACGAATAATAATCCATTATAGTGGATCAGACACAAGTAGGTGAGCAGCATGGATGCAGGGGGGCCCATCAACACTGAATTTTAAGGCAAAGACATAAAAAATTCTGTTAAATCATTGTCACTCACATGGTCGGTATTATGGACTGCTGCACCACGCTAACCACTGGCTGGCATCATGTACGATGTGCTGGTTGGTTTTGGAATACCATAAATCTAAGTACACTTACCTGTAGTGATTTATTTTGGCTGTCTCCTGATATGTTGGGGAATTTTCTGCTGAGTTTAAGACTTCATATTTGAACCTGAAAGTTCTTTTCTCGCAAGTAATTCCACTGAAGAATTAATGCCTTATTTCAAATATTCAATATTCCCAATGTGTATTTTCTTTCACTCCTTGGTCGGAGTAGATGGATTGAGAATTTATCAGATATTCCCAGTGGTGATGCTATAAGCTCTGGGAAGGACACAAACCAACGGCTGATGGGGGTGGGTTTATATATATATATATATATATATATATATATATATATATATATAGAGAGAGAGAGAGAGAGAGAGAGAGAGAGAGAGCAAGGATTTTTTTTTTGGCAGTAGAATTTTAAGTAATATGAAAGGTATGTGGATTAATTTGTTTTTCTCAGTTTTGGTGTGAAAGTCCCTTTTTTATTTGTCAGGGTGTAACATTCTGGAATGAAGTTGATTTTGGCAATTTCCCCTTTAGTTTGATGTATGTGGGAGATGGAGGTAGTTTGATAGTCTCACAGATACTCATGTATTTTACATAAAGTTATTTGCCTCCCCAGTGTTGAAGCTATTTGCCTCAGGGAATACTGAAGTTGGAAACTTTAAAGAGAAATGTCTGGCTTTTCATAGCTTTGTTACAGGGCTCCCATCCAAGAACCACCTGGAACCACTGATTTATTTGAAAAACATCCCGTATTATTAGCTCCAGCCCAAAGAAAAGGAAAACAGAAATCCCCAAGGAGCCAAATTCCAGAGACTAAGAGGAAAGGCTGCCATTTTGTTTATAAAAAAGGGTTGTTAAGCAAATGAATACTGTCAGAAGGTTAACTTCAGGTACTGCTCAAACTTCAGCGTGTACAGGAGGGTCTTGTTAAAATGTAGAATTTCATTGCAAGGCCTTGGCTTCATTCATCTGTTTGTCACCAGATTCCACCCCGCCCCCCTCACCTCAGACCCAACCTTGGTGATCCCTGTGGGCAGGGCAGGCCTCTGACTTGAGGTACTTCCCCTTACCAAAGCCTGATGCATTTGTGAAAGTCATCACTTCAGTTTTCAGAGCCCTGAAAATGTCTGTGATTCCGAGTGGTTTAAAAGGACTGGGCTAAACCCTGTGTGAGGGTCTCCCAGCTAAGAGAGGGGGAGAGAGGAAGCCGGGGAGGGACGAAGTGAGGTGTTTTCCTGAACTATTTCGATTTCCTTTGAAAACTAAAGGTTTTTAGTTTTTTAGTACCTAGGTTCCTCCAGGGGACCTGCTTTCCTCAGCAACTCTGTTTCTGTAGCCTCCTAAGGGTGGGGACGGCCCAGGTGCTTCTGGTTGGCACCCTGCATTCCAGAGGCTGAGTGGGAGACAGCAGTGCCCTCAAAGGTTTCCTTTGCACAGGAGAATGTGCCACCTCCCCACACCTGCCAGCCTAGAGGGCCTGGCTTCCTTTTCACCAGGAAACCACTTAGTGCCTTGTGACTCTTCCTTATGCCTTCCCCTGTGCAAGTGTGTGCGTGTGCACGGATTCACACGGACACACTCAGACTCACTCGCTCACATATAACTATGTGATTACAAATGTAATTAGAAACAGAACACGTGTAGAAAACGGAGAGCTCTTCAATAGAAAGCCACCTTAAGGGTTTTTTTCTTCTTTTTCTTTTTCTGAGAGAAATCAGAAATGGAATTTTTTATGTAAAATCTCCCACATTTTAAATCATGACCAATGCTTTGGAGGCCAAACGAAATATGTCCTGAGGCTACCTTTATGCCTTTTACAAAAACTTTCTCTCCTCCCCATCTTAAGAACCAAAAAAATCAGGACCTTGTCGATCAGAGAATTTCTTTAATTTTAAATCTTGTTTAAGAGAAGATCATGCATAGTTAAAAAACACAGCGTATCAGCTCAACATTTAACAAGTTGCTTTTGTGCAGAGTTATACACAGGTTTTGGAAGTGGGACTCCCTCAGGGAATGCACGATGTATTGTTTGTATAAATAGAGATGATGTACTCAGCCCACTCTGACGAGCCCGGGCTGTCTGTTCATGACCTAGATGACAGGCGAGGGGGTGAGGGCTATGTGTGTCGGACAGAGGGATGTCTCAAGTTCTCACTTGCTGTTTTTCCCTTGCATTTACTTTTTGTTATTCGTGATCCTCTGTATCTGGAATGTATGAGTAAATGCCCCAGATTGATATCCATGTGACTGTGATGGCCAGAGTATAATGTTTTTAAAATCTGGCAGTGATGATAAGAAAGCTACCTTTTACCGAGGTTTCACCAGGCATCTGGCACAGTTCTAGGTGCTTTCAGTGTATTAACTCGTTTAATCCTCATGGAAAAGTCTTCTAATTGCTTTTACTGCCCTCATTTTCCAGATGAGGAAACTGAGACTCAGTGAATTGATTTCCCCAAGGTCATGAGTCTATCCACAATGGTGCAGGTGGGGCTCAAGTTCAATATAATATAATCTAAGTTCAAGCATCTTCTGTTCCCTGGCTTTTCTGTAAAAATGCTTGAATCTTCACTAATTTTATGATGGGATTGAGGAAGCCAGTTTTAATGAAGACATTTCTTAGGGACTTGTCCTATAATTAATTCATCCATATCAGGAAGTTCCTTATTCCAGTATGAAGATCATATAAAAGTAAAAGCCACACATTTCCTATTTGTTAGCATTTTGGGGAGAGGAAATAGCTGGAATAGATTTTGCTTCTAGTATTTTAATATTTTTATGACATGCAGTGAAAACTTAATCAACTTTATATCCAACTAGTTGACATTGCATTTTTGTGTTTATAGTTTTCAGAAGAGGGAAACAATAAGAAACAAGGTGATTATTAGAGATTTGGTCTAAGAGCAACTTTCTGGGTGTTTCTTTGGCGTGGTCCGCACACCCATCTCAATTTCCAGTGGTTTCTAACCATATTTTTGAGGAGTGATCTTTGAAGTTTGGAATGGTGACCTGTAGGAGCAGAGGGGAAATTTCCCCCCACTTCTCTGGGTACTTCTGGGGCTGGTTGAGCAATCAAATTAGCATCAGACCGATTAGTAGGAGAAAAGGACAAAGGTAATAATTACATATGTGTGGAGAATCTACATGGCTGGAAATTCTACAGTAAGTGGGACACCACATGGGTCTCTTTCCGGAGCTAAGGAGTGGGATGCAGGAGAAGGGAGCTCATGGCTAAAGAACCAGATGCTCTGTCACAAGGTGTCTGCCCTGCTGTAGAGATACATTTTTCTGATAGAAAGGTTATTTCTGGAGATAACACTAAATCTGGGTGTTACCCCCAATTTTCCTTCTTCTAGGTGTATAAGGGAGTGGTAAAAATTTCTCTTGAGCCTGCAGGGTCTTGGCTGATATTAGTTCAAAATGATCCACATGTTGAAGTGGCAAGTATTGGCAAGGCCTGGCCCTTCAGACCCAAGAATATAAGATTCCTCATCAAAGACGACTTTTAAAAAATGTTTATTGTTCTTTAGTCACTAAGACAGAAAGGTGAACAGATACAGCAAAGAGCAATTTTCTATTAAGTATTGATGCAAAAAGGAAAAAAAAGAAACCTGCTTTTATCTGTAGTTTCCATAAAATTCAGTGACATTGGAGTTCCCACTTGGACATTTTGGCTGAGCTCTGTTCTCCTCTATTAAACTCTATCATTTGATTTTGTTATAGACACTGTGTACTCAAACTCTTTATCTTTATTTATGTATCTCAGTGCTGTCAATAGGTATTTTTTTTTTTTTTTGCAGTTCCCTCAAATTTTCTGTATTTTGATTATAGGGTGAACCCTGTTCAAGAAAAAATTATTCTGACGCTTGTTAAAATGGTAAGGAAGATTTTCTTTGGGACTGTTGCACAAGGTGTCAAGCCTATCACAGTAGGGGAGAGAGAGTGGGCTGTAGTCTGAACACAGAGGACAGCTGGGGATTCATGGTCAACTGAACAGTGACAGGCCAGGGCAGGCTTGCGGATGGAAAAATACTAAGAGAAGACACCGTGGTGATCAGATATCAAGGATAGGGACTGAGGAATTGGATCAGTTATGGGGGTGCTCAGAAATCAAGGATGGGGTTTTCTCTCCAAACTGACCTAATCAGGATTCTTGCCGAGACTGGGCTAGGCAGGTCCAGCAAGGACAGGGTGGGGGCCAAGGTCGAGGCTGAAGAAAAACTTTGAAGAAATAAGGAGAGGACAGAGAATTCCTCCCACCCCCCTGTGTTTTCAGGCTGGTCAAATAAATGAACACCAGACAGACAGTATTAGGGAAAAAAAATTAATTCCATATATATGGGGAATACAGACAGAAATGAGGGGGGGGGTCTGAGGAAGGAAGGGTAAACTGAGGGTATATATCCTGAGCTAAGGAATGGGACAGGAGCTGGGGCTTCAGGGAGAGAGGAATTACAGCAGATGGTGGATAATCCGTTGTCTGTCCTCTGTACGGAGAGGTTGTCACGATAGAAAGGTTATTCCTGGTAATAACCCAGATTCTGGGTAAGACCCTCTATTTTCATTCTTTGAGGTAGTTAAGGGAGTGGTCAAAGCTTTCAGTGAGTCTGCAGGGCCTCCACTGACCTCAGCTTGAAAAAATTCACATACCAAAGTGGCACATCTTGGGGAGGCTTATTCTGAACCCTT
Source organism: Talpa occidentalis (assembly GCF_014898055.3). Taxonomy (NCBI): domain Eukaryota; kingdom Metazoa; phylum Chordata; class Mammalia; order Eulipotyphla; family Talpidae; genus Talpa; species Talpa occidentalis. Next base: position 77,525,678 of record NW_023601543.1, on the reverse strand, counting down.
AGAACTGATTAAAGTTTGGTCAAAAAGAGTCTTTGCCAACCCTCAAATCAAAGCTAAAATCATGGGTCTCTTATTAAACATTAAAACATTCTGTATACATAAAATTAATCTAGCTACAGCGGCCTCCCTGGTGGCCTAGGGGTTAAGGCTCAGCACTACCCCTGAGATGGCCTGAGTTCGATTCCCCGCCAGGGAGCTGACCCACATGGCGCAGCAGACCTCTCCTGTCTCGCCCGCTGCTCCCCTCAGCAGTGAACTTTGGTCAGTCTGCCCATTCTGCTCCTCACTCTGTCTCTGGTGACTCCTCTCACCCACCTGCACCCCAGGTCTCCTATACATAAATAAACAAAATCTTTTTAAAAAAGTTCATCTAGTTACAGAGAACAACTTTTTTTTTTATTACACTTCGCATTTAGAGTTTACTAAGAATTAAACTTCACTTGCTCTATTCCTCTTTTCCCCCCATTATGGTAATGACGTTGTTCATGTCCTCAAGCAATGCCATAGATGACTTTCACACTTTCCCATGTGGTGAGCTGCTCTGCGTGAGCAATTCTGGTGGTAATTCTTATCCCAAGAACAGGTTTCCCCTCCCACCCCATACTGCTACAGCTGGTGCCGAAGACTTAAGTACCCACATGGGCCCAATCGCAGCGTTGGAGTTTGAACTTGCAACCTCCATACACTAGGAGATCACCTCATTAGTGAGCCAAGATAATTGAATTGATGTAATACCATTAATATTCAAGTTCTCTAATTCCCCCGCTTGCCGTGGTTGAGTAAATGAGATGTAACTCTAATGCTGGTGGCAGAAGTCACATGAAAGTCAGTGTCACGCATTACTACGACGCCCTTCGACCAGAGGGTTCTTTGTAGCTTGTGGGCGCTGCTGTGGCTCATACAGCCAAACGTCCCACCAACACAAGTCATGCCAACCAAGGCTGTGCTTCCTGCCTGCCACACATCCCTGTTTCTCTCTGTCTCATCAGCGGTGTTAGCTGAGACCTCGATGGCCTCTCTGGGTCATTGCTGAAGACCTGTCTGAATTAAGGCAAACTGAAATGCTTTGGGTTTTGAAGGGCTTTTAAAATATAGTTATAAAATGTTGACCTTGGATAGAAATGACATCGACTTTCCCGCGGAGTGGCAGTAGCATCTCATAGCCCGGCTCAGCTCTTACCAGCTTGGGCAACATAATTCAGCTCTTTGTTCCTCTCTCTTTCTGTTTGTAAATGGTGCGCCAGGTTCTGTTGTCACAGTGATGCTACATAACAATCAGTCACCAAACCTCAGTGGCCTTCCCCAATAAGCGGTTATTGCTGGTACATCTGCAGTCAGTTGGTGGTCCCCCGGGCAGCCCTGCTTATTTTGGCTGAGTTTCTCGAAAGTCTGGGGGTTGGCCGGTCTAGATTGGCTCCACAGAGATGATGGGGAAGACTGGGCTCCATTCCAGGTGTTTTACTTTCTTCACCGACTAGCCTGGGCATGTCCTCATGGTGATGGCAGAGGTGCAAGTGAACAAGAGGAAACACTTGAGGCCTCCCGAGGCCCAGTCAGAGCTGGTACAATCTCATGTCTGTGTTCTGTTGGCCAAAGCAAGCCACAAGGCCAATCCAGATGGAATGAGCAGAAAAATAGATGCTGCATCTTCACGTGAGAGGCACTGCAGAGTGACACAGTAAAGGGCATGTTTGAAGGAAGGGAGGGGGTGCTGAATCAAGCCACCATTGCCGTGAATCACAGGCAGGGGTACCAGTAGTACCTACCTCCCTGGTTTGTGCTGCGGATTAAATGAGATCATCCACATAGAAGGCCTAACACAATGCCTGGTGCAGAGTAAGTGCCCCGGGAATGTCAGCGAATGCAGGGGTGGAAATAAAACCTGCTCCTGCCCCCTTGGGTTCATCTCAGTGGAGCAATCAAATTAACATCAGACAGATTAGTAGAATAGAGTAAATTTAATTACAAACGTATGGAAAATCTACGTGGATGTAGATTCGAAAGTAGTGAGATGTAGATCCCGAAGTGAGGAGTAGGATTGGGGCTTGGGGCTCAAGGAGAGACGAGGGAGGCACATTAGGAGGAGCGGGGCCTCCTATGACAAAGGTCACGTGCTCAGTCATTAGCTATTTGCCCTGGCACACAGGTTTCTCTGATAGAAAGTTTGTTTCGGGAAAATATCCCGTTTATGGGTCATATTGCTAACCTTCATTCTTCTGGGTGATTTAAGAGAGCGGCAAAAGATTCTCTTGAGCCTACAGGGCCTCGATTGACCTTAGCACGATTGCACCTTAGCTGGAAATAATTCACATGTCAAAGTGACACATTTTAGGATGGCCTGACCCCGGCATCTTGGCAAGGTCTGTCCTTCACTGCTGCCGTGACCGCGTGCTTTGCCTACGTGAGCAGGGAAGAGAGAATTCTCACCTTCCGAGGCCTGGCATGGGCTGTGGGGAATCTCCCGCCTTGACATCTTCTCTTTGTAATTTCTCTTAGAAGCAGAGGGAGGGAGGGAGGTGCTTGGGGCCGGGGCCGGGGGTTTGCTATTATTATGCTTCCACCCTTGCCTGGTATAGTAGCTTTTGTTGGGATAAAGATTCTTTGAATGGTAGTGCCGTGGCACGACTACGTAAAGAACTTGCGCTGTCATTTCATGCTGAAGCTGGCTCATAGGAGAGACTTCTCAAGGAGGAAGGTAGAATTTCTCTAACAGGTTCAGGTCTTACAACTCTCTAGGGCCAGGTCCTGTTACAATAAATGTCATCAGACCCCAATATTGACAGCTCTTTTATTTATTTATTTATTTATTTATTTATTTTATTTATTTATTTATTTTAATCTTAAATTTTATTTTTATATTCCCCCATACAATTGCAAACGCCCCATTCTGACCCCAATCCTTTCCCTCCCGCCCCCCACCCCCCAAAAAGTGTCTCTGGTTCATAGTTTTTTGTTGATTTTGATTTTCACTTTCTTATATTCATTTTCCTGGTCCCTTATTTAAGTTTTCTAGATTCCTGCTATGAGTGAGACCATCCGGTATTTTTCTTTTTCTTTTTGGCTTATTTCGCTGAGCATGATCCCTTCCAGCGCCATCCATGTTGCTGCAAATTGCATGTGTTTATCTTTTTTGAATGCTGAGTAATATTCCATGGTATATATGTACCACATCTTCTTGATCCAGTCATCTATTTTTGGGCATTTGGGTTGTTTCCAAAGCTTAGCTATTGTAAACAGTGCTGCTATAAACATAGGGGTGCAGGTGCTCTTTGGAATTGATGTTTCTGTGTCCTTCGGGTAAATACCTAGGAGTGGAATTGCTGGATCATATGGAAGCTCTATGTTTAGTAGGTCCAGAAATCTCCACACAGATCTCCATAGTGGTTGGACCAGTTTGCACTCCCACCAACAGTGCAGAAGAGTTCCTTTTTCTCCACATCCTCGCCAACATTTGTTGTTGCTAGTTTTTTTAATATGTGCCATTCTCACTGGTGTGAGATGGTATCTCATGGTAGTTTTGATTTGCATTTCCATGATGACAAGTGATGTTGAACATTTTTTCATATGTCTGTTGGCCATTTGCATTTCCTCTTCAGAGAAGTTTCTTTTTAGCTCTTCTGCCCATTTTTTGACTGGATTATTTTCTTTGTTGTTGCTGAGTCTCATCAGCTCTTTGCAGATTTTTGTGATCAGTCCTTTATCATTAGTGTTGGGTGCAAAAATGTTCTCCCAGTTGGTGGGGTTTCTCTTTGTTTTTGTTATTGTCTCTTTTGCTGTGCAGAAGCTCTTTAATTTGATGTAGTCCCAGCTGTTTATCTTTGCCTTCACTATCACTGCTTTGGGTGATGTGTCTGTAAAGATGTCTTTGATGTGCAAATCCCGTAGTGTTTCGCCTATATTTCCTTCTATGTATTTTATGGTTTCAGGTCTTATGTCTAGTTCTTTAATCCATTTTGAGTTGATTTTTGTGTATGGTGTGAGGTAGTGGTCAAGCTTCATTCTTTTGCATGTAGCGACCCAGTTTTCCCAGCACCATTTATTGAACAAACTTTCTTTGCTCCAATGCATAGTCTTTGCTCCTTTGTCAAAGATTAGTTGACCATAAATCTGTGGGTTTATTTCTGGATTTTCTATTCGATTCCATTGGTCTATATGTCTGTTCTTGTTCCAATACCATGCAGTTTTGATGATTATGGCTTTGTAGTAGAGTTTGAAGTCTGGGAGTGTGATGCCTCCATTTCCTTCTTTTTTTTCAGTAGAGCTTTGGCTATTCGGGGTTTTTGGTGATTCCATATGAATTTCATCAATAATTGTTCTATTTCTTTGAAGAATGCCATTGAGATTTTGATTGGAATAGCATTGAATCTGTATATTGCTTTTGGTAGGATGGCCATTTTAATAATGTTTATTCTTCCAATCCATGAGCAGGGGATGTCTTTCCATTTCTTTGTGTCTTCTTCTATTTCTTTTAACAGTGTTTTATAGTTTTCTTTGTATAGGTCCTTTACCTCTTTTGTTAGATTTATTCCCAAATATTTGATTTTTTTTGTTTCGATAATAAAAGGGGTGGTTTTTTTTGATTTCTTCTTCTTCAGATTTATTGTTTGTGTATAGGAAGGCTACTGACTTTTGCATGTTGATTTTGTATCCTGCCACTTTACTGAATTGATTGATGAGTTGAATTAGTTTTTCTGTGGAGATTTTGGGGTTCTCTATGTATATTATCATATCATCTGCAAATAGTGATAGTTTGACTTCTTCTTTTCCTATTTGGATTCCTTGGATGTCTTTCTCTTGTCTTATTGCTCTGGCTAGGACTTTCAGTATTATATTGAAAAGCAGTGGTGAGAGTGGACATCCTTGTCTTGTTCCAGATCTTAATGGGAATGCTTTCAGCTTTTCACCATTGAGAATGATACTGGCTGTTGGCTTGTCATAGATGGCCTTTATGATGTTGAGGTATGTTCCTTGTATCCCAAGAATTTCAAGGGCTTTTATCATGAATGGGTGTTGCACTTTGTCGAAAGCTTTCTCAGCATCTATTGATATTATCATATGGTTTTTATATTTCTTTTTGTTGATGTGTTGGATAACGTTGATTGATTTTCGGATGTTAAACCATCCTTGTGCCCCTGGAATGAATCCAACTTGGTCGTGGTGAATTATCTTATGGATACATTGTTGGATTCTGATAGCTAAAATTTTATTGAGGATTTTTGCATCAGTGTTCATTAGGGAGATTGGCCTATAGTTTTCCTTTTTTGTGTTGTCCTTATTCGGTTTTGGTATTAGTGTAATATTGGCTTCATAGAACGTGTTTGGTATTGTCCCTTCCTTCTCAATTTTTTGGAAGAGTTTGTGAAGGATAGGCACTAATTCGTCTCTGAATGTTTGGTAGAATTCATTTGTAAATCCATCAGGTCCTGGGCTTTTGTTTTTGGGGAGGTTTTTGATTACCATTTCAATTTCGCTGCTTGTAATTGGTCTGTTTAGGTGTTCTATTTCTTCTTTATCTAGCTTTGGGTGATTGTAGAGTTGTAGGAATTTGTCCATCTCCTCTAGATTGTTGAACTTGTTTCCATATAACTGTTCATAGTAGTTACTGATTATTCTTTTGATTTCTGCTGTGTCCGTTGTGATTTCTCCTCTTTCATTTATGATCCTGTGTATTTGTGCTTTCTCCCTTTTTTCCTTTGTGAGCCTGGCTAGGGGTTTGTCTATTTTATTTATTTTTTCAAAGAACCAGCTCTTGGTTTCATTGATCTTTTGGATTGTTTTTTTAGTTTCAATTTCATTTATTTCTGCTTTGGTTTTTATTATTTCTTTTCTTCTACTGGTTTTGGGGTTTTTTTGTTGTTCTTTTTCTAGATCTTTGAGCTCCGAGATTAGGTTGTTTCTTTGAGTTCTTTCTTGTTTTTTGATGTGAGCTTCTATTGCTATATATTTTCCTCTTATTACTGCTTTTGCTGCATCCCATACATTTAGGATATTGGTGTCCTCCTTGTCATTCAATTCAAAGAATTTTTTAATTTCTTCTTTGATCTCCTCGTTAGTCCAGTGGTCTTCCAGTAGTGTGGCTTTTAATCTCCATGAGGTAGGATAGTTCCTTGCCTTCTTTTTATGATTTATTTCTAGTTTGATGCCTTCGTGGTCAGAAAAGATGGTTGGTATGATTTCAATCTTGGTGTATCTGTTGATGTTTGTCTTGTGCCCCAGTATGTGATCGATCCTGGAGAATGATCCGTGTGCGCTTGAGAAAAATGTGTACTCCGTTTTTTTTGGGTTTAGTGTTCTATAGATGTCTGTTAAGCCCAAATGCTCTAGGTCCTTATTTAGAGCTTTAGTTTCTTTACTTATTTTTTGTCTTGTTGATCTATCCATTGTTGATAGTGGTGTGTTGAAGTCTCCCACTACGTATGTGTTTTCTCTGATGTCTGTTTTCAGAGAGGACAACAGTTGTCTGATATATTTTGGTGCTCTTTCGTTTGGTGAGTCTATGTTAATGAGTGTTATTTCTTCTTGAAGTATTGTCCCCTTAATCATAATGTAGTGACCATTGGGGTCTCTTTTTATTTTTTTGAGTTTGAAGTCTGTTTTATCTGATATAAGTATAGCTGTTCCTGCTTTCTTTTTTGGCCCATTTGCTTGTAGGATTGTTTTCCATCCTTTGACTTTGAGCCTATTTTTATCTTTTGTAGCTAAATGTGTTTCCTGGAGACAGCAAAAGGTTGGGTTTTGTTTCTTAATCCAGGCTGCAACTCTGTGTCTTTTTATTGAAGAGTTTAGTCCATTTACATTTAGAGTTAATATTGATATGTTAGCATCTGTATTTGCCATTATGTTTGTCTTTCCTTTGATTTTATTTATTCTTTTAATACCTTTTTTTTTTTTTTTTGGTCTTCTTTCGTTGTTATTCGTCCCTCTGAGGTTCTGGCTTTAGGATTCCTTGTAGTATTTTTTGGAGTAGGGGTTTATTCGTAATGAAATTCCGGAGTTTCTCTTTGTCTGGGAAGGTCCATATTCTTTCTTCATGGAGGAAAGAGAGCTTTGCGGGATAGAGTATTCTTGGTTGGCATCTGTTTTCTTGGAGTCTGTTGACTATGTCCCTCCACTCTCTCCTTGCCCGTAGTGTTTCTTCAGAGAAGTCTGATGTATTGACAGCTCTTTTAAAGCAATGTTTGGTAAAATGATGCCCAGCAAAACATGTAATTCAGATAACTAATTGGGAATTCCTTTTGGAAGAAACGTGGACAGTACATGTGCCCTCGCCTTGAGACTGCTGCCGTGAAGATGGCACATTTAATCCTCTTTCTTGTTTGTTGTCTGCGGCTCTGGGAGCGCGGGGCACGTTTGCTTTTGCTGTCTTGTTTGGACAGACTTGTCATGCCCATCCGATCAGCCCTGTGGACTGTGAAGACCCGGGGCTGAGATTTATTCGCTGAAAGAAAGCATTTTTGCTCTCCAACAGTGCTGACGTTGGGAAGTGATCAGGCAGAGTTACTTGCTGGGGCCGGGGGGACAATGTATGCATAGCCAAAGGCTGGGCCCTTCTGAGACGGGTTGACATGGAAATATTACGTTTTTGGATCCATTCCCTTTCAGAGCAGGAAAGTGGGAAACAGGAAAAGACCAGTTATAAAATTACAACATAGTGTATCTGTTCCTATCCAGTGAACATGAGTTTACTCCTTATTACCTCTGCCCTGGTCTTAGCTTTTTGATAAAAGAACATGTTACCTGCCCCCTGCCCCCCACTCCCCCCGACTAACATGCTTTATAACATATCAGGGGCCCGAATGAGTTGATGTCCATTTTCTCTCTTCCACCATGTTTAATACATATGCAAGTTTGTTAATCCTGACAAACTGGTATGATTTGTTTTCTTAGTTTACTTGGCTGCCAGAAGCCTCAGCTCTAATTACCCTTAGTTGTTCTGGCTTAACCACTTTCTCCATCTCAATAAGGGTCTCTCTACTTCATGTTTTAATTCCATTATTATTGCTTTATAGGGCCCAACTCATACTCATTACAGAAAATACAGTATAAATAATGAATCAATGGATATTTAAAATTTATTAGTGCAGTGATTAATATCTATATGTCTGGTAAAGTGACAATTGCCAGATAGAAGAGTTTTAAGAACTTTCCTCAGGTTGCAGCTTATCTCTTCAGGGATAGCCACATACATTCTTGATAGTTTCCATTTTTTATATTCACTAACTAGGTGGGTACAACGGAAGGAATATTGCCCTGCTCTTATCCAATGGGGAGACTGGAGACATTTTGGGCCTTAAGTTTTATTTAGCTATCACTTACAGTTTCTAAATATATTAAAGAAACAAATCTACCCAACATTATGCTTTAAACATTGTTATTAGAAACACATGAATTGAAGATTAATGCACCAATCAACCTTAGACATGTTTTTTCATTTTCCTCTCCGTCTGTAGAACTATCAGCCTACAATTATTTCCACCAGCTATATCATAGGTATACTATAGATGTATAAATGTATATCTATATATGTTAAACTGTTCTTAGCCATCTGTCCAGTTTTGTGTTTGAGGCTTTTTTTTTTTTAAAAGATTGATTTATTTATGCATACAAGAGCTGGGGTACAGGAGAGATGTGGGGGGTGAGAGGACTCACCAGAGACAGAGTGGGGCACAGAAGAGGCAGACTGACTGAAATACACTGCTGAGGGGAGCAGTGGGTGAGCCAGGAGAGGTCTGCTGCACCATACTGGTTGCTCCCTGGCCGCTGGGGATCGAATTCATGCTGCAGAGGCTGCAGATTGCTTCATAGTGCAGTACTCAACCCCTTGCGCCACCAGGGAGGCCCCATTGAGGCATTTTTTTAACCTAAAACAAAACTAATCAGTTTTCCAACAACAGATGGGTTAATTCAAAAATAGACATCAGAAGAGAGGACAGATTGGCATGTGCCTTCCTGGTGTCATCCACGTGCACACCCCTGAACCCCAGGCTACCCACCTTCTATAGAACCTCTGGAGAGCCTCTCCCCTCAGTTCTGATGGAAGGGAAATCCCTTGGCAGTTGTGAGGCCTGTTGAATCCTGTTGTTTGGTGACTTTAGCCTGTGTGGGCATTCTTATTTCTAGTCTCCTGACCTCATTTAAACAGGCTTTCCTGGATATTAATGTTCACAACATCACCAACCTCAGAATGGACGGGACTAACTTACTGAGTCATTTGCTTTTCAGTCAAGTCTATACTTGGGACAATTGGTGGGATAATTGTTATACATCAGCATATGTAAAAGATATTTGATTCTTTTATACTTCTTTACTAGAAACCCAGCAGTATTTTTGAGAGGCGTATATCAACTTGTATTTATTGAACATCTGCTGTATGTTAGATGAGATATGAAATCATATGTGAGAAATCATATCATGAGATATGAAATGATGAAACCACCAGTGTGAAATGTGGCCATAAAGCTAACAACTTTAAATTTGCAGAGCACTGTTAAGAGGGAAAAATTAATTTCCCCCCTTACCCTTTTAGGTTCTTGGCTGAGACCCCTCTATAATAAAAAGAGATCAACAGGAGAAAAACAGAAGTTTAATGACATGTATACCTCCTGGTACGTGGGGGAACCCCAGGAAAGCAGTAACTCTCCGTAATGACCCAAGTACCCAAAGCCCCAATAGCAACTCCAATTAAAGACAAAGGAAAATATTAATGGGGAAGAAGCCAGGTAGGGGAGGTAATCAGGCAAAGCAGATTAAATAAGGGTCAGGTTGTTAGCAGATCTAAATCACTGCCTTCTCCACTGCTAAGAGTTTCTAGGGATTTAGTCACCTTTCTCCTCCAGATACTCAGTGAGATGCAGCTGCAACAGGAGAAATCCCTTCAAAATGTAAATATCTCTTAGGAAAACTTTTTGGAGCCTTTACTATTTCCCGTTGTTTCTTAAAAACAGTCAGCCTAAACTAATCCTTTAGCCAAAGAGGTATATTTTGGGGTGGCAGATTGTGTTCCCCTTCAACATTTTTTAGTTTGCTTACATATCCATGATCTCACTAAACATAGCAGTAGTGGGGGCACATTAATGGAACCATCTTGACCCATCCATACAAAACACGGGATTCCTGTGTCCATGTGACAGGAGAAAGGGTAAGGAGAGGTCTTCTCTCACAGAAGACAGTTTTTAATTTACAAAGCTAGGAGGATGTAATTTTAAAAAAAAAAAAAAGCCTTTGATGGCATGGCCCTAGGGGCATGCATATGAATGTGTGACTCCTAGGACCTGATTTAGGATGTCAGGGGCAAAGTCCTGGGTACGAGGAATGAAAAGATGAAGCTGTTTTCCCATAACACTGGTTGAAGAAAAGAACTAATAACTGCATAGACCGTCGAATGAATGGCATTTTCACAGGGTGGATCTGTGATAGCTGAAATAAATAAATGCATAACAAAATTCTATTTTGCCCAGAGGACCCTTATCCCAAATGTTAGCCAATTTCACCACAGGTGACAAATTGAAATTTTTATATGTTGTATTTTGATTTTTGACTCTAAATAAGTATTTTCTACGGCTAACTTTGCCTTATGACTTTCGCTTTAAGGGATTTCTATTGATATTATATGCTGGCTGGTGGGGCATTAGGTCAGGATTTGGTGAAGAAATACCATTTCTCTCTTTTTTCTTATTTTAAAAATATAGCAGGTTTTTGCTGCCTCGGGGAACATGACTTGACTGAAGGCGATATTATTATGTGATGCCGTAGAGTAGTCTAGAGATAAAAATCAGAAGTGTTTGGTGATTTATCTTCCTAGTTCCAGCATGCTAAAGTCATCATTTCTCTTATTTGCATTGACTTGCCAGCCAATGATATTAATCACCTTTAAATATGTCCCTTGCTCTTGAAGTCTGGTGGGAGAGTTCAGCACCATTTCACAGAAAAATATTATATAATAAATCTGCAAAAAAAGAAAAAAAAAGTAAAGTCTGCAAAAAAAGAGAAAAAAAATTGAGAAACGGAGATGGGGCTGGGGATGTGGCGTGGTGGTGCCGGAGGAGACCAGGGCGGAGATCAACTGAGACTCACAGGAAAGCCGAGAGGGATGTGATTACTTGGGTTTGGACATCTGTCAGAAGGTCCCCAAGGGGGCTGTGCTATCAAAGCATGGGTTTAGGGAAGACAGATGTGGTGGGGGAAGGGGAGAGGAGAGAGCAGGAGAGGAAGAAGGAAGCTGTGTGTGAGTCACCTCTGTCATTCTGTAAGCCGACACCGGCTGACATCCTTTCACCTCTTTTTGTTTGTATTTGGAATGCCCAAAGCAAGCTTGGGAACCTATATAAAATGCTTAAAGCATAAATGAATTCGATTATTAGCCATTGTAATACCCAGGAATGGCCAGGTAGGTAAGGTCCTATGTAACCAAACTGCTTACAAGTATCTGGTAACACTCAGGGATATTTTAGTTTTCCTTTTTCTTGAGATTTATTTATTTATGCACTCAAGAACTGGGGTGTAAGCCAGAGGTGCAGGGGGGGAGAGGATTCACCAGAGAGAGTGGGGAGCAGAACAGGCAGACTGACTGAAATACACTGCTGAGGGGAGCAGCGGGTGAGACAGGAGAGGTCTGCTGCGCCATGTGGGTTTCTCCCTGGCTGGCTGGGGATCGAACTTGTGCTGCGGTGGCTGGTGATAGGTTGATAGAGATGTCTTTAACCCCTGTGCCACCAGGGAGGTCCTCTTTTAGTTTTTCTAATGTGGGGCCATTGGTTTACAATAACCGTGTTTCAGGAGTACAGCTTCACACCTCCATGTGTGTCTATACCTCGCCGCACCCACCAGCAAAGTGCTAGTGTTGCTCACACTATCTACCCCTTATACCCTTCTCTTCTACCCCTCTGCCCCTTCCCTTCTGGTCACCACCTTTTTCTCAGAGTCTAAGAGCTATTCTTGTTGTGTTTTGTTAGGTTGTTTGCTATGTTTGTTTGTTTATATAAGTGAAGCCATCCAGTTTCTGATTCATTTTGCTTAGCATAATCCCTCAGTTCCATCCTGTTGCACAAGGCAAGGTTACAGCTTTCTTAATAGCCGAGTAGTATTGCATTGAGTATGTGTGCCACAGCCTCCTGATCTGTTCCTCTGTTGATGGGCATTTAGGGTGTTTCCAGATCTTGGCTCTTGCAAACAGTGCTGCTATGAATACAAGGGTGCAGATATCTTTTTGAATTAGTTTTTCATTTCTAGGAGGTAAATTCCTAGGAGTGGAATTGCGGGTATATCTATTTTCAAGTTTTAAAGGACTCTCCATACTGTCTCCCATAGACACTCAGCCCTACTTTAATAAGAACAATACACTCCATTGAGGCAAAATGACCTTGGAAGGCCATTTTGGACTTTACCATGGAAGTCCAAAAATTCTGAAATACACATATGCCAAAGATATCTTGGTTTTGAAGAATGCTTTATTGGTTTTATTTGATAAGTTTTGGTACTCCTTACTCCAAATAAATGTTTTCCTTAGACATATTCAGCTTTTTGTGTTATCTTCAGGTGCTTTCCATTATCACTGTGTGTTGGCTAGGTTATGGAGAAGGAACCTTTCATTGCCCTCTCTGTCCTCATTTGTAAATATCATCTTCCCACTGATATGTTTGCATTGTCAGGATGCCCATAGCTGTGTGTGAAGAAAACAAATTGTGGGGAGAAAACACCTTTTCCCAGAAGATCTTGCTCCCATTTTGCAGAGAAAAGACATGCCATGCGCTAGAACTTGCAGCCTTCCAGCGTCTGATCAGCCTTCCAGAGATTCTTTTGCATTTTATCCTTCTTGATAACCCTGTCTTGGGTCTAAGGTGAATCCGCCCATGTTTTCTGGATTCCATCCCCTTTGCCTTCTCATGGAACATTCATGTCCTTTTGTCCCTGTTCCTTGTTTCCAGCCTCTTCCTCTTCCCTGCATCCTGTCTGTACTTTTCATTAGGAAAAAAAAAAAAAAGACTATTATTTAAGAGCAGGTTTAGGTTCACAGCAGTGTCTCCTTCATTATCTAGCTCACATACCACAATAAAAATACCTTTTTATTTTTTTTTAATCAAAGTTCAACCTACATTGAAATATCATAATCACCTAAAGTCTATAATTTACCCTAGGATTCACTCTCATTGTTGTACATTCTGTGAGTTTGGACAAAAGTATAATGACCTATATCCATCATTTTAATGTCATACTGTCATTGTTTTAAAGTCCTCTGTGCTGTCTGTGCATCTCTCCCTGCCCCAACAACCACTGAGCTTTTCATCGTCTCCATGCTTTTGCCTTTTCCAGAATGTCATCTACTTGGAACCTTGCAGTTGCCCTTCCAGACTGGCTTCTTTCATTTAGCAACATGCACTTAAGGTTCCGCCATGTCTTTTCATGGGCTAATAACTTACTCTTTTTATTTTTTTATTATTTTTTAAAAATAAATTTTATTTTTATATTCCCCATACAATTGCAACCCCCTTATTTTGACCCCAATCCCTCCCCTCCCCGCCCCCCACCCTCCATAGAGTGTCTCTGGTTCATAGTTTTTTGTTGATTTTGATTTTCACTTTCTTATTAACTTACTCTTTTTGGCACTGAATAATATTCCCTTGCCCGCTGGACCATAGTTTATCCAGTCACCTACCGAAGGGCATCTTGGTTGCTTCCTGGATCTGGCAGTTATGAGTAATGTTGCTGTAAACATCCACGTGCAGGTTTTTGTGCGGACATGTCTCTGACTCCTTTGGGCAAATAACAAAGAGCACGATTGCTGGGTTGCATGTTAAGAGTGTTATTAGTTCGGTAAGAAACTGCCAAACTGCCTTCCTCGGTGAGTGTGGTGTCTGCACTCTCCCTGCTGCTCCGCTTCCTCGCCAGCAGGTGGTGGTGTCAGCGTTGTGGATTTTGGCCATTCTGCTCGGCACCGATTTGCATTTCCTGGATGACATAAGACGCGGGACATCTTTTCCAAAGCTTATTTGCCATCCCATTGGCTTCCTTGGTGAGGTGTCTCTTAAGATCTTTGGCCCATTTTGGAATCAAGTTATTTTCTTGTTGTTGACTTTCTATTGACACATGAACACACAGTCAAATCTTTCATATGGTCCCCAGCCACCACCACAGCAGCAGTGAGAACCGTGTACATGGGTCAATCCCAAACCCTCAGGCCTCTCCCCACCCCATTAACCTGACATCCTAACTTGGCTCTCTCTCACGGACAAACTCCTCGACCGAGTTGTGCAGTCTTGATGTCGCCACTTCCCATGAGCTCTTCCTTCCCTGAGGTCTGGCCCATGAAGTCTGGATATTCATCGGGTTTCCCCTGACCCCTTTCTTCACCTCCCCACATAAAATTAATCACCTGGTTCCGTTGATCTGGTCACTGAATCTGAAACCAATCCACTTACTTCTTTCCATCCTGTTGGCCCCTTCTAAGTTTGGGAAAATGATTCATTCTCATTGTATGTAAAGGTGATAGGTGGACTGGTGTATGTTGCTGCAATGTGAGGTCATAAAGACTTAGGGGTGCTCATGATTGCACAGGCCAAAGGTCTAGTCTCCAGAAGTTTCCTGGGTTTTCGGTTTGAAATTGTGACTTCTGCAATTCTCTTGGTTCCCTTCTACTTCTGGCATTTTTCTCAGACTTCTTAGAAACAGCTCTGTTCACCTGAAGTTCTGAGCTCATGACTCATTTAGCTCTGAGGTGGGGTCCTCAGAGCCCTGCCAAGCTGTTAGAGTTGGAACAGATCATAGTGTCTCGTGACAGTTTGTTTACTTATAAAACAAAGGCTTTCTCTAGACCAGTGGATCCGTACCCTGCTGCACACTGCAGTCATCTGGGAAGATTTTAAAACTCCTGTTGCCCAGGCCGTACCCCAGACCAGTGACATCATCATCTCGATGTCCAGACTTCAGGATTCTCCCCAGGAATCCGAGTGTGCAGACAAGGTCGAAACATAGCAACTCAAAGATTTTAAAGGACCTTTGCTCTTCTATCATTTCATGTTTTTTCATGCCCCAATCCTGAGTTGAAATTTCTCTTCTTTTAATGTTTTTACGAAGTTGGGAAGAAATAGCTGTGAATTCCCCCTACCCCCACCCCCTTCCATCTGCTGTTTGTTCTTATTTACATACGATGGAACCCAGCCCACTGATTTACAGCTCTGGTTCCCTTACAACTGTTATTGAACTGAAAACATAGCTGAAAACTTATTAAACAGAAAAAAAATTATTTTGAGCTTTGTGCTGGCAATTCATTATAGAACGAAGGAGACATCTAAACTTCATTCCTTCTAGAGTTAATGCTAAAAATGGATTCACAACCCTGTAATCTCAAATGGAAATTTTAAGTTTTACTGCAAAATACAGTACGTGTTCTTTATTGAGTGTCCCGTGAAGAAAACCAAAGCGTCTGTATAGGAGGATGAATTTTTGAGGGATTTCCACCCATAAACAGGCAGAGTCTCCCCAGATGGCTCTGCATGTGGCATTGAAGTTAAGTGATAGCATCTCTTTCCCCCCAAATCTTCTCTGCTGACCCACAAATGCTGGAGGAAAAGACAGGATAGACGAGCATCATCAGAGGGCTGTGTAACTGCTACAATGCTTGGGAACATGTTTCTCAGTGGACACTCCCTTTTAGAGCTGCCCTCTTAGATTTGAAGTAACATGAGGCTTTTCTGAGCTGCAAGGAAGTAGAGGGGAGAGTAGGCAGATGACAGAGAACAGCCAAGCGTTTGGTTTAACTGCTGGCCCAAAATTTGGGAAGAAGTGGGGTCCTGACCTAGGTCTGATTTACACTGGGGAAGTGTCCAGTGGGGGACTGTCTCTCCCTGCCTGTTCTCTGGGTACATTTTTTCTTTTCTGCTGCATCACTTGTCTGAAACACAGCCCATACCTGTGCTTAGCTCTCTCAAATCCTTATTAAACGACTGAGATTGGTTGCTACCTTGATAAGAATGGGCTACCTTTATAGCTAGGACAGGTACATTATTAGTCATAACCTTTCATAGGATAAGGGGACATTCCTTATCCCATAAGTCTTACAACTGGGTCACCCCAGTTGTTCTCATGGAAGGAAATGGTTGGTTATCTTCTAGCAATGGGAAAAAGTCCTTTTCTTGGGAGAAGATGCCAGAACACGGGGTTGAGCTGAAAGGAACCTCCTTCTCACCATGTTTAACACTGAACTATTTCTCATGCAAGCCAGTTTGGGCCCAGAAAACCTCACCTGAAGTTTCTTGATTTTGACCTGCCCCTTTGGGTATTTTCTTATAGATGGAGGAATTGATTGAGGGTGTTCGCTGGGCCTTTATCGACATGCTGGAGAAAGAAAATGAATGGATGGATGCAAGGACAAAAAGTAAAGCTAAAGAAAAGGTAAGGATTCCTTTTGATGGAAAAAAAACACGACTTGGTTTAATGGATGTTCATTTTTGATATTGACTAGTATAGTTGATTTTTGTATGGATTGAGCTGTTGACTCCAAAAGGCCCCAGATTTCAATGTCTGTTTTGAGGTGAATATATAGATTTCATCTCCAGGAGGTAATTGAAAATAAGATCTCACTCTTTCCTTTGCTAAGTGCATTTTAAAACACCTAGCAATTCAGACTTTCTTCTTTCTAATTGCTGTCTGTGAGAGTCACGTGGCTTGGTGCCCAGCAAATGTTTACCATCAACCGTCACTGGCCATGGCAGAATGCAGAGCAGTGGGGAGCCGCGGGGAGCAGCTGGCAGAAGAGCCCTCAAGGTGCAAAAAAGAAAAACCCATATTGGACCTGTGTCCTTCTGCTCTGTGCATGATGTATGCAGACGTCCTCGGCCAAATCGTTTCCTGTTACCAAGCACATCTACCTCCTCACCCATTGTTTGGCCCAGTGAGCCTAATAGCATGCTTCTAAGCAGCAGACCACTGGGTAGGACACAATGTTTCCCAGTAGAAGCGGACACTCGCCAGGCCTGGGGAGATGTCCTAGTGCCGTGTGACCAGATGAGGGAGCAGGGAGAAAAGTACTAGCAGCCATACTGTTTAAAGACAAGAGCGGGCGCTGTGGCGAACTGTGATATTCTGAGGGTGCTGGAGCTCCAGTGTGTAGGGAGCCCCTGTTGTGTTGTGAGGGGAGGCGGCTGTTGGGCGGGGGGGGGGGGCTTCTGAAATTGGGAGCATTTCTTCTTTACAGAGGTTTTGGGTCAGCTTTCCCAACCACAGCGGATCCCTGGCGTGCCTGGACACATTCTAGCTCTGCTTCAGTGGGCAGCGGGTGTGGGCCGAGCCTTTGTGATTCACCCGGTCTCCCTGGAGGTCCTCAGCACTCAGCAGGCCCAGGGACACTGAGTCAGGCCGAGCGCAGATATTTTGGCCTTCTGGTCAGGGAGAGAGGGAGAGGTGTTCCAGGGTGCTGCTCTGCAAGTGTCTGAGCCCCTGGGATGAACGACACGGAGAGCGAGCCCTCGTGTAATCCGTGGGCTCTGGGCAATGGTGACGTGTCAGTGTGGGTCCATTGACTGGAACAAATGTCCCACTCTGGAGGAGGGGGGCGCTGTTGATGTGGGGGAAGCAGTGTCAGGGGCCGGGCCACGGGGCCTGTGGGAACCCTCTGTGCACTCTGTTCAATTTTACTGTGAACCTAAAACTGCTCTAAAAAAATAAAGTTATTAAAAAAAGGAAAGAGGACAGCATTCTGGGGGTGCTTAGCCTCACTGAAATGAGAATGTGCAGAGGCTTAGCAAGGATATTTTCTAGAGCTTTAGTACTCCTGAGGTGGGTACACACTGCCATAGATATTTTTGTCAATAGACATGAGAAGTCTGTTCAGTGTTTATTGTGAAGAAAGAACTTGGTTGGGGGTGTGGGGGTGTTGCAGGAAGACAAAGGGTCGGTGCGCTGCTTCTCTCCTCGCGAATCTGTCAGAGCTGTCGTAAGGCCTGTAAGGTGCGAGCTGATGAAGGCAGGAGCACGGGCTGTGATGAGAGGCTCTCCAGATGGTCGAGAAAACATTCTCGGCACCAGCATATTGTTGTTTGTTGGAAGCTGACTTATTTGCCCGGCTAACATGTGATATCTGGAGCAGAATGGGTCTTGCCCTGGGCAATTGGGCGCTCAGTGCCTGAGGGGCTCTTGTGCCTAGCCTGACACCCCCCGTGGACGAAGGTTATAGAGGGAGGGGTGCAGTGGTGAGGGCTATGCACATGCTATGAGTGGACAGGTACCAGGAGAATGTTCTGGAAACTGACTTCAAGTTCTTTGGGCAGTATGGGTGGTGCCTGCCTCGGGGAGATCTTCTGAGTGGCCTAAGCGTGAGTGCCTTGCAGTAGGACTTTTGAGGCAAGTGGCCCAGAGCTCCTTCTTGAAGGAGGATTATTCTCAGTCTTTCTAATATCAGACATATTCCTGTCTGCCCCTGAGTTGCTCTCCAGTCTTATGTTTTATTTCAATGAGCGCCGTCCCTTTTTCTTCTCAAAATATTCTTTGAACTCTCTGCTTTCTTTGAGTCGAGTTCAACCTGCTGGGAACTCAACTCGTTCCTTCACAGCTGCAACTATCAAAGGCACTTATTCTACTGGATCTCACCAGGTTCTCTGAGTCTTATCCTGCATTTCAGAGTTCACAGCAGTTCCTTTAACCAGAGGCAAGAAACAGGAATGATGTTCAGGAGTTTCCAGGCACCCTCCAAAGCAGGGCCGGCCCTGGACCCCAGAAGATGCAGATTTTCTTCTTGCCCAATTAGATGGACCTGCAGTTCTGCAAGTGACCTCTGGGTGGAGCTCGCAGTACTCACAAAGACGGTGCGTAGGGCGCTGAGGACTTCTGCAGCTTTCTGCTCTGGGGTTGTTTTTGAAAAATTATTTTTTTTTCTTGTCCTTTTTCTCTGCTGTCCTCAATTTGATTGCCTTTTAATAGTCAGCAAGAGAGGCGAGGCCCTGCCTAATAATTCCCTGAATCTTAGATGGAAGCCTCTGCCGATCTTAGGGCTTTGTCTATGTGATACTGAGTAGCCCCTGCTTAAGACAGGATTTGCCTGCGTTCGGAGTGGAGGTGAATAATTCGCCTGCTCTTCCTGGTGTGACTTGGCACTGTTCTTTGGGCATGTGTTGTACGCAGTATATCACCCAGGCGGAAGATTTCTCATCAATAATAGTGCCCACACTGGGCCAATGCTGAGTCACTTGGCAACCCATTGGGGAAGCTGGAAAAAATGTTCCGATGTGTCAGGGGGAGAGGCTTTTCTTTCCCTCACCATGAAGCTCTGGACTGCAGCAAATTACAGCATCTCCTAAGGAGTGTTGACCTCAGCATTCCCTGATGACCCGCCCCTGGGAGGGAGACGCAGACACCTGCCGCAGTCTGAGGCCTCACACCTTAACTTTGGCGGCAGTGATGATCCCGCTCTCAAAATGGAAGCATGGGATGCGGCTTTGCCGTGCTCTTTGCTAGGGGCGATCACTGTAAAAGATAAACGAGGATGCTTTTGCTTCTGTGAAGGGGAGATTTGTTATCACCGCCTCCCTGCCTTTTCCCTCTGATCTCTTAAGAGGTCATGAGTGGTTTTCTGTTGTGAAACCAACAGTGGAGGTTTCAAGTGGAAATTTAGAATGGTGAAACAAGCACCTGTTTTTGTTTAGGATTCGGTGTTCCCTGCAAGCATGTGCTCTTATTGTAAACAAGCAAAGGACAGAAGTCCTGTTGTTTTCCCAGTTACCATAGCTGTTGAATGACTGTAAGGTGCTACAAATGATCTTGGGGGGCATGTCTTCTGGGAGATTTGCCTTTTCCAGAACACAGGAGGAGGCTCTCAAGGTCACAACATGATGACTCCGAGGCCGGACAGGGAGAAACGCAGCACTGCCTCTGGCTGCCCTGGTCAGGGGAGCAGGGCTTCGGCCGGCGAGCTGAGCTCTGTGCGGGATCAGGAGAAGCAGCTTCCTAACCTCAGTTGATTCTCAGTTGGATTCGATCTTATACCTCAACCCGGATCCTTTCTGAAGTGTTTGTGCTCTCTGCCCCTGGGTCATACGCTTGTAGACCACCCCCCAGAGAAAAAGACTTGGTGGGACTTGTAGGGAGATAGCAGGAAAGGTGCTGTGAGTGCCCTTGACCCGTGGCAGGTGCAGAGGGCTCCAGGGAGGTCTACCGTGTGGTCCCATCTCCGTGGCATGTAACGCCCAGGCACAGGCTTCGGGCGAAGCGGAAGGAGTTTTCTCAGAGGGCCAAACCACAGTGAAGCTCCCCTCTTGGCCTTTGTCTCTGCTTGGCAGGAAAGATAACCTTGCCTCCTACCTTTTTAAGTTCTTGGCTGGGGCCCTGGTAACAAAAGATAGACAAGTAAGAGGAAAACAAACAGAAGTTTATTAACAGCTCGTGCTCGTGCATACGTGAAGAAACTCAGAGAAATGAGTAACTCAGAGAGGAGGCTTTGAACGCCAGCTTATACGGTATCTTCAACAGAGAACAATGAGTTTGTAGAGAAATGACAAAACAAAGGAAGGTGGTTTTTAGATTTTCAAGGGTGGCTGATTGTAAGGAGGTAAATATTGGGGAAACTAACGGTCGAGGCAGGCTAAGTCAGCAGAGTTTAGTGTGTAGATTCCTCTGGTGCTGTCTCAAGGCTGACGGGGTCAGAAGTTGTCTCCAGTGATTCACTTTTGTCCTTTCTGGTAGAGAGGGGACGAGGGACAGCTCTGAAAATTGTCCCTTCTCTCCTCTCACCAGTCATCCTGGCCAAAGCCTCCCCTGCCCCACAGGACGGCAGTCTGGAAGGAGCCACTGAAACATCTGGCCAGCCTCCCTCATGCTGCAAGTGCTCTTCCCAGTACTTTAGCTATATTAATTCCTCTGAACAAATCTCCGAGGTAGCTACTAATCTCCCCAATTTATAGAGGTGAAAACTCTGGGTAAGAGAAGTCAAATAATTCCCTAGGGCAATACAGCTAATAAAGGGGAGAGCTTGGCTCTGAGTCTAGGGGGGCCTTTCTCCAGCATCTGTTCTTTTAACTTCTGTACTGCACTTCCCTCAGGCTCGTGAGGGATGGGGGAATCATGTGTGAAGGCCACGGTGTTGGACTGGATGGGTGTGTGAGAGGTGGAGAGCCATGGAGCCAGGGAGTGCCAGCTAGCTCTAGATGGCAGCACATGTCAACCAGGGATGGAGGGAGGTTGGGAGGGGTGAGAGCAGGGATCCCGAAAGTCCCTCTGTGTCCCTGGGTGAGCCCTGGAGTGGGTGCAAGAACGAGAGTGACTGCATTCTTGAGCAGCTGTGCAAATGCACTAGAATCTGCACCAAGGTGGGCAGGGACAGCGTGACAAAAGCCCTTCCGTTTCTTTTCTTCTCTTCTGCAAATTTTTAAAAAGAATTATTTATTTATGCAAGCGCTGGACTACAGGCCAGAGGCATGGGAGGTGAGAGAATTCACCAGAGACAGAGCAGGTGGAAAGACCAAAGTACACTGCTGAGGGGAGCAGCGGGTGAGACAGGAGAGGTCTGCTGCGCCATGTGGGAATCTCCCTGGTCAGCCAGGAATCGAACCAGCGCTGCAGAGGCTGTGGACAGCTTCACAGCTCTGTGCTCAACCCGCTGTGACAGTGGGGAGGCCCTCATCGGCAAAATAATTTTAAGGGAATGGGTGATACGGAACACATGCCCCACTGTGTATGTGCAGTCCTTTGTTGACTGAAATGTTATTGTATATAGACAGTGGAATATTATTCAGCCATAAAAAGAATGGCGTTTTGCCATTTGCACCCATATGGATGGACCTTGAGGGCATTATGCTCAGTAAAATAAGTCAGACAGAGAAAGACAAATGCCACGTATTTCACATTTCACATATATGTGGAATATTAAAAAAATACAACTGAACATATAGATGCAGAGAACAGATTGGTTCTTGGCAGAGGTGGGGAAGGGGAGGTGTTGGGGGGCCTGGGCAAAAGGGTGGAGGGACCAAAAGATGCAGACTTCCCGTCATAAATAAATCCTGGTGATGTGCTGTCCAGCATGGCGACGATAACCGATACTACTGTCTCGCATGTTTGAAAGTTGCTAAGAGGCTAGATCTTAACATTCTCATCATGAGAAAATAAGTTCTCACGCCAAGAAGAAAAAAAACTGTAACTATGTGTGGTGAGGGATGTTAACTGGCGTAATTGTGGTGAGCATTTTGTAATATATGCAAATATCGAATCATTATATTTTATGCCTAAAATAAATATACTGTCATATGTCAATTACATCTGAATTAAAAAAAAAAGTGAAGAAGGAAAAACTCCACATGGGTTGGCAAGACCCACCGCCAGAGTTTCAGGTGGTAGGTCTGAGGCGGCATCCGGGAGTGAGCATTTCTGGCAGGTTCTTCATGAAACGGTTGGTCTGGGGCCAACCCTTAGAGCACTTAGGTGACTACAGGGGAAAATTCCCTTCCACCAAGGCTGTGTTAGCAGAACTAGCAAATGTTTATTAAGGGGTTCCATTGTCTCCCCCATTTCAGGAATCCCTGTTCACCATCTCTCAAGGGGAGGGCCTTGAGTGAGTCCTGGGACACCCCGAACCCAAGCAGGCCCCCCGCTGCCTGGTTGCTCCTTCTAAATCCAGATCCAAATGTTCCTTCTGGGTCTCTTGTCATCCTTGCCTCTTTGTCTGCCCGGGAACTACGCAGAAGTCTTCCACATAAAAGCCCTTCCAGTAGGCAAAAATGTTTCAATGTCTATTTCAGAAGAAAAGTCTCAGTAAATGAACAAACATTATAGGCCAGGCTAGATGTTCTAAATGCTTGAAAACTATGAACTCCCTCATTGCCGTAACAACCATATGAAGAAGGTCAAATGATTCCATTTCACAGATGAGGAAACTGAAGCACAGAGAGGGCAAGCAAGCTTGTGCAAGATCACACAGCTAGTGAGTAGACCAGCCGGGACCCCATCCCTGGGAGTATGATTTCAGAGTGTACTTTTATCCACAATGGGTCAACGGGTCTCAGAGTGTGACCCCCAGACCAGCAGCATTGGCATCGCCTGGGTACTAGCCAGAAACACAGATTCTTGATTCTCCCCTAGAGCTACAGCATCAGAAAGGCTGGCTGGGGTCCTAAGGGCCCTAGGACTCTGCATTTTCATAAGCCCTCTGAGCAGCCCACGAGGCACAATGTAGGAACCACCACTTTGTGCTGCGCTCCTGTTGTCTCATCCTGCTGGCTGTTCGCCAGGTTTTGACATCTTTTTTTTAAAGCTCAAGTTCAAAGCTGAACACAACATGCTAGATATAGTCCAACTCACACAGCACAATGGGAATATTATTACTGCCTTTGGTTTGCATACAAATTATATTAAGAAATCCAAGGTTTATAGTATGGCTATCTTTTCCCCTCAGCCATGTCACTGTTGGCTCATAATGAATTTACAGTCAGTTAATTTCTAGGTCGTCTTCTTCTTCGTCTTCTTTTTTTTAATCCCTCAGGAACTGTTGTTAAGCCCTGTTGCTCCAGTCCTAAAGGTGGCTTTTTGGGAAAAACCAGAAACCCTCACTCTACAACTTCACATGTATTCTTATGAGGATCCACTCAACTTTAGCTATCGTTGATGGCTCTGACTTTAGAAACATATATATTTCTGGATCATCTGTATGTTTGCTAGTTTTGTTATGAAAATCTGTGCTCGTTAAAGAAAATCTAGAAAGTAAAGTACAGAAGTAGAAAAAAAATTCTTCCATCTCCCATACATGACTACTGCTGGCATTTTGATGTATTACTTTGGTCTTTTCCCTGTGTACAGGTTTGAATAATGATGTAGATATAAATTTGATTCCTTTCCCCTTTTTTTTTGTCTTAACATTTTTATCCTAAGCCTTTCTCCTATTACTGTAGAGTCTTTGTAAAAGAATTTTCACTGCTGCTGCATTACTTCCATTGGTTGACTGAAAACAGTTCTCCATAGCTGGGTATTTCGGTTGCGCTATTACTGATAGTACCATGATAAGCATCTTGTGCATCGTGCTCCCTCTTTCCCCCCAGTTCAGGACTGACTCCTTAGAATGTCATCTCCAAAGACCGTTAAAGACCCTCAAGTCTGTCATACAGTGTATCAACTACTGTTGCTTCCTTTGGACATTCATAATGTCACACATCTGTCTGCCGTTGGGTTCATTTTTCTGGGTTATTAAATGAGCATGCTCACAAAATGGAACTGTGATTGGCCTATTTGCTTATCCTTCGGAGACTCCCTTCTAGATTCTTCTCTTGAGTCGATACATCTGCTTTGTGTCAGGTCTTTGGTTAGGTGCTAATTAATTCACTAACCAATGGATTTTTAGTCCAGCTGTTCTTTGAACAAGTCAAAGGAACCATTATCCAATTTCTCCATTTTTGCCTGCAAGGAGATCATGAGATATTTTGCAATGCCTCGATAGAGTCCAGTATGCTGTATTTAGGGTCTTCCTTGATTTACCAATCTATTGTTCTATTAAAAAAGTACCAACTTGATGAAATTGAACAAATATTCACCAGGCTCCCATTCTTTCTACAGTCCTGAGGTAGGTGACATCATTCCATGGGATCTAGCCAGCTATCCACACTTCCGAACCCGGACTCAGTCTTGCCTCCCAGCTAACTGGAAACACTCAAAGCCTGTTCAGTCTTTCTTCTACACACCTTGCAAATCTTTACTGTTTCTGTTCACTGTCCTTTTCTCCCCTGGCTTCCCATCCTATTTTTCCTTACTAAAGTGAAGTTCTCACAACATAACAATCTCGTCAAAGTGTACAGCTCAGTGACGTTTGTGCATTTGCCACCATTCCCCTATCTAGCTTCAATGATCACCCCCAAATGAGTCTTCATACCCATTCAGCAGTCACTCCTTTTCCCCTCTCATCCAGCCCTGGACAAGCACCCAACTACTCTCTGTCACTGTGAATTCACCCCTTTTGGATATTTCATCTAGTGCCGCAGCACAAGGGCTGCGCTCGCTTTGTGTGTTTTCCAGGTTCACGGTGCAATGTATATCCTCACGTCCTCTAGTCCATGGCCCCATTTCTACTCTTGGGGAGAACAGACCTCACCTGGTAGTGAAGTCTTTCCTGTCTTCTTCTCTGAACTTTTGAAATCGCATCATAGTGTTTGTTTATAACTGGAAAACTCTACCCCCCAAATAGAGATTGCTGAGTTGAAGTGACCCCACTATGGGGAAGAAGTGTGCTTGGCTGGTTCTTCTTGCCAACTTAGAATCTTCTTGCCCACTTAGAACCTACCTGGCTTGGCTCTCCCTTCTTTGGTCACTGGGCAGAACCACAGCTTCACCAACACTCTTTGGGGGAGGAGGGCTCAGTCTCCTCCCCCAAGAAACGAGAATAAGGATGCGGCCATCTTGGCAGTGTTGGGAGGATTCAACGAGTAGTGCACACACGGAGTAACCAGCAACACAGGGATGCTCAGGATTGGTAAGCTGCTGTGTTCATTTCGTCCAGGTTTCCTCCTATTTCCTACTCACCAAATCATGTAATGCTGCATCCCAGTTTCCTCACGTAGGGAAAGAAAAACTTTCCTTGGGGTGGAGGTACAAAATGAACTTTTATTAACTTTGTTCAATATTTGAAAACATTATCTTATGGACATTGTCAAACATGCGCTAAAATATATGTCACAACGCCCCGGGATCTCATCCCACCAGGGAGCAGTGTTCGCCATTCTGATTTTATCTACTCACAGCCCACCTGTTTGGATGCTTGAGAATTCTAAAGATGATCTCAGACATCACAGTATTATAAACATTTCATTATGTTCCTCCAACAGATAAGGGGTTTGAAAAAGCTAACTGCGATGCCGTTGACCTGCCCAGTAAGGTTAATAACAATGCCTCGTGAATTAGTATCCAGCCTGTAACTTCCTATAATTATCTCAGAACTGTTTTTAAATGATGGGTTCAAGTCAGTCTCCAAACAAGGCCTACGCTCTGCAGCTAATAGGTCCATCTTTTAGGCTTTAAAAATTTTCAGTGCTCCCCTCTCCTGTACCCACGGCATTTATTTGTTGATGAAATTGGATCATTTGTCTGGCAGAATTTTCAATGGTTTTGATTTGGCTGATTATATCTTAGTGCTGTCTTTTAACATGGTCTTGTGTCCCTTATATTTTCTGTAAATTGATAGGTAGTTAATTTGATGAAATTTAAGTTCAGGTTTTTTTTTTTTTTTTTTGCGCGAAGACTCCAGACGCAGCGCCATGTGTTTCTTACGTGATCCTGGTTGCCCACTCCTAATGAAAAAGGTCAATCGGTGGGTTCCAGCGTTTTCAGACTGATTCTTCCATTTGAATTTCCCTATTAGTCTTTCCCCTGTGGTGGTGGTCACCTTTTTTTGACTGTGACTGATAATCACACCGGAAGCTCAGGCCACACCCCAGAACAATGGCATCAGATTTGTCATGAGACCCAGGCACCAGCAGCTTTAACATTTAATCCCCCACGAGATACAAATGTGCAGCCAGGTTGAAAACTACTCTCCCAATTGTTTTCACGGTCACTGCTAATACTGGATAGACACACAAATTCATTCGGTGCTACCACTGGTGATTTTCAAATTCTGTCATTCTTTCTGCATTTATTAGCTGTCATTTTTCTATGAAAGTTATTTTCTCTCATCACCCACTTGATTGCATTGACATGTAACTTACACACGAAAGGTAGCATAAATGCCCGTCTTTCTCTTTATTAATTTTCACAAATAGTTGATGCCCCAGCACCTCCAGAGGTACCAAAACAGTTTTTGATATTATCATTAAAACTCAGGGAAGTTTATCTATTGGATAGGTTTTCATTCATTAGTCATTATTATTTTTAAAATGCAAATTGTTCCCATAATGGCCATTTTCCTTTAGGGAGTTTTGACAAGATTCCAGTTGTTTCTGACAGTGTCCTTGCTTCCTGGCAAATTAGCTGTCCTCTAATGTTTGACTCTTTTTCAATCACAAACAGCTTTTTCTGAACAACTTATAAACTTATAAACAACTTATAGTGCCTAAATTTGTTCTACCAATGAATTATATATATATGTATATATATTTGTCAGATCTATATCTATAGCTATCTGTCTATCAATCTATCTTTCTATCTATTTATCTATCTATCTATCTATCTATCTATCTATCTATCTATGTCTTAGGGCAAGAGTGGCCCCTTACAAATTGAAATACAGAGTTTCAGTAATAATCAAATTTGCAGAAATAGGGGGGAGAGGCTGGTGTGATTGATCATTTGTAAGAGACACTTACTTGTGTCAGTGGTCAAATACGTAATATATATCCTATGGCTTTTGGAAATATCTGCGGTGTTGCATCTGCAGGATTGATCATCATACAACTAGTATATGACCGCGCTGTACTCAAAAAAAATATACTTCTAGGGGGCCTACCTGGTGGCCTAGGGGTTAAGTCTCAGTGCTATCACCACTATGGCTGGAGTTTGCTCCCTGGTGAGGGAGCTGACCCGCATGGCGCAGCTGACCTTTCCTGTCTCGCCCTCTGCTCCCCTCAGCAGTGTATTTCAGTCGATCTGCTTGTTCTGCTCCCCACTCTGCCTCTGGTGAATCATCTCACCCTCTGCACCTCTGGCCTACACCCCAATTCTATGCAAAAAAGAAAAAGAAATGAGAGTAATAAAAAAATATATATTACATATTTCTATCCAAAGCAGAAAACTGCTTTTTTAAAAAAATGTGGAGAATATTTATTACTTTTATTCATGGGATGGGTGGGGGAGATTTAATTCCCGTCTTGATTCCTTTTTGGTCCAAATCCAAATTCCATCTGTTAGGAATTCACTTAAAAGTATATGCTTAATATGGTTTAATACAAAGAATCTGTGTATTGATTTTTAATTTCTTGGGGAATGAGTCTATTAGGAGTGTTTGAGTTCTCTGTGTATATTTCATGGTGTTCCTCTTCTTCAGCTGAAGATGAAACTAATAGCCAGGATGCTCCGCTGATCTGCTATCTCTGGGTTGAGTCTGCTGCTGTCAGCGGCTTCCTTCTTATCTGGCTGCTGGTCCTGCTTGGTCAGTTGTACGGAATGTCAGTTCCATTAATAACCTGAGGGCCGGGCAGGCAGATAGTGGCAAATGGGTGAAGAGAGAGAAATTGTATTTAACCTGGTGTTCTGAATTGTCATTTTCTAGACGTTGGCATAGTTGGGTAAAGGCAGGCTGAGGCTGTGACAGCAAATCCACTTCTGACAGAATCTCACTGATGAACCAGAGAAACAGCCTGATTCCAAGAGAATGAGTGAAAGAAATGGGGGAAGAAAGATAAAGATTTGGGGTTGGAGAAGATGGAGGAAGCAGTGCTAGGAAGAAATGGCATAACCAAAGTATCTGATAAGGGCAACTTCGCAAAACAAATTGCATTTTGATTTTGAATATTGTTACCCTTGGTGTTTCAAATACTAACCTCCTTTTTTTTTTTTTTTAAAAAAAAAAAGGGATTTGTGAAGGATTGATTGCTTAGGGATGATTATGGAGTTTTTGTGCTGATGGTTTTTGTTCTGTATCAGTCTGTCACCAGATGGACACAAGCAGGTTTTAATTTTCTTCATGCAGGTAGAATGACTCACCATTGCAGTGGTTTGTGTTTGGGTTCTCTATTGCTACATATCACCCCTTCTTGGCAAACTGCTAGCTTAAGGCAGCAAGCTTTCTGTTTCTCATGATTATGTGGGCAGGCTGGGGCTCAGCTGGGTGGCTCTTCTGCTTACCTCACCTGGAGTCTCAGGCAGTTGCTGTCAAATGGCAATTAAGCAGGACATTCCAGGTGGCTTCTTCACTCACATGTGAGGGTCATCCATGCCCTCAGGAGCCTCTTGTTCCAGGAAGGCAGAGTTAGAGCTATAGGCTTCAGCAAGGAGGAAGCAGAAACTGCCAGTCTTCCTACCGTCTGAGCTCAGAAGTCCCAGAATGTTTCTTTCTTTTTTTTTTTTTTTAAAGATTTATTTATTTATTTATACAAGCACCAGGTACAGTCACAAGCACGGGAGGGTGAGAGAATTCACCAGTCAGAGTGGAGAGCAGAGCAGGCAGACTGACAAAGTACACTGCTGAGGGGAGCAGCGGGCGGCAGGAGATATGTGCGCGCCATGTGGGACCCTCACCCGGAGGCCGGGCATCACCGGCGCTGCAGAGGCTGCGGGCAGGTTGGCAACCCAGCGCTCAACCACTGTGCCACCAGAGGAGGCCCACCAGAATGTTTCTTGTATTACATTCCCTTGGTCAGTGTCAGGACCAGGGTTGGTCCCTATCCAAAGGCAGGAGGAAGAGTGCATCTCTTGATGTGGGTAGCACAGGGCAGGGAGGCATTGTTCACAGCCATCTTTAAAAATGGTCTACCTACAATCTGTATCCTTCGCCTCCCTCTGTGTTCAGTTTTTTTTAAGATCTATTTATTCATGCATACAAGAGCTGGGGTGCAGGCCAGAGTCATGGAGGGTGAGAAGATTCACCAGAGACAGAGTGGGGAACAGAACAGGCGGATTGACTGAAACACACTGCTGAGGGGAACAGCGGGCGAGTCAGGAGAGGTCTGCTGTGCCATGTGGGTTGCCCCCTGGCCGGTCGGGGATTGAACTCGTGCTGTAGAGGCTGCAGACAGCTTCATAGGTTGCGTCTTAACCCCTGCGCCAGCAGGGAGGCCCTCTGTGTTCAGTTTTTAAATTTTTTACATTAGAGAATTTTCAACTTATTTTGTCTCCTCTTTTTAAGAATTGACCTGTAAGGGTCATTGAAAAATATTTCTTTCTTTTTTTTTTTTTGTGGGACCCTTGCCGGCGGCCAGGGAATGAACCAGCGCTGCAGAGGCTGCGGGCAGCCTCGCAGCCCAGCACTCAACCGCTGCGCCACCAGGGGAGGCCCGAAAAATATTTCTTTTTTACTATTTTCCTGTTTGGTTGGGTAAGCTGTTTCCTATTATTAACTGATTTTTTTTTTTTTTTTGCCCTTAGCTCAAGACCATATATACCTTGAATCACAGAACTATTTGAGTAAATCTAATTATTGTTGTACTGTGATGGGGAAAGGTACTGGCCTTAGGCTGCAAGACCTTCCTGCATAGGTGTCAGAAATTCCTAGTAGGTTTTAGGGAGCAGAATTGGACTAGGTCATAAGGGACCCCAACCCATCCTAGTTGCTAAATATTTTTTCCAGTTTTACATTTGAATTGCTTAGTAAATAAGGTTTCAGTGCAGACACACTCTACGCTGACTTCCTGTACTTTCTGACCGAAGATGCTTGGCATTGGAAAGGGCAAGCTTCACCCTGTGTCCTTGCAAGGTCCAGAGGACCGATCTGCCTCCTGTGTTATATTCTGGTGTTCCCAGCACTGGCAGTCACCACGTAGGCAGATGAGAGCCTCCTCGCAGGGCTTTATAAGGATTAAATTAATGAGCCTAATGAACTTGTCCTAAAGAGGACTGGAGTTGAGGATAATGCTGAGGTTGTGTCCTTGAAGGCCACAGAAGAGAGCCTCTGATTAATTATGATGTTAAATTATAAAAAGAATTTACAAGTTTATGGAATTATTCAGCTGGTTCTTCCAGGCTTTTGAAAGTGAAAGTCAAAGTTTGAAAAAGTGGTTTGTGTAGATCTGTAATAAGTCGTGTTCTAATGAGGTCCTGTGAGTTGTTCTAATAATTTCTGATTTCCATTAAGAATTATTCCCGGTAAATGTGCTTGTCAGTGAGAGCTCTTTTGAAATGAGAAAACTTGACAGGGTAGGGCCTCCCCGGTGGCACTAGGGGTTAAGCACCACATTATGAAGCAATCCATAGTCTCTGCAGCATGAGTTCGATCCCCGGCCTGCCAGGGAGCAACCCACATGGCGCAGCAGACCTCTCCTGACTCGCCTGCTGTTCCCCTCAGCAGTGTATTTCAGTCAGTCTGCCTGTTCTGTTCCCCGCTCTGCTTCCGGTGAATCCTCTCACCCCCCTCCCCACTCCGCATCTCTGGCCTGTACTCCAGCTCTTGTATGAATAAATAAATAAATCTTTTTAAAAAAAAACTTGGGTAGAAGAGGAGGAAGTCTCTTCTTCCTCTTCCCCCTCCTTCCCCCTTCCCCCCCTCAAGCCCCACTAAACCACTGGTGCTTACTTGAGTGCCCTAGCATGCATCTGTGTATTAACTGCCCATTTCTATAATTCTAGATCCTTCCAAACTAACTTAAGGCTGTAATTGAAACATTCGGACCAATGTATATAAAAAACAGTGAAAAATAAAACAGTTGAACCAATATTACTTGATCTGCTGTCATGGCCTCAGCCTGCCTTTACTCAACTATGCCAAGGTATAGGAAATGACAATTCAGAACACTGCGTTAAATACAATTCCTCTCTTTTCATCCATTTGCCAATATCTGCCTGCCTGGCCCTCACTAGATGCCTCTCTCAGCGACTACTGAGAAGGAGAGTTTTGCAGGGTGCTGTGGGGCCTTGTGAGGAGGAGCTGGAAGCCCCTGCAAGCTGACCCAGGCCATCAGTAGGAAAAAGACATTCCTCAGGTGGTTCCAGTAAACGGCCACACATACGTAGCAGAGGCCTGTGAGAGCACGCCAGTCCTGGGGACCTTGTTAAAAGGCAGAGTCTTAGTAAGTTTGGAGTGGAGCCTGAGCTTCTGCATTTCTAATAAACTCTCAAGTGAGGCTGATGCCCCTGGACCTTATTTGAGTAGTGACAGGGTAGAGCAGGGCTTTTGCAGACCATATAGTCTCTGCCAGCTACCCAACTCTACTGTTTTAACATGAAAACAGCTGTAGACAATAGGTGAGCACATGGTTGTGGCTGTGTGTGTCTGTGAAACTTGGGCTACTCGGCTTTGGTCTGCAGGCCCTGACTTGCCAACCTGGTCGAAAGCTTTCCTAATCTGAAGTTTTTAACCAGCACCTTATTGCTTCTCTGGTTGGGCTGGATCTTGAGTAAGAATTAAGTGGTTTGTAAAAGGTCACTTGGTGGCTTTGTTGAATGATGAATAATTGATGATGACATTTAGGCTCCTGTTTACCAACAGCCCACGTTGTCCCTGGGCTGTGGCTCATTGCTTTGCCTTGAGTGTAGGTGGCCTTTCTGATTTCCTTCCCTAGACTGCCTTTTCAAAGGCAGATCAAAACAGAGCTAGGATTTGTTCCCGAATGTGGCCCATGGGCAATCCCAGAATAAATAACCGGGTTTGAACTGTGGAGGCCACAGTGGTTTCACGTTGCCTTTCCTGTAGTGTCTTTCCAACTGCCCCCTGGTGTTTAGTCTGAAGGGATGACTCTGGCTATCTGAGAGGTGGAAAACAGTGAGGCCCCCTGGACCCATGCAGTTCACTTTGACATATCACACCCACAGGGCTGGGGACAATAGTGGCAGAGAGCTACGCATTGTGGATGATACATTCTTACTGCAAATATTAGTATAGCTCCACGTGCTCACAGTTTTGGAGGGGAGGGGCCCAAAGTTGGAACCAAGGATTCATTGCTCAGAAGGCTCCTGTTTCTCATGGACTTCCGGGGCTAGGTACCAGGTTCCTGATCTGCTGCCCGAGCCATATTCCTGCATTTCTAACCCCCAAACCAGCCAGTTTGGTTCAAAACAGAAACTTGCTCTCATTTGTCTTAATGACGTTGCTAACACCCCAAAGGGAGAGTTGTTTTTCCTCTTTTGAAACAGGAGGCCGAGGGTAGAGATCCTGGGGCCAAGGATGCTCATGCGGAATCCATTTCTCAGTAGATCTTTTTTATGAGATCGACAGTCTTCTCTTCCAAGGCTCCCGTCACTGGAACCTTTCCTCTTCCGATGAAATCTAATTTACCTCATTACCTTGCTTTTCTGAAAAATAGAGGTTCTGATATCTCCAGACTAGAATTGCCTTCTTGCCATTGCTGTTTTGATATCCCCTCTTGGCCAAGTCTTTGTCTTCCAGGAGCTCTCAGGCAAAGTTGAGTCCCGGTAGTGTCCAGAACCAAAAGCTCAATGGTATGATTTTTAGGGCGGGATGGGGAACTTCTGAGAAGTATACTGAAAACTCCATCTGCATTCAACTTGTCCTGGCAATGGAAAATATTACTTATCATGCCATGTCGAGTATGGTTACGGAGGCAGCAGTGGTCTGGACTTTACACACTAGTCAGTTCGTGTGCATTTATAAAAATAAATAATGTTTATATAATGGAATATTATATGATATTTTCATCCAGGAACCATGTTGGGATAACATGGGCTTTGAAGTCTGGTTAAGGTTAGTTTAATGTGGGTTAAGAGGCTGGTTTTGGCCCTTAGTGCTGATAGGACTGGGAGAGAGTTCTTTCCTCTTTCTGAGGCTTTGCTCCTTAGCAGTGAAGTGGGCATAATGTGGACCCAGATTCCAGTTTTATTGGAAATTATTAGTGTCCATCATCAAAAAAGTGTTTCTTAAATCTAGGAATGTAATCGATAGGTTGATTGGAAAAGAAATGGATAGTTCAAGCAGTTTGCATTTATTTATCACTTGTTTCTTAGACAGTTATTCCTAAAGGCAAAATTATATAGAGACATTTGTGTTCCTGATTTAATTTAGCTCTGAGATCTTGTCCTCTTTGAAGACTGTCTTTTCACGAGGTCCTTCCCATCCCATCCTGTACATTGTGTGTGCGTGTGTATGTGTGTGTGTTTTGCAACCTGTTCTGCACATGTGGCTGACTATGAACTTGAGGACAGAAATACAGTCCACTAAGCTCTGTATCATAACTCCTACTGCACACACAATGTGGATGAATTTCACAGATACCATCGAAAGAAGCCAGACACCAAAGAGTACATACTTTGCTAAAAGTTCAGGAATAGGCAAAACTAGTCTGTGGAGACAGCAGTCAGAATGGCAGTTATCTTGTGGGTGGAGGGGTTATGGAAGACAAGGCCCCAAGAGAACCTTGTAGGTGCTATAAATATTTAAAATCTTGTCTCAGAACTACAAACACAGGTGTGTGTGTGTCTTACAAACATCTTTAATTTGTACACTTAGTATTTGTGTACTTTGTTTAATTCAAGAAAAAATTTAAAAGATCTTTTCCAGTGTGCGATGCTTGTTTGACAATTAGCAGTCATTCAGCCGAAGGTCAGCTATTGAGCAGACGTTATCACGAAGAAAGTGGCCAAGCTCAATCTCCATGTGACTAAGGCCAGTTTTGAAGGACGATGTGACATGCATTTTGAAAGACATGGTAGACATAGTTCATAATGAGTGCTCACCCTGCGATTTGTAACTTTGCTTGAATCTTCACCTGTTTCAGAAAATACAGTAAATGTGTGGTATCCAGGCACAGTGAAATACTACTCAGAGATAAAAAGGAGTCAAATTCTTGCCATTTGTGACAACAGGGGTGAAACTGGAGGGAATATTGCCAAGTGAAATAAGTCAGAAGGAGAAAGACAAACACAGCCTGGCTTTACTTTTGTGTGGGATATAAAGAGGCAAAACAAAAGGTCAGTCAAAACCAATCCAATAACAGCAAAGTCTAGAAATCTGTCTGTACAATTAAGGTTACCACAGGGGGAGGGTGAAAGCAAAGAGGGGAGGGGCCCAGTGGACTGTGGTGCAGGCCTGTGGGTGCCTGGGTGGTGGGTGCGGTGTGGTGGCAGGCATCTGAGGAGCTGTGATCCTGTGCCTCTGAATCACACACAGTTTGTAAACCAACATTACCTCAATGAAAAAAATCAAGAAAATACAGTGTGTCGGGGTGCCAGGAGTTGTTTTTTGGGACCATTTGTGCAGGTGGCAGGGCAGGAATCGAGGGCATGCCGGACATACAGTCCCATCAGATGGGTGGAAAATCTCATTTTTCAATGGAGTCTCTCTTGCCTCTACCTCCCTCTCTTCCCTCCCTCCGCTTGTCCCTTTATCCATTCTACCTTGAGATGAAATCTGCAGCTCTAATAGATGCTACTGACACTTGTGTGGCAGCTCTACCAGATGGCATTTGAATCTCGGGTGTTCTGTGAAAAATGAAAAGACCAAACACATGCACAAATAAATGAAGGCGGAATTCATCTTTATAATTAAATGGAATATTACCTTGCTATGACTGATTTTAGCTTTCAAACTGGATTGCATGCTAATTTTTCAGGGAACTGTAATTGTATTAACGTGGCTTTTTCAATGCCTCAATGTGCTTAAAAATAGATTTTGCCAAGTTACGGAGAGAAAAGTTAGCAGAACTTTTAGTCGAAACAGCTCTGAGATCCCGAGGTATATGCGTATCATGCCTGACAATTGCAAAGCACTTCCTGACTGTTGGCTTATTCTTTGCCCTCATCATCCTGGATTTAGGTGGCATTGGCCAGGAATTAAGTCGAGCTGCAAGTGCCTGAGGCACATTCAGAAATTTGTGGATGAACGATCACGATGTGGCACTTATACAATGCTCCTCGTGGCACCAGGCTGGTGACTGTTAGTGAAATGTCTAAGGAGTCCTGCTGAGGGGATGAGAGCCCTTTCTATGAAGGGATAATACCATGTCAGGGATTCTCAGAAATAGGTCCAGAAGCCTTGGCAAGTATCACAGTCAAGAGCAGAGGGCGTCTCAAACTTGAGCAGGCCCGAGAATCCGAGAATCCGGCCCGAGAATCCGAGAATCCCAGCGGCAACCAGCCTTAGCCCAGGGCAACATTGTATCCCCAGGGAACACTTGGCCAAGTCTGGAGATGTGTTTGGTCACAATTGTGGGGGGAGCGTTACTGGAATCTAGTGTTGCTGGAATCTAGTGTTACTGGGTCGAGGCCACGGAGGCGACTACACATCCCTCAGTGCACATGGCAGCGGTCACGAACAAGAGTGATCCAGCCCAAATGTCACTCGTGCTCTGGCTGAGAAACCCAGTCTCTTGGTGAGGTTTTCATAATATGGATACCTGGGTGGCAACTCAAAGACATACTGACTTAGATCTGAGGTGGATCCCCGAATTTACGTTTTCAACAAACTTCCAAGTGATGCTAATGTTGCCAGTTTGGGGACAAAGCTCTAAGAAGCCCTGAGCTAGAGGATTCCAATGTCATAGGCACAAGCCGTACAGATGGCCATTGGCCCCTTAAGACCTTCTAGAAAAGCGACACAAAAACTCTCATATGCTTAATTTAACAATTCATCCACGTTATCTAGTTAGGTATGTCCTGCCACTTTATGAGGGAGGTATTTCAAAAGCTACTAGGTTAGTAAAGAATTTTTCATGTCAGAGCTAAATGTTAATAAAGAACGACAACAATTCCCACTCAATTGAACTGTTGATGAGAGAATGGGGGACGTTTATTTTAGTGAATCTCCAGCTTGTCTCCTGTTTAAATAGTAATTTAACAATTGGAGGAGGATTAAGTAGCTGATTAAATTTCTCTGAGAAATGTTAGGTGTTAGGGGTGAGAATCTTGAATCTTGACATTTGAAAATGATTTTAATAATTTGAATGCAGTTTTCTCTTTTTCCAAAAATATGTTTGTTTCTTCCAGAGTACTTATTTCTATGTCCGGTTAATATTTGTACGTTGGCTCTGCATTATTACTGCATTATTATTCTGCTTCAGCATTATTATTATATAGAAGGGGAGTTGGTTGACTTTTTCTGAAAAGAGCCAAATAGTAAGTACTTTAGGATCTGTAGGCCATGTGGTCTCTGTTCTGTGACGGTAGCATGAAAGTGGCCAGAAACAATACATAAACAAATGAGCATGGCTGTTGTTGTGTGTGCTGGTGGTGGTGGTGGTGGTGGTGGTGGTGGAACCTTTCCTCTACCCTCTTAGGTTCAGTGTATGGGGTGCTGTGAATTAAATTGACAAGAGACAGATTAGCAAGAAAAAAAAACCAAAATTAATTCTCTTAAGTGGGTAGAAGCTCACAGAAAATATAGCTTGAAGAAGTTAGAATTTGGGCCTTATAAACCATCTGAAAAAGGTTGAACTTAAAGGAGCAATGACTGAAAGGTAGGAAAGGTAGGAAGTGACTGGAAAATATGTGATTTGGTAGGGGGGCTTATCTTTCCTCCACCCCAACATGACACATGAGCCTGTGAACCCCACCCAAAAGCAATTTGCAGAATTAAAGTTTTTGAAGACTCATAATAAATCAGTGCCATTCTTATCGAGAAGATAAAATTCGATTTGTCAGATAACTGTGTTGTTATTCTTTGTGGGATCCAGATAGCCTCACAGGATATTAAAGCCTGTTCCCTGGGCTAATTTTCATCAATACCATTAGCTCTGCTTAGGATAATATCTTCAGCCAAGGCTTCTGCACTAGTCCGTCATTTGCTTGGCATGATGGAAACTGCTGTTGTTTTGAAGGAGAGTTATTCATGTACAGTCTCCTGAACTTCTGGGGGCTTGAAGCTCATAATTTTGATTGATGGTTAATAGTTATTGCAGAACTCATCAGAGAAAATGAGGCCTCGGTGCGGTTAAGAATGAAGTTTGCAAAGTCATTGTAAGCGTAAGAAAGTTTTGCTATAATTGTTTGTAAAAGGGTAGCTGCTCATCAGTTATTCCATTTTTTTCTCATGTTGGTTAAATTAATAAAAAAAAACCAAAATATGCTAAGAGACTTTACTATGTAGAGGAATCACAAAGCTGTTTAATTAAGTGATTAAAGCGATCCCTTTGCTGTAATACATGTAAGACGTTTGAGAATTTACCTGATTCTCCTAAATAGCCAAGTCAGTGAGGATTAAAACAAATGAGCTTTCCTTTTTGCTTTCTGCTGATCAGCTTAATACTAAGTGGCTTTGAAAACTCAGGAGTAAAGCAGTCAACCTAACCAATCTTTAAATCAGTTTGGTCATCTGTGTAAAAATTACACGCTGCTTCAGGGCTCCCGGCCAAAGAAAGCAGAATTATGTTGGTCTGTTCTCACCTGCGCTATCAGGTTGTCATGTGCCTTGTGGAAAATTCTGGGATGGAGGGGGAGGCTTGAGCCTTTAAATCATTTAAACTTTATGTTTGCAATGTTCCTTGTTTTTCTCAGTTCATCTATGTGAGCCCTTCTCTCTCAAAGTAAAAATCTTCACTTTATGAACTCTGTTGTCTCCACAGAAGTTAATTGTGATTTTTAAAGCTCCAGTTCTAAGACTTTAGGGAAAGGAATAAATTCCCAGGAAACCAAGATTTGTTGCAGGTACATCTTGTAATAGCAAAGAGGAAAACAAAAACAAATTAAAAATAGCTAAACCACACACACACTCACTCACACACTCTCTCGCTCACACACACAGACTCTCTGTCTGCTCAGCCTGTGTCAGTTTGTGAAATACTTGCTCGCTGTAGATCCTGTGCGACTGATGCAGCTCAATGAAATCTACCCTCAAGGGAATTATCCACGTCAGCCCAGCAAACTGTGACTCCCAGGCCAGATAAGCTTATGGCCCATAAGCTAAGTGTGGATTTTACATTTTAAAATGGTTGAACAAAATCCGGAGATAAGGACTATATCACCATACATAAAAGTCATATGAGATTCAGATGTCAGTGTCTATCAGTAAGGTTGTATTGGGACATAGCTTTTCATTCTGTGTGGTCTACACCGCTTTCCCGGGCACAGTGACAGAGACCACACGACCTGCAAAACAGAAACATTTCCTATCTGGTCCTCAGAAAAGGTTTGCTCTCCCCTATCTAGCTAATCCAACTTTCCTTTTCCCAGCTCCCTTACAATCCAAACACCTACTTCTTTCAGCATTCTTTTTCACTATATGGGTATTAGAAACAAATCCATCCACGTTTAACAGACGAGGAAATTGTAGAACAAAGGATCCAGAAAATTTAGGTGTTGCTGATACTTTGTAGTAGCAAAAATGGCATGTTGTCAGAGGATGTTTTTCCTCAGTATTTTAATACAGCTGCAGTGAGGCCATGGGTCATTTGTATATATATATTTTAGATTTATTATTTACTTATGCATACAAGAACTGGGGTGCAGGCCAGAGGTATGGGGGTGGTGAGACGATTCATCAGAGACAAAATGGGGAGCAGAACAAGCACTTACACTGCTGAGGGGAGCAGTGGGTGAGATAGGAGAGGTTGCTGTGCCATGTGGGTCAGCTCCCTGGCCGGGGATCGAACTCAGAATGCAGGGGCTGGTGATAGCTTGATAGCACTGTGACTTTAACCCCTCCACCACAAGGGAGGCCCACATTTGTAAATTTTTATGCTCACTTAGCACTGAGGAGCCTGGGCCTAGAGTAGATTCTCCATGAATATTTGTTGGTTGATTGAAATGGCTTATGTTAAAAAATTCACTTTTGATGGCCATCAAGAATCAATTGCAATGGATTTTAAATATTGTTCTATTTTCCAAAAGCTTCCTCAGTTCTAACAAAGTCTCTCTTGTTTTTCTCCAATTTTCTTTTTATGGTAAGCTCAATTAATATGGAAACATGCCTTGATATGAGCAACATCTAGTGATGTTCTTGGCCATATGTTAGGCTACAATCTTTTTTATATTTTTTTGATACTATTGCTGACATTGTTCAGAATGGTTTATCAACTAAATTACTCATTATGTGACTCAACATTAATTGAGCATAGATTACTTACAAAGTGCTGGTCACTGTGTTCCTTGTGGGTAACACAATGGTGATTAAGTGGAATAGGCCATTGGCTTAATTTGCGTAGTATCAGAAAGAAGGGTTCTCTCAGCTACAGAAAGCTTCCTTACAAATGGATTTATCCCTTTGGACACTGAACTACTCTTTTAAATACAGCTATTTCTCCAGGGTTAATACATTAGATTGTCATTAGTCACTCACATTTTATTATAAATTAGTTTGAGACCCCAATGACAGCTAATGGATTAGCTGCCGTGAGGGAATAACAGTTATGATGGATGAGGAGCAATGGGGGAGATGATTTTGGAGCACCATGTATTGCCAAGGAAAGACCAATTTGGGTTGGATGGGAGAGCCAAGAGCATCAACACCTGCTAGGTGTTGGGGGGCATGGATACAGGAAAGAGAAAGCAGAAATAAAGATGGGGAATGCTAAAGGCAGCCTTTTCTCTTTGGTATTTTCCAGAATTAGCTTTCATAATATTTCTTTTGTTCATTTTCTGAGGTGTGCAAATAGTGGATCACAAAAGAGTCTTCAGACTTGGGGGGGGGGGCATTATAAAATGCTTGTGTTCTGCTGGCTAATACATGGAGTCTGAATATGCTCAGGAAATCTCCCACCATGCTCCAAGAATCTCAGGAGCACACGTCTCCCTATGGACCACAGGTTTGCTTCAACAGCCATTCTTTCTTACCGTTTCATATGTGACCCTCTAAAAGTGGATCTTTAACCAAAGAGAGTGACTTTATTTCCCAAGGGAGTTCAGGTACTTGTTAAGGCTGTGATCTGTCCTGGGCTGCCCTGAAAGGCCTGCCAAACAGACACTGCCATTTATTCCACATCCTCTAAGAAGTCGTGTTTCTGTTCTCTCTCTGTGTCATCCACAACATTTATTCATCATGTACTGTGGGTCAAGGCATAAAAAAGTGCTTTACATGCAATGTCAGCTCGAATCCTGTAGACAACTGTATAAAGTAGGGGCTATTTTTTTTTCAAATTACATCTGATAAATTGGAGGGCTGGTTAGGGTTCCATTCAGCTATGGCGAATGGGAAATGTGACATAATACCTCAAACAAATAAGTTTTAAAAATATTTCTCATATCATGGAGGGAAAAGGAGGCCGTTAAGGCCTGATATGGTGGGCTTCAGATGCTGTCAGCTCTCTGTTTTGCCCTCTGTAGCACATAGAGTTCCTCCTCACGTCTGTGGCCGTGTGGCTCCAAGATGGCTGTTCTACCACTGGCCTTGTTGCTCCAGAATTATAGGAAGGACAAAGAATAAGACATTGATCTCAGCCCTAAGTGATTTAACCCCCAGAGGACATTTGACAATATCTTGGGACATTTTTGGTTGTCACAACTTGTTGCCATTGGCATCTAGTATTTAGAACATCCTATAACCTGCAGGACAGCTCCCAGGAGAATTATCTGGCCCAACATAATGTCAGTAGTGATAAAGTTGAGAAACCTTGGACCTACAGGCAGAAAGCACATATCAGCCAGGTCTGTCCTCTTTAAAAATAAGATTTGTGGACATGGAGCAAGGCCTTTGTTAGATGTCATTGGCTAAAACCTCATCTCATAGCCACTCTATCAGCAAAGGAATTTGGGTGATGCCGCTATTTTTGTTGGGTCCATTGTTATCTTGAGTAGAATTGGGGTCCTGATAATAAGTCACGGAAAGGAGAATGGATATTGGTTAGACAATAGGCAATACTTGCTTCAGAAAGGTAAATACTTTGCCCAAGGTCACAGAGGTAGTGAAGGTTAGCTCTTGCTTGAGCCTCTTTCACTGTCGGAGGTCCTGACGGCGGTGTGAATCAGGATAGAAATGCATGCATTGGTTATGGAAAACTCTGGGGTTTTTGGTCCACCACAAGCAGCCTAGGAAATACTTCCTGCAGGATATAATATGCAGTCTGTGATCTAACATACCACTGCTCTCTCAGTGTTCCCAGTGGGACTTGCCTTTCCTTCTTGTCCATCTGACCCTTGGGCAAATGATTTCGGACCTGCCTCACCAATACTTCTGTCCTTGGGCCTCCCCTGATGGCACAGTGGTTGAGCGCTGGGCTGCGAAGCTGCCCGCAGCCTCTGCAGTGCCGGTTCGATCCCCGGCCGCCGGTGAGGGTCCCACATGGCGCGCAGACCTCTCCTGCCACGCCCGCTGCTCCCCTCAGCAGTGTACTTCGTCGGTCTGCCTATTCTGTTCCCCGCTCTGGCTCTGGTGAATTCTCTCACCCTCCCGCGCTTCTGACTGTGCCCAGTACTTGTATAAATAAATAAATAAATAAATAAATAAATAAATAAATAAATAAATAAATCTTAAAAAAAAATACTTCTGTCCTTCAGGTCATCTAACTGTGGGTGCTTCATCTCTCCCATTCTGAAAAAGTTGCAAAGTGATATCATCATCATTTCCTTAAAGGGTGTACTAGTTAGGGTTCATTCGGGCAAATGAATGTGCTTTAAGTATATCAAACAAGAAGAGGTTTAATCAAGGGACTGGAGGCTTATGCAACCATTGGGAGGGCTGGGAAGTGAAGGGCAGAGCATGCCAATGCTCTCTGCTTCCTGTAGGCCAAAGAAGTCTTCTCAGGAGAATCCCTGGAAGCTGCTGGCAAAGCATGAGGTAGGCTGTGCCTGCCGGTACCCACCGGCAGCAAATGAATAAATGGCATCTCTTCTTCTACCTTTTGAATCTTCTATGAGTGTTTCTCATTGGCAGAATTTGCTCTGGAGTCATGCCCCCTGGGATTTTGGGACATATAATGCTGGAACTTCTCCGGGAAGAATGCAGAATGGGGTGGGGTGGGGTGATATGGAATTGCCTGAACAGACTGGCAAAAAGAGCATTTGCATTTGAATTGAGGCACATGCATGCACGCACACACACACACACACGCACACACGACATTTTGGAAGGAAGAGCATGTTGTATTCAGATATTGGCAATGTTGCTACTAGTGTTACTACCTTATTCTATCTCTGTTTCTTTGGGAGATAAATAGGGACTTTTTGTTTCTCTGCTCTGTCTTCAAGTCATGGTGATGCTAAATAAATAATACACTCGATTTCAATAACCTGCACATGCAGTGCCGAGGTAATACATTCTGTGACGCTCCAAAGCGCAGCGGGGGTCCCAGAGCATTAGGCTTCACAACAATGCATGATTCACCAGCTTGCTCGGGAAAGACCAGTGTTTTAAAACAACTGTTTTCTAAACAGGATGATTCAGCTTGTACATTTCTTTAGTTCGGAGGTCACTCTCTGGAGCTCTTTATTCACTATCATTATGCGTGTGACTTGTGCTAAGCTGATAAAATACAGTGAAGAATTAAATGCAGTGCAGGAAATAATAGAACCATCTCAGAACAAAGTAGACCTATAGACACGATCTATTGTTCAATGTTGGGAGAGAGTCATAACCTCTAGTTATCTGCTATCTGGGTCACATCAGGCTTTTAGTGTAACTCATGGGGTTTTGAAGGCAAAATTTGATCTGTGCTGCATTTGACTCTCTGGAATAGCAAAACCCATTATGACTGTATCTTACGCACTTGTAAAATCCTCTCTAAGTCTTGAGTTTCAGTTTTCTGCTGCTATTTAATATTTGAATTATTTCAAGGAAGATAAGGAAAACATCTCATCTATTTATTTCTGGAGTGAGGAAAATTGAAAGTGACTAACAGAAAAAACTCGTTACCTAGAGCAGTGGCAAAGGTCACTGGAATAAAACCACCGTGCTGGAATGTTTTGCTGGAATAAAACCACTGTGCTTGGGGTTGCCTGGTGTCTTATGTTGGATCTTCTTGAGGCAGAACTGGAGGCGAGGATTCACATGCAAGTGCTTCATTCAATGAGAGCTCCCGAGAGAAACTGGCAAGGGAATGGAGGAAGTCAGCCAGGGAAGGGTGAGAGACGGGCAAAGTGCAATTTCAGGTGGCGTTTCAGACTCGGCCTGATCCTGCAGGGAACTCGGGAATACACACTGTTCCTCAGTTCATCCTGAATTGAGGCAAAGTATCCAGGCCTTGACAGTCCTGCTGTAGCCCAGTCCTCGGCTGAGGACTGCTGGTGTGGGGGAGGGGTGAGCGTGGTGGGCAGATACACTGGACTGGGAAGTAACTGTGTCCATATGCAGGCCAGGTGCCCTAAGAGCGCTAGGCAGGCCTGGGAAGACTCACAGGGGCTGATCATTAGTAAAGGCAAGAACACAGATGCTGGGAAGGGGTGTGCAGAAGCAATAAAAGCAATCCCAGGGGCTCTGGGCAGAGTCCCCACAATGTCCTTACTCTCAGTAAGCTGCGGTTTGGATTTTGCAAAACCCAGACTCTGGACAGAAGAAAGAGAAATTTTCATGTGGAGCTGCAAAGTTTCTCTAGAGCCTTGCTCTAGAGCAAAGCTTTTCTACAAAGGGGCAGAGAGTTAATATTTGTGGGTCACAGGGTTTCTGTCCCAAGGACTCAGCTCCCCAGCCTCAGTGCAAAAGGACCCGTAGATTACATGTAAACGAGTGGCATGGTCGTGCTCCAATAAAGCTTATAAAAACAGAGAGGGCCAAGGGAGATGGGATTTGGGCTCCTTGTATGTACCTGGGGTGATTTCTCCTTTGCTCATTCCCTATATAGTGCAGAACATGGCGATCATTAGGGTACCTTTCCAAAGGATGGCCATGGCACGTCTTCAGTAAGTCTGGACCCAGACTGTCTGCCTCCAGTCTCCCTGGCG
The DNA here is from genome assembly GCF_014898055.3 of Talpa occidentalis. Taxonomy (NCBI): domain Eukaryota; kingdom Metazoa; phylum Chordata; class Mammalia; order Eulipotyphla; family Talpidae; genus Talpa; species Talpa occidentalis. The sequence goes on along the minus strand of NW_023601543.1, from coordinate 77,481,380 downwards.
TGCTGGCCATCATTCACAAGGTGGTATGGATAACCTTGGGAAAAAATATTGACTAAAAAGATGTAGTTCTCTTTTAATTGTAAAATAAGTTGGAGACTCTAAACTATAGACTCACACTCCTGCATTTGGTGTCCAGGAATCCCTGTGATTTGCCCCCAGCTTGTTCGCCTGTGTTGTTTTCTGCTCTCCACCCCACGTGTTGTCTGTTCCAGCCTCAGCCAACTACTGACCATCTCTTTGACATGCCCCGTGTGTCCTGTCTCCCTGTTTTTGCCCCTGCTCTTTCCTCCCTGGCATGTTGCTGTGCTCAGCTCTGCATTGAGAAACCCTAAGCATTCTCCAAGACCCAGTTTGGCCACCTTCTCCATGAAGCATTTCCCCACGAACAATCAGCTAGCATCCTGGATTTGGCAACAGTCCTATCCGTTTCTAGAACCTATAACCCTTGAAGCAGGTACAATGGTGTAAACCTACTTTTATCTCAATAAACATAATCTGGAAAGGAAAAAGATGTCCTATTTATTTGGTACTGTCTAGTTATTTGCTACATTCTCTATGTTTTTAGTCTATCGAGAACAGGGATCAAAGTAAGATTTTTCTTTCTTGCCCTTCGCAGCAGGTTGGAAATAGTATATATTCAGGAAACAGAGTTTTCAGGTGACAATTTCTACATCCTGTGATTATTAATGACTTAAGTGCCGAAACTCTGACATCATTTTTTCTTTTTCCTTTTTATAGGCGAGAGCTGTTTTGGCAAAAGTTGGCTATCCTCATTTTATAATGAATGATACTCATATTAATGAAGACATTAAGGCAGTAAGTACTAAATTTACTGTATTTTTTTTTCTGGCACCTTTTACTGGCCTTGTGCCTTTCTGCTACCCAAGTCCAAGCATTTAAACCTGGTAGTGCCAGAAGGCACCGGCTTTTGATTCATTCCCTGGCTGCATACGGGCCTCAATATGCCAGGCATATCACAAGATTTAGAGCAGATTCAAAATAAAGGAAGTATGAGAAAGAAGGCATAGCTGAGTGGATATCATAAAGAAAATGGGCTTGGATTCGATCTAATTGGATCATAAAGAATTAAACAAATTGAGTATTTTACAATTAGTGGGCATGTTCTAATGGTGAATGCATGATGTTTGTTGTTAAACAATCTTTATGTGCTTCATATTAAATGACTAGTAGTAAATCTGCCTGCTGGGAGTTAACTTCATTAAACTTTATGAGTGTTTTGGCAAATTAAGTACATATACTGTGCCTCTATAATTTATTGTGAATTGGACAGTATATTTGCAGCTACTGAAGGAGAAATAGTCATAATTCTTTTTTATTCCAATATTGTAGGACTTGTATTTTCCAGTAGATATATTTATTACAGACCTTTCTAATCACAACCACTGTTATTTTCTTTTCAACAAATACTTTGGATCAAGAACTTTTTCTTCCTCACCAATACCCTCCTGTTTTCACCAGTCACTAGATTTTCTTGAAAAAGTTGTTTTTGAGAGTGCTTTAAATAAGGTGATTCTGAGGTGTGGCCTTTCCTGGAATTGTGGTTTGACAAGTCACATATCTGAAAGCATCAGCATTTTCTATCAATAGATGAACATCAGAATTTTACAAGGGCATCCTAAAGTGAGGGAAAGATTGAGTTAGTGAACTTCTCCATTGGACTCCTAGATGCAGTCTTCCAAAGTAGTGAGCCAGTTGTGGAGGAAAATCATGATGCTTCCTAGTCCCCCCAAGCTCAGACAGCCCACCTTATTATACATTGCTTTGATGATGAGAAGACGCTCACTATTATTAAGACAGTTCAAAACACTCAAGTGCAGCCACTGTGACACGATGGCATTTATCTCCATTTTGCAGAAAAGGACGTGGAGACTCAAAGAAGTTAGTTGAGTCTTCAGTGCAATAGTGTCAGAGCCAGGACTGAAATCTGGGTTCAGGAATCTCTGTCATCAGAAAAGGGGTTTTGCAGGTCCCTGTCAGGCAGCCGGGTGGAGGAACAGAGGCATGAGCTTAAGAACTTGCCTAGAGCTGGTTGGGAAGGAAAAGGGAAGACGAGGGGTCGGATTGTGAAGTGGTTAAGAACACAGTCCTTGGAGTAATTCTGCCTCCTCCTTTTACTAGTTATTTGATTATGTGCAAGTTACTTAACCTCAGGTAGCTTCCCTTTAAGTTATCTGGAGAGTGGCGAGAATAATAAGCGAGTCTTTATATTCCTGGGGAGATTAAACGTGATGATAGAAATGAAAAAGCAGCTCTCACAGTGTGGCACCGAAGTAGGCTTCCTACAGATGGCAGCTATTTGTCAGTCAGTATGAGTGCTGTTGGTGCGACAAAGAGCATCACCAACGTACAAAGTACCTGCGCAGGAGATCCTGGGTGATTCCATGTGCATGACAAATATTCCAAGTCAAGGATGCAGACAAGAAGGCTAGAGGGGCATTTTGGTGTACTTACGTAGATACCAACGTGGACCCTGGAATCAAAGTATGTGAAAATAAATCTTCCATTTACTAGCTGTGTGACTTATGCTAGGTTGTGCAACCTCTCTGTGCCTCAGTTTCCTCATCTGCAAAATGGAGATAATACCCTCCCTGATAGGGCTGCTGTGAGGATCAGGTAAGTTAATATCTTTAAAGTATTTGGGAGCAACCCTCTCACACAACAAGCACAATGTAGGTGTTAGTTATGACATCTTCAGTCTGCACTTATGATAGTAAATTTTACTTGGGCTTGGAGAAGTCATTAGGAATTAACTCATGCAGTATCCAGGTCCTTCAAATTGATTTAAAAGGCTCTACAGATGGAACTGTCTCAAGCTTTAATCAAATAAGACAGCATTCAGGGCTCGCTCACAGTATTTAGTTGATCAAGTATTGTGGACAGTCTGCTGCTGTCTAAAGAGAGTTGCTGAAAATTTAAGGACTCAGTGAATGAAGCCAGATGCCAAACAGGATGTGATGGTGGGTACATTTCCTCGTTTCTCCAGGGCCTGACCCAAAGCCATTAGACACCAAGATTTTTAAGCACTCTGGTGAAGAAGCAGCTTTCATCTGACTCATTGCCCTAGCAGGCACAACAACACCCAACAGTGTGTAACAGTTTAAAAGACAGACGGTGGAAGAAATCCAAACACATGAAATAAAAATGCATGTGCGTTCCGAAACTGTTAGAGAAAGTGAATAAACCCAACCTGAAAATAGGTGAAGGATGCTTGATGCGATAGGTAGCGGGAGTGTCACCGAGGTTAATAGCGACAGGACTAAAGCATTGCTGGTACACAATGGGGCTGTTTTCGATTTTGAAACACATAGATAAAGCCTGCTAGAGGGTCTCTGAGAAATTTCTGAGGCGCTCAGAGCACGAGAGGCTGTAATGCATGAAAAACAGCTTGCTTTATTTGACGCAGGTGAAGATAGGATTCTTCAGGCCCCAGCGCAGACGGCAAGAAGCTAGAGATTAGGTAATGGAGCACATGAAGGTCAAGGAGAAAGGTTGAAAACTGAAGTTGGGCTCATGTGGTGATAAGAGCAAATGGAAAAGAACTTAGAGGCAAATGTAAAGAATTGGGGAAAAGCTTCCCACCCCCACCCCGCCATAACACAGTGAACTTGAGATACCCAGCAACATAGGTCTGAACAACAATCTTTCTGTAGTTTCTGAAGTCTCTGAAAAGAGCGAGAGGAAAGGAGCTGTCCTTTATGGGAATCCCCAGTAGCCTGCAGAGAAGCCCACTAGTTAGTCCGAAAAGGTAGGCATCCGTCGATTTCAAATAAACCTTAAAAGAGTGTTCCTTCGTTGATGCTTGATGGAAATAGATTCAGGAGTGCGCTGCTACTGACTTTGGGGAGATTGCTGATCAGCCAGGAAAGGCAAAACCACGCTAGGTATTTCCGAGAGAGGAGATTTAATACAGGAACTGGGTGAGAAGGCAAAAAATCAGGAAGGTGAGGTCAACCCACGATTTCTAACTCCTGGGAGCAGTTACACCCCCCGCCCCCCGGGGGTGTAAGGACACAGAAGGGAGGAGGTGACGATGCCTCCCTTGGCAGAGCAGAGAAGGGCATGCCACTCCAGCACTGGGGCCGTGGAAGAGAGGCTGAAGATTCTTCAGGGGTTGTGGCCAGAAGAAGGAAGGTCAGGTGGGGGTGGGGGGTGAGAAGAACGAGAGAACAAACACAGCACCCTTTCCCCTCCTGCCACTTGCAGATTTCCCCCAATGCCCCCTAGTGACAGGAAGCCTTGTGGCGGTGGGTGGAGCCAGTGACATTTTCAGATTCCCAGCCGGGCAGCGTCAGAGTGAAAGGGTGGGCATGGAGCTGAGCGACGACAGGTACATACTCGGCATAAATAGCCCTTCACTCCTTGTGGAAGCCCTCGGGGAATCCCAACAGGGACTCAAGTCCGAATCACACTGGCTTCCAATTAGGAGACTGCGTAAGAGTGATCTTTCAGAGGTCAGTGTTTCTGGTGGGTAACACACACACATACACACACACACATGCACATGCACACGCATAAATATACAAAGAGAGGTTTATAGTCACTAGGTAAACCCATACCATATTCTCTGCGGCGCATCTTGGTCTGCTCTGGACATGGGAACGTGCGTGCGTGTGTATGTTGGAGATGTATAGATGTATAGATGACAGAGTTCTGCTATGGTGCAAGAGCGAGGTGATATTTTAGGTAGAATATTCCACAAAGGTTGTTAAAAAATTGAAATCTATATACTATTTGGCAAAAATAAATAAAAATAAAGCATTGCCCTTAGTTCTCCCAAGGGATCTGTGGCCAGCATGGCCTTGGAGAGCCGAGAGTGGGCCCTGGGCTGTATATCCTGTGCCTGCCAGCTGCCGGCCAGCCCCCTGTTCTTCCCCCACCTCGAGTGTTCCACCGGCTAGAGCAGGGCAATGCTGCCCCTGACCTACGCAGGTGGCAACAGGGCATCTGGTTCCACCTTTATGTGGTTGTTTGTGCATCTTCCCCGGTGTACCTTGTATGTGGGGTTGCTGGGCATTTTGAACATCGCCCCTGAAGTAGCTATGCATGTACATGTGCTCATGCACGACTGCGGGAAAAGCCATGCAGACACAGGAATCTGGCATGTTGCTTTGCTATTTAAATAAGGGAAAACATAGATATAAAATCTGGATTCCATCAAATATTCAGGAAATTCTTTGGGTGCTTAGCACAACACTTTAAAAATAAGTATTCAGATCTATCTCTGTGTATCTTTAGATGGATTTAACTTCAACAAAGAGTGTTCCAGGATCTGTACTTCTTATGGGCTTACGGGAAGTGTGTTATCAACATGTATTTCCTGATCCTACAGAGATGGACCCATTTTCTTGTTCTGCCCTGTTGCATGCTCCTGGCCTTGGGGGAGTGTCATGGTGTTATTCTTCCATTTAGTCTGTTACACTTGCTTGGCATCTAGGATAAGCCTCTTCAACAAGAGATTCCAGATTCCCCTAAATTTTATGATCTGGACCGTTAATCCCACGAAATGACACGAGAGTCCCAATAGTTTCCAAAAGTTAGTGATGGCGCAGTGGTTGAGCGCTGGGTTGCGAAGCTGCCTGCAGCTCTGCAGCGCCGGTTCGAGCCACCAGGGAGGGTCCCACATGGCGCGAGAGCTCCTAGCAGTGTACTTAATCTGTCTGCCTGTTCTGCTCTCTGCTCTGGCTCTAGTGAATTCTCTCACCCCCCGTGCTTCTGACTGTACCCATTTGAAAAGTCAGGAGACGGAATTGATTGAAACTCATTAGCAGCTTGACCCAGATTTTCATCAGCAGCTAAAAGGACAGGAGGCTTTTGAGCCCATTCTTGCCCCTTTTAGAGTTTGAACATTTTTGTTTCTTTTAAAGATTACAGTTGGTTTTAAAATATTCATGTGCTTTCATTCTTGTTGCTGTCTCCATAACAAGCGGGCTTTCCCAGTGGCTGCTGAGTTTCATAGTTTCTTCTCACTCCAGGGCCTGTTGAAATATTTGAGATGATCAAAGTGTTGCCGTAGAGTGGAAATATTTGGCAGTAGAGAGAAGGGACGATAAAGCACCCATACCATTAGGACTTGAACATAGTAATAACTTCCACATCAGTGTGTTGGTCTTTCTCCTTTTGTGTAGCGGTACTCTGTAGACATCCTAAGTGCCCACTCTATGTTGGGGAAGAGAGAAACGTCAGCCAGGATTTGCAAACAGGCCACTGTCAAATTGTACTTGCGCTGCAAAGCCGGTGGGTTCCATATACGTGCATTGGGTGTATCTTGATTTTTGCATTTAAAAGAATATCATGGCTTACTTACAAAAATATCACAACTAGTAAGTTTTGGATTACTTTTGCTTATTTGCTTTTTCAAATGAGTGTTTTTTCTTATTTGCCACAGTAATATATTTTAAAGCCTGTGCATGAGACATCAATGTAAAGCGTTGCTTTTACTGTTCCCTGGATCTTATTTATAATACTTAGGTTACATACTGCTAGTTTTATAGTTCGAGTGCCTGTGGAATTGAAACTGCCATTTTCCTTCTGAAAAAGGAAAGGAACTCAAGAAACCATTGTATCTATTTTAGTAGCTAACACTGGAACAAGCTATCAACTTCCTGTTTCGCAGGCAAGGTGGAATCTATGATTTGCCTTTGTAATTTCATTAATTTTTAGTGACAAGAGCATCTTTGAGTGTTAATAGATAACTTCTGCTAATAATTTAATTATTCCAGTAACTCCATTGTGCTTAGGGTGGAAAGAAGTCTCTGAATCGTTTTCATTTTTTTTTCCTTTCATGAACAAATGCCGATTACAGTAAATTGGATTTTAACGTTTGACTAAATCATTATCTATAAGCTAAATGAGGTTTCAGCTGACCAAACTGAATGTTATTAGAAGAACCTAGGTGACAAATAAATAAAGTGCACATTTTAGAAAAGATCAAGGACTCATGTAGGCCAAGAAATATCCAACCTAGGATAATATGTTCTGTGAAGGTTAAAGTAGGTTTTTCAATTATAAAGCAAATGAAACGCATTGCAAATGACTGCAGCTTCTCTTGTTTTTTCTCTGTGATCCAGAAATGACCATATTGATTTTTAAGGTTTTTATTTTAAAAGAAAATCACTGAGATTAAATTTCATGGCTTTGTGAGTCCTGGGTTAACCCGTGAGGGCTGAGATGCTGTGAGGAGCGGCGTTTCCCGTTGGGCGCTCATTTGTCCACTGGTCTTTTTACAGAGTCATTTTTTTTATCTGCACTTAGGACAATGATGGTTGTGGTTTGTTTTATTCAGATGAAGTTTTCAGAATCCGACTACTTTGGCAACGTCCTGCAAACCCGCAAGTATTTAGCGCAGTCGGATTTCTTCTGGCTGAGAAAAGCTGTTCCTAAAACAGAGTGAGTAAAACGAAAAACCAAAGTGAAATCGAGAACTATGCTGGTGGGAAGTGGAGTCTCTTTAGATCAAACGTGGTTAAATCCCTCAAGTCAGAGTAACTGGCACCGCAAATATCTTGATTTGGTAAAATCCGTGTTATATTTTGACAACTCTTATTTCTGCCAGTATCTAAAAGCGGTTCTTTGTTCTCATTATGGATACCCCACTCCTTGCACGAAAACCTGCCCCCAAAAGGTTTATTAGGATGCAAACGGGCAGATCATCTCTAGATCTAGTTATAAATAAAAAAACATATATGTATATATCTCACAAAGTCCCTAGATTTTCACACTGATAAAATTTTGAAGCTCTTTAAAAAGAACAAATATTTAAAAAGTAAAGTATGATGACAAATGCAGAAGTAATTGTATATTTATGAAGTAACAAGAAGATATTTATTGGGTTTTGAGTGTCAAAAGGACCTACAGTTCTGTTATGTTCCTTCTGTAGTAGTCGTGATTCCTTAACCTTCTCCCCAGCTGCCAACAGGAGCTTTCCTTATAGGCTGCAGAGTTTCCTTGGGTACTTTAAGGGCTGGGTCAGCCATGAGTTCTTTCCCCAGCAAAACATGGATGATGACGATGACAGCAGCCGGCAGCGCTCACCTGTTTACAATGTGCCAGGAAGTGCTTCATTGTTTTCATTCATTTTAGCATCTGTTCAGTTCTTTGAGGTGTTTGTTTCCACTCTTTATCATAATCCATTTCTTACACGTGAGACATTCTTAAGCTCAGGTTTAGATGAATTTTTGTTCTGTCTGTTGGCACTTTTGACTCTGCTCTGCTACGATCCACTTCTCCAATGTTTTTTCTTTCTGTTCTCCATATTGGATAATTTCCATTTATCTTCAGATTCAGGGATCCTTTCTTCTGCATTCTCAAATTTGCTGTTGGTCCATGCAACAAGTCTCTCATTTTGATTATTGTGCTTTTCAACTCCAGAGTTTCCATTTTGTTGGTTTTAGTTTTTCTCTGCTGTAATTCTTTATTTGTTGAGTCATCGTTGTCATATTTTCCATTAATTCTTTGAATATAGTTTATTTTAATTAACTAATATATAATGGCTACATTCTTTGCCAAATCCTACATCTGGGCTCACTTAGAGTCAGTTGCTTTGAATGCTTTTTTTTTTTTTTTACACTTTTTCTTTGTGTAGCATATTTTTTGTTTTTGAGAGTGATATTTTAGATAATAGAGAAACTGTGGATTCTGATTTATTTCTGAAATTTTTTCAAAAAGTAAATTTTTGTAGATTCTATCTCTCTTATAGTATGTTTCTGCTCATTTTAAAAATTATTTTAAAATTTAACCTTATTTATTGAAACAACATTGCATTATAACATTATATAAGTTTTAGGGGTTCATCATTGAAAATCAACCTGCGCATATACTACATTAAGTTCTCTGCTAAAAGTCCAATTCTATCCTTCACAATACAATTGTTCTATTTTTCCCTAATTTCCCCACCCTCTTCCCTTCTGGTAACCACTAATTGATCTTATACACCAGAAATTTTAACTGTTTTTTAGTTTCACTTCCTAGGAGTTGTCTGAATAGCTTAGTGCTCAGCTGGGGATCAGCTCAAACACCTGAAGTCCTCTACCCTCTGCTAATTGATCTGAATGTGGCTGGAGGGATGCCGAGGCACAGGGAGTTCCCAGTAGGCCTTGCAGTTGACTTTCCACTGGACTCTGGGGTTTCACCTGTATATGTGCTGAGTTTCCTTGTTAGTCAGGGGCATGTAGAGGCTCTTCTGTGACTTCCAGGATCTTCCTTTAAAATTTGGCTGGTCACTCTCTCCAAGGGAGCTGTGACTTTAGATGAACTGTGGGTTTTCCTTACTTGTTTTTGACCAAATTTGTCACTTTTAGCTGATAGGGCGGTAGGTTTTCACCCCCTTCCCTGACTGAGATCACCCCTTGTAGCAGCAAAGCTGCTGATTTCCAGTCAGTCCTCCTGACGAAGTTGAGCTCTCCCTGACAGAGCTGGGAGGAGAGAGAGTGACCGGTAGCCAGGCAAGAAGGCCACAGACTTCCTGTCCTACTGACTTGCATGCCCCAGTAGTTTTTCAGATTTAAATGTTTTTTTAACTTGTTGTTCTCCTTGCTCAATTCCCAGAACCTTAAAGTGGTTGTTTACAGTTTTGTACAGTTTTATACTTGGTTTTTGTGGAAAAGATTTGTTGACCTTTTCATATCTTCCTAGCTAGAAACCTGGCTTGCATGGCCCACTTTTTTTTTCTTCCATGCTTCACCTTTTTTTTTTTTAGATTTATTTATTTATTTTTATACAAGAACTGGGGTACAGGCCACATGCACAGGAGGGTGAGAGGATACACTGGAGACAGAGCGGGGAACAGAACAGGCAGACTGACGAAATACACTGCTGAGTGGAGCAGCTGGTGAAACAGGAGAGGTCTGTGCCATGTGGGATTCTCGCCGGCCAGCCGGGATCGAACTCACACTGCAGAGGCTGCGGACAGCTCCACAATGCGGTGCTCAACCGCCTGTGCCACCAGGGAGGCCCACGCTTCACTTTTTAACCTTGGCTGATATTTTGGTTTCCAGATCTTTGGCTGTTTCCTTAATGCTCTCCTGGTCTCTTGTTATTCTCCCTTCTAACTTGCTGCTGTGCCCTGGCCTCTAGGAACTCTGGACTTGGCAATGTTCTTTGACTTAATCTGTGATGACCACCTTTCCCTCATAACCGGGGCTCCTATCAGACTCCCCCACCCTCTCCCCTTTGCAGCTTCCTACAACACAAACCACAAGCCAGTTAAAAGCATTTGACTTTAAGGACTGGATCTGAAACTGAACCATTCCCCTACCTGTCCCCCATTCCAATCAAAAAACACAAAGAAAGCAGAAGGCTGTAGAACTTCTTTGAAAATGACAGACAACTGGTTTAAAGCCATCTGCTCCACTCTCCTTGGTTCTCTCATCACCATCTCTCACTCTATATATTCTGCTTCATTCCCAACCTAAATTATTCAATAGAAATTTTAGATTTAGGGCTCAAAAACTAGCTTCTCAAATCCGTTGGCTTCAGTGAGTGCTTTCCATGAGCACCTACATGCAGTCTGGGAGTCACAGGTAAATCATCCTGCCCTTTAAGATCAACTTGAGATCTGGTGGAAAATTCAAGGCTGTCCATGGTATTTTTGTGAGTTTTCAGGGTCTTTCAGGGATTCCTACATATTGGAGATGCTGCCAGGTTAATTCTTCAATTTCAAAATGTTATTCATTTGGGTGTAGCGAGGTGAATTGAGAAACTCCTAGATGTGTCATCTTTAGCATCCTAAAATACTGATGGGCTGTCAGATTCCAGTGGTCTTGACTGTTTCTAATATTTTATTCATGCCTTGGAAAAATGCTGGCTGGCTTAGGCAAACTGTGATTTGTGTAGTTTTCTTCTTGGTCGATGAAAACAAGTACCTCTTTCACAAGGACTTTAAGTTGGTAAATGTTTCTGGAAATCTTCTCCAGGAATAGAACCAGTGCAATGCTAATGATTCTTATTTTCTCAGCCTGTATGTTGATTTTATGAAAAGCAACATTAAGACATTTCTGCTACTCTTGGCACTGCAAAGTCCTTTTTTTTTTTTTTTTTTTAAATTTCTGGCTGGCCCCTTTCAGGCATTGCAGGGAATTTTAGCTTCATGATACACATTGGCTTTAATTGACATCCTTTAGGTCTGACAATTCATGAGTTAATCGAGTGGGAGTGATCTGGAATAGCTCTACTACACTAGTTTACTTTGAACAGCACATCGTGATTATATTTGCACAAAGCCTGGAAATAACATTTTGCTTCTTTGTGGGGAGAGGAGATAAATACCCTTTATCTTTCATTCTCATGGAATCCATTTCAGCTGCACTAATGTGCATTAAGAACTTTCTAACACGATGGGAAATGTCAGCAAGAATGAAATTAATTGGGTGGTCATCCCTGAAGGTATGTATTTAGGGGTTGGTTCTCAGAAGTGTCACTTCAACAGCTTGCTTAAAAATAGAGGATTTACTTCACTGCTCAGCTTGAGTCAAAAGTAATTTCTTTCCCTCAGGATCCCCTTTCTTTGACAGAAATGATTTTAAGCCAGTTTCCCTATTAACTCATTTTCATTCTACTGTGACCAAACATGTCTGGATTTTCTTTCTCCATCCTTTAAAAAATATGTAAAAATTCATCAAATGTCTACACAAATGATGGTCGCGCCCAGAAGTTTGGTTTGCAAAAACATTAGCTGTAGCATGGAATGGAATTGATATATAGGATATTAGAAATAAAGCTGTAACTACTCTGTTTATTCTCATTCCATGTTCCCTAGACTATCATTAAAATGTCACAGGTAGAAAGTAACACTTTAGCCTGATGTATATCTTTAGATTATAGTACTCCAGGATTATACTCCTTTTATGTATCCTATTGTCCAGTTTCATCCCCATGTATTTGAAATTTATATGAAACTTTTTACCTTATCTACTAAATAATCCCTCAAACACAGACTGCAAGAATGCACTGAAGACATACTACGAAGAATTTAAACCACGTGTGTGCCACCCTTTCTTTATCCGAGCTGATGTGTACATAGCGATAAATGGATTTTACTAGATTCAGTGATCTTTGGCTCAGCGCATCCCACTTGGCCAGTAGTCTTAGCCCATACAAAACTTAAAATCTTGTGGGGTGATAGAAATTGTGCAAGCTTATATGCCTTCAGTGCCCAATCAGTTAATAAATGGGGGATGTAAGTAGGTGTACATGATAGGGAGTTGTGATGACTGTGAGAATTGGTGGTGGCACACCTCATTAAAAGGCATTCCAAGTCAGCACTTTTTTAAACCATTGTATTGGGCAAACAATATTTTTTTCTGGAAGAATTCAGCCTACTGGGTGAGATATAGTCTGCGGTCAGCTGACTTTTCAGTGTTCGAGTTATCTACTGCTGTGTAACAAAGCACCTCCAAGTTTCAACAGAATTACTCATTGTCATCTCTGTGGTTCTGGGGGTCACTAGGCTCAGGTGCTGGTGCTTACTCATGGTCTTTCATGTCGTCACCATCAGTAATGGCTGGGCCTGGAGTTCTGTGCGAGCTTCCGCTCGTGTTTGGTGGTTGATGCCTGATGCTGGCTGGAAGGCCTGCAGCAGCCTCGCTGCGTGCGCTGGGCTTCTCTATAGTATGGTGATTGGGCAAGAAACCTCAGGGTTAGTTTCCTGAGAAAGAGAGAGGGTGGGAGGGTGCAAGTGTGCATGTGAGGGGGAGGTTGTATCACCTTTAACTGCATAACATTGAAAGTCATGTGGTGTCATTTCCACGACGTTCTATGCTTTAGAAGTGAGTCACCAAGGCTAGCACGTGATCAAGAGGAAAATAATTTATACTCTATCGCTTAATGGGAGGAGTGTAAAAAATTTGCAAATGCATATTAAAACCAGCACAGGTAGTCTTACATTAAAGAATATTAAAGCTAAATAAATAATGAACTTGTATATAATCAGGGTGATAGACAGAATAGTTAACTGCTGATTTGGCATGGGCACTGACCCATAAGAAGAAATAATGCCCACAAGTGGAAGGACCTGTTGGTTCAACCACCTAGTATCGACTCTGGCTATAATCAAGGCTTCAGACATGCCCTAGACTCAGCAAGGGCTCTGGGAGATCAGGAAAGAATGAGGTCATGTGTCCAGAAGAAGATGTTTCCAGGTATTCTTGCTTTAAGACCCCACCTGGCTTCTTGATCCCTTTGTCTACTGTTGTCCATTAACAGTTAGAAACATCTTTTCTTGCCCTCATGTTTGGAAAGTTTATCCTTTGCTAAAAGGAGGGGATTCAGGAAGGAAAGGGAGGGAAGGGAGGAGCTCTAGGGGCACACATACCCTTCTGTGTGTATTATGGTTCAGCACAATGTCATTTAGAGGCACCTAGATTCTTCCCTCTTGACCCAAATAGCAGACAGGCAAATGCTGGGTTTGGGTAGTGTACTAGTTATCTGTTGCTGCTGTAACAAAATCACCACAACTATAGCAACTTAAAGCAACGTGTATCATCTCGTGGGGTCTGGAGGTGTGAAGGGTGGCTTGGCTGTTTCTTCTCTCAGAGTTTCAGAGCCAGAGGCCACTCTCCTGTCCTTGCACATGACTTCTATCTGTTGCAACCAGCAACAGTGTGTCCAGTCCCTCTTACCCTTGGATTCTCTCTGACTTTCCCTTCTGCAGCAACTCTTCTGACTTCCTTCTCTGTTGCATCTCTCAACTGCTAGCCAGAAAAGGTTCTGTGTTCTTAAGGATTATGTGGTTAGTTTGGGCCCACCTGTTTTAAGGTCCTTAATGTTAATTACACCTGCAAAATCCTTTCTGCCTTGTAATATTCTGGATCTGGGCATCAGGATGAGGGCATTTCTGGGGGTAGGGTAGGCTGTAACCCTATCTACTATAGGTAGCGATATTAGGTCAGTAAAGGTACTCGACTCATTTCCACAGGAAAGTAGACTTGCCAGTAAGTCTGTATTAAACATTAGGGTTTATTGAAATCCTAAACCTAAATCTGGAGAAAAGAATATATATTTTATGGAACTGCATTAGATTTCAGTTTTGATATGAGGAGGCACTTTGTGTCTTGATTTCCAGTATAATATACTGTTTAAGAGAACTCATTTTGAAGTCAAACCAGACATTGTGCAAGTATATAATGCTTGTAAGTCTCGTCCTCATCTGTGAAATGGGCTCATCATTCCTTTAGTTGCTGTGGGGGGAAAAAACCTTTGATTAGAAAGTACTTAACATTGCTACTTGAATTTAAAAAAAGTACTTAGAGCATAGTAAGTGCTCAGTGAATGTTAGCTACTACTACTAGTAATGATAATTATTATCTAGTGGATCAATTAGAATTAACACTTGGATTTCCTACCAGTTTCCTGTTAGTTGAACACAAATTGGTAGCCTGGCATAATGATTCTATTAGACATAAATTAGTGAAATAATTGCTCTGAAGAGGAATTTACATAAGTCTATTTTAAGAGGTCTAGCTTAAGGCAAATGACTTGATTTTAATCAAGGCATTGTAGGGAATTTTAGCTTCATGATACACATTGATTTTAATCACAAAGGACAGTGGCTGACATTCACCCCTTTTTAAGTCAGGGACTGACAGAGGATGGCTTGTGGGCGCAATCCTGTCTGCTGCTGTTCTTAGAGATAAATGTTTTTAGTTGATTTGATGCTGAGAAGCACTAACTTTGAACCCAAATTATGCAAATGTCATCCTGCCTACAAAGGATTCCATTCTTCTTATGAATGTGCCTGTTTTACAACAAATTGTCCTCCATTATTATATTTAAAAATTTTGTCAATAAAAATTTGTGGAACATTTTCTCTCACTATAGAAGTACCATATAAAACAGCCTGGATTTTGCCTCATCGGCAAAATGCCACAATGTTTACCATCTGATTCTTCACAGAAAAAAAAAGTCTGCTGTGCTCTAATCTAAGTGACCTACTGTGCATTTACAATGGAGTGTAGCTGGAAGGCACTCCCAAGATCTCCTAACACGATGCCTCAATTTTACAACTAAGGCTGAACCCCAGGAAGTAGGTGACTGTTCCAACACACCCCAGCTAGTCAGAGATAAGAGGACGAGCCATCAGATCCTATGGGACTCATCAGTAAACTTTCCTCTGGAGCAGCCGGCCCTCTGGGTAGCCTGCTTGTCCTTTGCTCATCTCTCTTTCCCTGGGCCTCTGTGCTGTCACCAACACAAAACCTTTCCACGGGCAGGTCAGGGATGATGCAGCAGAGACACTCAGCTGTCCCACGGACCCATTAAATAGGGCTTGGCAAACATCACTTTACTGCTGTTTCCATCTGTGGGGAGAGCCCATTAGAGTCTAGAATTTCTCATTAAAGCTGCTTTAGAAGCTCTGGTGCTGACTTTTTCCATTCAGTTAGTAATGGGGAATAAGCAGGCACGTTCATACATTCTCACTGAACCATGTTCAATTGAGGATGAGATAGTTCATTGAGTAGAGCAATAGCCCTTAAACTGAGGCGATCATTTCCCCATGTGCCCACACTTCCATTGTTCCTTGGTTATGTGCTCAGACATGCCACCACGGGGTGTTTGTTCTTGCCGTTCTCCTGCCTGGACATTGATGATGCCTTGGCGGTGTTTGTTTCTCCTTCTGCAGGTGGTTTACAAACCCGACCACTGTCAACGCCTTCTATAGTGCAACCACCAACCAGATCCGTGAGTACCCAGTTTCTTGTCTCCTTGTTAATGTCATACAAAATGTTTTGTTGACTGTGATTAAGGGTATGGCATGCTTTAGTCTGCCTCCCCCCAAAGCGATTAAGATGTTACTGGAGATGTTACAAAGATGTTACTGAAGGATGTTTGAGTGTCCCTACTCATATGCTCAGTTTTCCTGACTCCCTTCACCTCATAAGTTATTTTCATCTTTATATCAACATTGAGTTTTATTATTTTTTATTAAAAATATTTATGCATACAAGAACTGGGGTATAGGCCAGAGGTGCGAGGGTGGGGGTGAGAGGATTCACCAGAAACAGAGTAGGAAACAGAACAGGCAGATCTACTGAAATACACTGCTGAGGGGAGCAGTGGGTGTGACAGGAGAGGTCTGCTGGGCCATGTGGGTCAGCTCCATGGCTGAGGATCGAACTTGTGTGGTAGAGGCTATGGTAGCTTCATAGTGCTGACATTTTACCCCTTGCACCACCAGGGAGGCTATCAACATTGAGTTTTATAAAGTCAAGTGTGATAAATAAAACTATGGTGAAGTTGGCCATGAAAAGGAGCAAATTTCCACTTTCCTAACACTTTTTCTGATTCTGTCACCGCCATTTTGTTAATTTGCCGATTGGTGGGAAAAATAAGCAGGTAGCTGGCTGGGTTGTCGGACCCGAGGGAGTGTCTGTATATAAACAACACTATCCATGTAACCTTGTTAGAAATGCAAATTCTCAGGGTACACCTTAGAATTATTACGCACAAACCTGGACATGGAGCTCAGGAACTGGTTTCTGTAAACCAGTTTCTGTAAACCTCCAGATGCCTTGGCCTAGTTTGAGAACCACAGCCCACAGAGGGTCTGACCCAGGCGGCCCAGGTGAGAATGTGCGAACAGTGTTGTTGGTAATAGAAGAGGAATAACCTATGCACCAGTCCACAGGGAAGGGACTCGGAGATGGTGTGCCACACAGAGGAATGTCAGCAGAGGACAGTGACCGAGGGTGACATATATTCACATGGCTGAATTTCACAAATATTAGGTTGTGTGGAGAAAGAAACGACTTGGAAAAATAGATTGATTGTCACACCATCTAAAGTTGTGTCTGGAGTTCTATCTATCCGTAGATGGACAAGCATGACAAATGCCAAGTTCAGGTTGGCAGTGACCAGTGGGGCAGGGCGGGCTACTCCTGCTTCAGCCCTGGCTGGTTTCTCCTCAGCCTGCCCCTGCACCACTTCTGGTCTCCATTTTCACGTCCTCAGCTGGTGAATGACAACTAAGCTCACAGTTTAATCATATATCTGGATTGTTTGTTGAGTGCGGGATGCAATTTACAAGGCCTTGCTACTCCTGACTGCATGCCTTTCACCTTCCCCCTGGATACCTGTATGACCTCACAGCTTCTAACCTTAACCCCCTTTCAGTTTATTCTAAACATAGCATCGCGGCCATTTTAAGATGTCTTACAATCGCTCCTTGTTGCTTCTTCACTTAAGAACCCCTTACCAGCTTCCCATCGCACCCAGAATAGAAGTCAACTTACTTGCCGTGGCCTAGAGGCCGCTTATCGCTCTGCTTTTATCTCCTCTTGGTCCCAGCCACCTGGGCCTCCTCCTGTCCCTGGGGCCTGAGACACCGCCCTCTGAGCATTTCTCATGGGGAGGGGTGTTCTCTAGGCCTGGGAAGACTTCCCCGCAGTGATCTGCATGGTTCCTCCTCTCGTTTCCTTCAATGTTTCACTTCAACCACCTTCTCAGTGAGGCACCCTGCCTGCCCTCTGGCCCAGGGCCTGGCCTGCCATGGGCCCTCATCCCTGTGCAGTTGCTGGGCCAGCTCAAAGTCTGCGACTGTGCGTCTCTTTGGAGTCGTGTGGCCGCTTGTGAGCGCGGCAGTCTCTGCAGGCCTTTGGTCTGAGAGTGAGGGGAATAAGCAGATGGTGGGAAGTTTTGATTTCTATATTAATTCACACAACCCATTCAGTGGTTAAAATTTTTAGTATTTCAAATGTCACTCCTTACTATAGAAATAGTCATCATGAAAATCTCATTGCTTCCTTCCCTCCCCTCCCAGCTTTATTGAGGTGTAATTTACAACAATTACATATTTTTAAAGTGTGCAGCTTAGTATTCTACTATAGCTCCAAGGTGAGAGCTAAGTTGCATATGTTAGATGGGAACTCAGGATATTTGATATATTAATTACAACTAACACTGAGAGTATGAATAAATTTATATAATTTATTATTTAGAATAAGCTTTTGAGAAATAGAAAACTGTTTTAGATAAACCATTTTAAAATACAATGTTTTATTATGTAATATTTAGCAATGCAAAGGAATACAGGTTTCATCTGCTATGTAAAAGTAGAATGTTCCTATTTGGTAGGATTGGAGAAGTTGTTTTTTGGGTCTGGGATTGCTCAAAAAATTTTCCATATAAATCAATGGTAATTGCATTCCCAGGACCTCAAAATAACCCAGCAAATCATACCAAATAGGTATGTGTTCTGCTTTTGCATTCTGTTAGCATTCTACTTTTGGATAGCTGGAGAAACCTGTATATATAACATGCTAGCCTATATCATTATGAAGTATGTGAGAAAACAACTGATAAAATAAACATATGCATATGAATGTAACCCAACCAAGAACCAGAACATTGCATCTGTCCATGCTCCTCTCCATCGCCTTCTGCATTTATCATTTTGTTTTTTTTTTTAAAAAGCCAAATTTAAAGCCATTTATGTATCCCTAAATAGTGTATGGTTTATTTCTGCTTATTTTTTGCATAATGAAATGTATCATACTGCACATAATCTTCAGTAACTTTTCCCCCAGCCAACATGTTTTTAAGGGTCATCTAGGCAGTAGGTTTTTCATTTTCACTGCTGTATAATATTTCATCATAGACAGTACCCCATTACTAACTAATCTGTTCTATAGGTCTTATCTGACCTACATGTCGGTCCCCCAGGTTTTTACAGTTATAAACAGTGTTGCCGTGAATGTTCTTCTACACATCTCCTGAAACAAGTGTTTGGGTTAAATACTGGGAGTGGGATTACTGGCTTGTACGCTGTGCAAATACTCAACTTTACCAGATCACGACAAATGTTTTCCAAAGTATTCCAAGTGTTTCCATCAACTCTCATTTTCATTAACTCTCGGCATTGGTAGACTTAATTTTTCCCAGTGTAGTAGATGTAATAGATCATCTGTCAGGCAAGAAAAGGTGTTGAGAGGGGGTCTTCACCACTGTTTCCACACTCACTGTCAGTGTCACTGAATGCTTACTGTTCCTTTGGGAACTTAAGTATGCTTAGGAGTAACTCTGCATCCAGGCTTCACCCTGCTCAGCCTTTTTCTAATCTGGGAAGAGCTGAGCCTATCAGGCGTGGCCTGAAGGAGCAGCCATTTCAGGTTAGCCCAGTGGTTTCTTGAATCTCATGAGCAGAGGGGTTTTGAAATGAACAATTTGAAGCAGTATTTTAATTAAGAGATTCAAGCTGTTTCTACTTTCCTAATGACCAGTGCTTGCTCTCATTGTAAATTACATTCCCAGCCAAGATGACAAGGAATCCTTTGGGTGACTTTTTTCCTCGCTCTCTCCTTTCTGATTTTCTGGACTACAAATTAAGACAGGTGGAGTTCCTTCTTATACATTTCCCCACTGGGTTTCCTGGGACTCCCCCTAGCCCCCAACTGCCTTCTTTGTGCTTCACTAAAGAAGTGAAAAATTGAGGTGATTTTCTAAAATGAACATCTTTATTGATTAGGGGCTGATTCTGACAGCATGTGGCCATCTGTTTAATTGGGTTTCACATCTAAGATGTAACTATACTTAGTAACATGATTTATGAGAATTTCATTCAGTTCCCGTTATCATTTTCTGATTTATGCCACTTAAGTCTACTTCTGCATGCAGTAGAGACTTAAGCAGAAAATAGAAAAACCTGTAGGTTTAATTAATTTTATTAATATTATTATTAATATTATTGCTTTTGCAAATCCATGCCTTTGCGTGAATGCTGTGACGTGTGGCCCTCTTTCAATGCTAGATTTTTGCAGCGTCGTTATAGTTTCTTATTTTCTTACCCTCGTCAAGCTGGGTAGCAGTGTCTTTAGATAGTGTGTGGTGTACTGTGAAATGATAATGATTTCGGTCTGCCGTAGGAGTAGTTATACTCAGGAGTTGTCACATAATTTAATTATATTTGAAGTGATAAGGTGGTTAAAGAGGAAACTAGGGACCTTTTCCTGGGGTATTGGTGCCTAAGCTTGTGCTTCCTTAACTTGGTGATAACTGAAAAATGGTCTCCCGGTGTTTAGTAGGGAGACAGTGAGAACCTCAGTGGGCGACCATTGATTTAATTGTATGACCTCGCTCAGGGTGTTTCCCTTTCCTGACCCTGCGGTCCTCCCTGCCACATGTGGAGATGACCGGCCCACAGAGTTTTCGGTGAGAATTTAACATGATGGGTTTGAAAAGTGCCAGCACATTGCCGTAGTCAGGGTTTTCATCTCTACACCTGCTTGCGCGTCCTCCCTGGGGGAGCGAGTCTGTCAGAGGATCAACAGCAGAACGTGAAGGTTGGGGTGGGGGGTATTTTGAATTTTTGCTATCAAAAGATTTCATAAATTAAAACGGCATTTCTGTACATTTAAAAATATTGGGAAAATTGTTTGGCAGTTTGTTGCTAGCTCTTATTACCTAGAAATGACACTCCTAACAAGATAAATGGCTCCATATGCCCATCAAAAGACATGTGTACATGAATGTTCTTATAAGTTCTATTCATAATAGTGAAAAGCAGAAGAGAGCCTCATGTCTCTCAGTAGAAGACTAGGTACGTAGATTGTGGTATATTCAAACAAACGAATATTGCACAGCAGTGAAAAAGAAGAAACCTCTCCAGACGACAATATGTCTGAATACCACTGACTTAATGCTCAGTGAGACACTGTGTGTTCCCTTCATATAAAAGTTTAGGAACAGTCGATTCAGTCGAGTGAATTGAAGTGATCTGGGTGATAAAAGTTAATGGCTACCTTTGTTGGGAGTTTTGGCTGGGAGAGGACACAGGAAACATTTTCTTGATTTTGGGAGGTGGTTGCACAGGTGAAATGTATAAGCCTTCATTGTGTCCTCCCGTTACAATTTGTGCCTTTACTGTACGTAATAGCTCAATATCAAAAGTAATTGCCCCCCATAATTTTTTTAGAACAATATATAATATTCATAGACATTTTGGTCTTTAAACAGGCTACCTCGGGCCTCCCCAGTGGCGCAGCGGTTGAGCGCTGGGTTGCGAAGCTGCCCGCAGCCTCTGCAGTGCTGGTTCGATCCCCGGCTGCTCCCCGGCCGCCGGAGGAGGGTCCCACATGGCGCGCAGACCTCTCCTGCTGCCCGCTGCTCCCCTCAGCAGTGTACTTCGGTCCTTCTGCCTGCTCTGCTCCCCGCTCTGGCTCTGGTGAATTCTCTCACCCTCTCGCTCTTCTGACTGTACCCAGTGCATGTATAAACAAAACAAAACAAACAAACAAACAAATAAATAAAACATGCCTCTATATAAAAAAAGTAAACAAACAAACAAACAAACAAAAAAAACCAGGCTACCTCATGCCAAAACTCCAGAGGTGTAGACCAGCGATTGACAGACTTTTTCTGTAAAGGGCCAAATAGTAAATACACTTGATTTGTAAATAGATGGACTCTGTTGCAAATTCTCAACTTTGCTATTGGAGCCATAGATGATTCATAAACAAAGAGATGCGCGTTCTGGTGAAGTTGTTTATGTGGGCTGTAGGTTTCTAACCCCTGGTGTGGAGCACTGTGAGAGGATGGGATCCATGGAGGCTTGAAGAGTGTTCTGACCCAATTTCCAAACTACTTTGGACCTGAAAAAGTGGTGGTCGCAGAGGCGAGAGGGTAGCAGAGTGAGCAGCTGGCATTTGGCTTTCATTTCTACTAACATGGACTGGTCTCTGGGATAAAATTCCTTTCATGTGTTCAATATCAGTGTGGATCTGCAAAAGGCCTCATTTCAATATTAGTTTTTTTTTTTTTTTTTTTTCGAGAAGGAATCCCAATTTTATTTTATTTTTTTTTTTTAATAATAAATTTTATTTTTATATTCCACATACAATTGCAGCCCCCCATTCTGACCCCAATCCCTCCCCTCCCGCCCTCACCCCCCAAAAAGTGTCTCTGGTTCATAGTTTTTTGTTGATTTTGATTTTCACTTCTTATAGTTATTCATTTTCCTGGTCCCTTATTTAAGTTTTCTAGATTCCTGCTATGAGTGAGACCATCCGGTATTTTCTTTTTCTTTTTGGCTTATTTCGCTGAGCATCATCCTTCCAGCGCCATCCATGTTGCTGGCAAATTGCATGTGTTTATCTTTTTTGAATGCTGAGTAATATTCCATGGTATATATGTACCACATCTTCTTGATCCAGTCATCGATTTTTGGGCATTTGGGTTGTTTCCAAAGCTTAGCTATTGTAGACAGTGCTGCTATAAACATAGGGTGCAGGTGTTCTTTGGATTGATGTTTCTGTGTCCTTTGGGTAAATACCTAGGAGTGGAATTGCTGGATCATATGGAAGCTCTATTGTAGTAGGTCCAGAAATCTCCACACAGCTTTCCACAGTGGTTGGACCAGTTTGCACTCCCACCAACAGTGTGCAGAAGAGTTCCTTTTTCTCCACACCCTCGCCAACATTTGTTGTTGCTAGTTTTTTTAATATGTGCCATTCTCACTGGTGTAAGATGGTATCTCATGGTAGTTTTGATTTGCATTTCCCTGATGACAAGTGAGTGTTGAACATTTTTTCATATGCCTGTTGGCCATTTGCATTTCCTCTTCAGAGAAGTTTCTTTTAGCTCTTCTGCCCATTTTTTGACTGGATTATTTTCTTTGTTGTTGTTTGATTCTCATCAGCTCTTTGCAGATTTTTGTGATCAGTCCTTTATCATAGTATGTTGGGTGCAAAAATGTTCTCCCAGTTGGTGGGTTTCTCTTTGTTTTTTGTTATTGTCTCTTTTGCTGTGCGAAGCTCTTTAATTTGATGTAGTCCCAGCTGTTTATCTTCGCCTTCACTATCACTGCTTTGGGTGATGTGTCTGTAAAGATGTCTTTGATGTGCAAATCACGTAGTGTTTCGCCCACATTTCCTTCTATGTATTTTATGGTTTCAGGTCTTATGTCTAATTCTTTAATCCATTTTGAGTTGATTTTTGTGTATGGTGTGAGGTAGTGGTCAAGCTTCATTCTTTTGCATGTAGCGACCCAGTTTTCCCAGCACCATTTATTGAACAAAACTTTCTTTGCTCCAATGATAGTCTTTGCTCCTTTGTCGAAGATTAGTTGACCATAAATCTGTGGGTTTATCTCTGGATTTTCTATTCGATTCCATTGGTCTGT